>NW_027459452.1:638592-952888 GCF_050624435.1 Tenrec ecaudatus
CGGTCACTTGGACAATGTAGGTGACCTCGCGGGCCCTTGGACTATATAGGATAACAAGCGGGCCTGTGGACCATCTAGGTTACCTAGCGGGCACTTGGACTATCTAGGTTACTTAGCGGGCACTTGAAATATGTACGTTCCCTAACGGGCACTTGGCCTATGTAGGTTCCCTATCGGTCACTTGGACAATGTAGGTGACCTCGCGGGCACTTGGACTATATAGGTTAACAAGCGGGCTTGTGGACCATCTAGGTTACCTAGCGGGCACTTGGACTATCTAGGTTACTTAGCGGGCACTTGAACTATGTACGTTCCCTAACGGGCACTTGGAGTATGTAGGTTCCCTAGCGGGCACTTGGACTATGTAGGTTCCTCAGCGGGCACTTGGACTATGTAGGTTCCCTATCGGGCACTTGGACTATGTAGGTTAACTAGCGGGCCCTTGGACTATCTAGGTTACCTAGCGGGCACTTGGATGATGCAAGTTCCCTAGCCAGCACTAAGACTATTGGTTCCCTAACGGGCACTTGGACTATGTAGTTTCCATAGCAGGCACTCGGACTTTGTACGTTCTTTATCGGGAACTTGGACTACATAGGTTTCTATCGGGCACTTGGACTATGTAGGTTAACTAGCGGGCACGTGGACGATCAAGGTTACCTAGCGGGCACTTGGTCTATGTACATACCCTAGCGGGCACTAAGACTATGTATGTCCCCTAGAGGGCACTTGGAGTATCTGGGTTAACTAAAGGGCACTAGGACTATCTAGTTTAACTAGCGGGTACTTGGTCTATGTAGGTCAACTAGCGGGCCCTTGGACTATCTAGGTTAGCTAAGGGGCAATTGGACTGTCTAGGTAACCTAGCGGGCACTTGGATTATCTAGGTTAACAAACGGGCACTTGGACTCTGTAGGTTACCTAGCGGGCACATGGGCTATGTAGGTTAACTAGAAGGCACTTGGACTATCAAGGTTACCTAGCGGGCTCTTGGACTATGTAGTTTACCAGCGGGCACTTGGACTATCTAGGTTAACGAACGTGCACTTGGACTATGTAGGTAACCTAGCGGGCACTTGGACTGTCCAGGTAAACTAGCGGGCAGTACGACTATCTAGGTTAACGAACGAGCACTTGGACTATGTAGGTTAACTAGCGGACACTTTGACTATCTAGGTTAGCTAACGGGCAATTGGACTATCAAGGTTACCTAACGGGCACTTGGACTATGTAGGTTACCTAGCAGGCACTTGGACTATCTTGGTTACCTAGCAGGCACTTTGACTATTTAGCTTAACTAACGGGCACTTGGACTATGTAGGTTGCCTAGCGAGCATTTGGACTATGTAGGTTCCCTAGCGGGCGCTTGTACTATATAGGTTCCCTAGCGGGTACTTGGACTGTCTAGGTTAACTAGCGGGCAATTGGACTGTCTAGGTTACCTAGTGGGCACTTGGACTATGTAGTTTACCGAGCAGGCACTTGGACTATCTAGGTTAACTAGCGGGCACTTGGACTATTGGTTACTTAGCGGGCCCTTGGACTATGTACGTTCCCTAGCGGGCACTTGGGCTATCTACGTTACCTAGCAGGCACTTGGACTATGTAGGTTAACGAACGGCCACTTGGACAATGTAGGTAACGTATTGGTCACTTGGACTGTCTAGGTTACCTAGCGGGCACTTGTACTATGTAGGTTAACTAGCGGGCTCTTGGTCTATGTAGGTAAACTAGCAGGCCCTTGGACTATGTAAGTTAACTAGAGGGCACTTGGACCATCCTAGTTAACTAGCGGGCACTTGGACTATCTAGGTTAACTAGCGGGCACTTGGACTATCTAGGTTAACTAGCGGGCACTTGGACTATGTAAGTTACCTAGCGGACAGTTGGAAAATCTAGGTTAACTAGCGGGCACTGGACTATCTAGGTTAACTAGCGGGCCCTTGGACTATCTAGGTTTACTAGTGGGCACTTGTACTATCTAGGTTAACTAGCGGGCACTTCAACTATGTAGGTTACCTAGCGGGCACATGGACTATGTAGGTTACCTAGCGGGCACTTGGACTATCAAGGTTACCTAGCCCGCACTTGGACTATGTAGGTTAACTATAAGGCACATGGACTATCAAGGTTACCTAGCAGGCTCTTGGATTATGTAGGTTACCAGCGGGCACTTGGAGTGTCTAGGTTAACGAACGTTCACCTGGAATATGTAGGTAACCCAGCGGGCACTTGGACTGTCTAGGTTAACTAGCGGGCACTTGGACTATCTAGGTTAACGAACGGACACTTGGACTATGTAGGTAACCTAGCGGGAACTTGGACTGTCTACGTTACATAGCGGGCACTTGGACTATCTAGGTTAGCTAACAGGCACTTTGACTATCTAGGTTACCTAGCAGGCACTTGGACTATGTAGGTTACCTAGCGGACACTTGGACGATCTAGGTTAACTAGCGCGCACTTGGACTATCTAGGTTAACTAGCGTGCCCTTGGACTATCTAGGTTAACTAGCGTGCACTTGAACTATATTAGTTACCCAGCGGGCACATGGACTATGTAAGTTACCTAGCGAGCACTTGGACTATCTAGGTTACCTAGCGGGCTCTTGGACTATGTAGGTTACCAGCGGGCACTTGGACTATCTAGGTTAATGAACGTGCACTTGGACTATGTAGGTAACCTAGCGGGCACTTGGACTGTCTAGGTTACCTAGCGGGCACTTGGACTATCTAGGTTAACGAACGGGCAGTTGGACTATGTAGGTTAACTAGCGGACACTTGGACTCTCTAGGTTAGCTATCGGGCAATTGGACTATCAAGGTTACCTAACGGGCACTTGGACTATGTAGGTTACCTAACGGGCACTTGGACTATGTAGGTTACCTAGCTGGCACTTGGACTATCTAGGTTACCTAGCAGGCACTTTGACTATCTAGGTTAACTAACGGGCACTTGGACTATGTAGGTTGCCTAGCGAGCACTTGCACTATGTAGGTTCCCTAGCGGGCGCTTGGACTATGTAGGTTCCCTAGCGGGTACTTGGTCTGTCTAGGCTAACTAGCGGGCAATTGGACTGTCTAGGATACCTAGTGGGCACTTGGACTATGTAGTTTACCTAGCAGGCAATTGGACTATGTAGGTTAACTAGCGGGCACTTGGACTATCTAGGTTATCTAGCGGGCACTTGGACTATGTGCGTTCCCTAGCGGGCACTTGGGTATCTACGTTACCTAGTGGGCACTTGGTCTATGTAGGTTAACTAGCAGGCCCTTGGAATATGTAAGTTAACTAGAGGGCACTTGGACGATCCTAGTTAACTAGCGGGCCCTTGGACTATTTAGGTTAACTAGCGGGCACTTGGACTATCTAGGTTAACTAGCGGGCACTGGTACTATGTAGGTTCCCTAGCGGGCATTTGGACTATATTGGTTACCTGGCGGGCACTTGGATTATGTAGGTTACCTAGCGGGCACTTGGACTATGTAGGTTAACTAGCGGGCACTTGGATTATCTAGGTTAACTAACAGGCACTTGGACTATGTATGTTCCAGAGCGGGCAATTGGACCATGTAGGATCCCTAGCGGGCAATTGGACTATCTAGGTTCCCTAAAGGGCACATGGACTATGTAGGTTAACTAGCGGACAATTGGATGATCTAGGTTAACTAGCGGGTACTTGGACTATCTAGGTTAACTAGCGGTCCCTTGTACTACGTAGATTAACTAGCGGACACTTGCACTATGTAGGTTACCTAGCGGGCACTTGGACTATCTAGGTTAACTAGCAGGCCCTTGGACTATCTAGGTTACCTAGCAGGTACTTGGACTATGTAGGTTAACTAGCGGGCACTTGCACTCTCTAGGTTACCTAGCGGGCACTTGGACTATGTACCTTCCCTAGCGGGCACTTGGATTATCTATGTTAACAAGCGGGCACTTGGACTATGTAGGTTACCTAGCGGACACTTGCACTATGTAGGTTAACTAGAGGACACTTGGACAATCTAGGTTAACAAGTGGGCCCTTGGACTATGTAGGTTAACTAGCCGGCACTTGGACGATCTAGGTTAACTAGCGGGCACTTGGACTATCAAAGTTAACAAGAGAGCCCTTGGACTATGTAGGTTAACTAGTGGGACCTTGTACTATCTAGGTTACCTAGATAGAACTTGGACTATCTAGCTTCCCTAGCGGGCACTTGGACTATGTAGGTTAACTAGAAGGCACTTGGACTATCAAGGTTCCTTGCCGGCTCTTGGACTATGTAGGTTATCAGGGGGCACTTGGACTATCTAGGGTAACGAACGTGCACTTGGACTATGTAGGTAACCTAGCGGGCACTTGGACTGTGTAGGTAACCTAGTGGGCACTTAGACTATCTAGGTTAACGAACGGGCACTTGGACTATGTAGGTTAACTAGCGGACACTTTGACTATCTAGGTTAGCTAACGGGCAATTGAACTATCAAGGTTACCTAACGGGCACTTGGACTATGTAGGTTACCTAGCGGGCACTTGGACTATCTTGGTGACCTAGCAGGCACTTTGACTATCTAGGTTAACTAACGGGCACTTGGACTATGTAGGTTGCCTAGCGAGCATTTGGACTATGTAGGTTCCCTAGCGGGCGCTTGGACTATGTAGGTTCCCTAGCGGGTACTTGGACTGTCCAGGTTAACTAGCGGGCAATTGGACTGTCTAGGTTACCTAGTGGGCACTTGGACTATGTAGTTTACCTAGCAGGCACTTGGACTACGTAGGTTATCTAGTGGGCACTTGGACTATCTAGGTTACCTAGCGGGCCCTTGGACTATGTACGTTCCCTAGCGGGCACTTGGGCAATCTACGTTACCTAGCGGGCACTTGGACTACGTAGGTTAACGAACGGGCACTTGGACAATGTAGGTAACCTAATGGTCACTTGGACTGTCTAGGTTACCTAGCGGGCACTTGGACTATGTAGGTTAACTAGCGGGCTCTTGGTCTATGTAGGTTAACTAGCAGGCCCTTGGACTATCTAGGTTAACTAGCGGGCCCTTGGACTACTAGGTTTACCAGCGGGCACTTGGACTATCTAGGTTAACTAGCGGGCATTGCACTATGTAGGTTACCTAGCGGGCACATGGACTATGTAGGTTACCTAGCGGGCACTTGGACTATCTAGGTTACCTAGCCCGCACTTGGACTATGTAGGTTAACTATAAGGCATTTGGACTATCAAGGTTACCTAGCGGGCTCTTGGACTATGTAGGTTACCAGCGGGCACTTGGACTGTCTAGGTTAACGAACGTGCACCTGGACTATGTAGGTAACCTAGCGAGCACTTGGACTGTCTAGGTTACCTAGCGGGCACTTGGACTATCTAGGTTAACGAACGGACACTTGGACTATGTAGGTAACCTAGCGGGAACTTGGACTGTCTAGGTTACCTAGCGGGCACTTGGACTATCTAGGTTAACGAACGGGCACTTGGACTATCTAGTTTAACTAGCGGGCCCTTGATCTATGTAGGTTAACTAGCAGGCCCTTTGACTATGTAAATTAACTAGAGGGCACTTGGACGATCCTGGTTAATTAGCGGGCACTTGGACTATCTACGTTAGCCAGCGGGCACTTGGACTATCTAGGTTACTTAACGGGCACTTGGACTATGTAGGTTCCCTAGCGGGCACTTGGAGTATGTGAGTTCCCTATCGGGCACTTGGACTCTGTAGGTTACTAGCGGGCATTTGGACTATGTAGGTTACCTAACGGGCACTTGGCCTATGTAGGTTCCCTATCGGGCACTTGGACAATGTAGGTGACCTCGCGGGCACTTGGACTATATAGGTTAACAAGCGGGCCTGTGGACCATCTAGGTTACCTAGCGGGCACTTGGACTATCTAGGTTACTTAGCGGGCACTTGAACTATGTACGTTCCCTAACGGGCACTTGGAGTATGTTGGTTCCCTAGCGGGCACTTGGACTAAGTAGGTTCCTCAGCGGGCACTTGGACTATGTAGGTTCCCTATCGGGCACTTGGACTATGTAGGTTAACTAGCGGGCCCTTGGACTATCTAGGTTACCTAGCGGGCACTTGGATGATGCAAGTTCCCTAGCCAGCACTAAGACTATTGGTTCCCTAACGGGCACTTGGACTATGTAGGTTCCATAGCGGGCACTTGTACTTTGTACGTTCTTTATCGGGCACTTGGACTATATAGGTTTCTATCGGTCACTTGGACTATGTAGGTTAACTAGCGGGCACGTGGACTATCAAGGTTACCTAGCGGGCACTTGGTCTATGTACATACCCTAGCGGGCACTAGGACTATGTATGTCCCCTAGAGGGCACTTGGATTATCTGGGTTAACTAAAGGGCACTAGGACTATCTAATTTAACTAGCGGGTACTTGGTCTATGTAGGTCAACTAGCGGGCCCTTGGACTATCTAGGTTAGCTAACGGGCACTTGGACTGTCTAGGTTAAGTAGCGGGCACTTGCACTATGTAGGTTAACTAGCGGGCACTTGGACTGTCTAGGTTACCTAGCGGGCACTTGAACTATATAGGTTCCCTAGAAGGAACTTGGACTATGTAGGTTACCTATCGGGCACTTTGACTATGTAGGTTCACTAGCTGGCACTTGGACTATCCAGGTTACGAGGCGGGTACTTGGACTATCTAGGTTAACGAACGGACACTTGGACTATGTAGGTAACCTAGCGGGCTCTTGGACTCTCTAGGTTACCTAGCGGGCACTTGGACTATCTAGGTTAACGAACGGGCACTTGGACTATGTAGGTTGCCTAGCGAGCATTTGGACTATGTAGGTTCCCTAGCGGGCACTTGGACTATGTAGGTTCCCTATGGGGTACTTGGACTATGTAGGTTTCTATCAGGCATTTGGACTATGTAGGTTAACTAGCAGGCACTTGGACATCTAGGTTACCTAGCGGGCACTTGGACTATCTGGGTTACCTAGCGGGCACTTGGACTATGTACGTCCCCTAGTGGGCACTTGGACTATCTAGGTTAACTAACGGGCACTAGGACAATCTAGGTTAACTAGCGCGCACTTGAACTCTCTATGTTACCTAGCGGGTACTTGGACTATCTAGGTTAACTAGCAGGCACTTGGATTATCTAAGTTAGCTAGCGGGCACTTGAACTATGTAGGTTAACTAATGGGCCCTTAGACTATCTAGGTTAGCTAACGGGCACATGGACTATGTAGGTTAATTAGTGGGTACTTGGATTATGTAGGTTCCCTAGCGGCATTTGGACTATATAGATTACCTAGCGGGCACTTGAACTATCTAGGTTACCAAGCGGGTACTTGGATAATCTAGGTTAACTAGCGGGCATTTGGACTATCTAGGTTACCTAACGGGCACTTGGACTATGTAGGTTCCCTAGCGGGCACTTGGACAATGTAGGTGACCTCGCGGGCACTTGGACTATATAGGTTAACAAGCGGGCCTGTGGACCATCTAGGTTACCTAGCGGGCACTTGGACTATCTAGGTTACTTAGCGGGCACTTGAACTATGTACGTTCCCTAACGGGCACTTTGAGTATGTAGGTTCCCTAGCGGGCACTTGGACTATATAGGTTCCTCAGCGGGCACTTGGACTATGTAGGTTCCCTATCGGGCACTTGGACTATGTAGGTTAACTAGCGGGCCCTTGGACTATCTAGGTTACCTAGCGGGAACTTGGATGATGCAAGTTCCCTAGCCAGCACTAAGACTATTGGTTCCCTAACGGACACTTGGACTATGTAGGTTCCATAGCGGGCACTTGGACTTTGTAGGTTCTTTATCGGGCACTTGGACTATATAGCTTTCTATCGGGCACTTGGACTATGTAGGTTAACTAGCGGGCACGTGGACTATCAAGGTTACCTAGCGGGCACTTGGTCTATGTAGATACCCTAGCGGGCACTAGGACTATGTATGTCCCCTAGAGGGCACTTGGATTATCTGGGTTAACTAAAGGGCACTAGGACTATCTAATTTAACTAGCGGGTACTTGGTCTATGTAGGTCAACTAGTGGGCCCTTGGACTATCTAGGTTAGCTAACGGGCACTTGGACTGTCTAGGTTAAGTAGCGGGCACTTGCACTATGTAGGTTAACTAGCGGGCACTTGGACTGTCTAGGTTACCTAGCGGGCACTTGAACTATATAGGTTCCCTAGAAGGAACTTGGACTATGTAGGTTACCTATCGGGCACTTTGACTATGTAGGTTCACTAGCTGGCACTTGGACTATCCAGGTTACGAGGCGGGTACTTGGACTATCTAGGTTAACGAACGGACACTTGGACTATGTAGGTAACCTAGCGGGCTCTTGGACTCTCTAGGTTACCTAGCGGGCACTTGGACTATCTAGGTTAACGAACGGGCACTTGGACTATGTAGGTTGCCTAGCGAGCATTTGGACTATGTAGGTTCCCTAGCGGGCACTTGGACTATGTAGGTTCCCTATGGGGTACTTGGACTATGTAGGTTTCTATCAGGCATTTGGACTATGTAGGTTAACTAGCGGGCACTTGGACATCTAGGTTACCTAGCGGGCACTTGGACTATCTGGGTTACCTAGCGGGCACTTGGACTATGTACGTCCCCTAGTGGGCACTTGGACTATCTAGGTTAACTAACGGGCACTAGGACAATCTAGGTTAACTAGCGCGCACTTGAACTCTCTATGTTACCTAGCGGGTACTTGGACTATCTAGGTTAACTAGCGGGCACTTGGATTATCTAAGTTAGCTAGCGGGCACTTGAACTATGTAGGTTAACTAATGGGCCCTTAGACTATCTAGGTTAGCTAACGGGCACATGGACTATGTAGGTTAATTAGTGGGTACTTGGATTATGTAGGTTCCCTAGCGGCATTTGGACTATATAGATTACCTAGCGGGCACTTGAACTATCTAGGTTACCAAGCGGGTACTTGGATAATCTAGGTTAACTAGCGGGCATTTGGACTATCTAGGTTACCTAACGGGCACTTGGACTATGTAGGTTCCCTAGCGGGCACTTGGACAATGTAGGTGACCTCGCGGGCACTTGGACTATATAGGTTAACAAGCGGGCCTGTGGACCATCTAGGTTACCTAGCGGGCACTTGGACTATCTAGGTTACTTAGCGGGCACTTGAACTATGTACGTTCCCTAACGGGCACTTGGAGTATGTAGGTTCCCTAGCGGGCACTTGGACTATATAGGTTCCTCAGCGGGCACTTGGACTATGTAGGTTCCCTATCGGGCACTTGGACTATGTACGTTAACTAGCGGGCCCTTGGACTATCTAGGTTACCTAGCGGGAACTTGGATGATGCAAGTTCCCTAGCCAGCACTAACACTATTGGTTCCCTAACGGGCACTTGGACTATGTAGGTTCCATAGCGGGCACTTGGACTTTGTAGGTTCTTTATCGGGCACTTGGACTATATAGCTTTCTATCGGGCACTTGGACTATGTAGGTTAACTAGCGGGCACGTGGACTATCAAGGTTACCTAGCGGGCACTTGGTCTATGTACATACCCTAGCGGGCACTTGGACTATGTAGGTTAACTAGAAGGCACTTGGACTATCAAGGTTAACGAACGGGCACTTGGACTATGTAGGTTAACTAGCGGACACTTTGACTATCTAGGTTAGCTAACGTGCAATTGGACTATCAAGGTTACCTAACGGGCACTTGGACTATGTAGGTTACCTAGCGGGCACTTGGACTATCTTGGTGACCTAGCAGGCACTTTGACTATCTAGGTTAATTAACGGGCACTTGGACTATGTAGGTTGCCTAGCGAGCATTTGGACTATGTAGGTTCCCTAGCGGGCGCTTGGACTATGTAGGTTCCCTAGCGGGTACTTGGACTGTCTAGGTTAACTAGCAGGCAATTGGACTATGTAGGTTAACTAGCGGGCTCTTGGTCTATGTAGGTTAACTAGCAGGCCCTTGGACTATCTAGGTTAACTAGCGGGCCCTTGGACTACTAGGTTTACCAGCGGGCACTTGTACTATCTAGGTTAACTAGCGGGCATTGCACTATGTAGGTTACCTAGCGGGCACATGGACTATGTAGGTTACCTAGCGGGCACTTGGACTATCTAGGTTACCTAGCCCGCACTTGGACTATGTAGGTTAACTATAAGGCACTTGGACTATCAAGGTTACCTAGAGGGCTCTTGGACTATGTAGGTTACCAGCGGGCACTTGTACTGTCTAGGTTAACGAACGTGCACCTGGACTATGTAGGTAACCTAGCGGGCACTTGGACTGTCTAGGTTACCTAGCGGGCACTTGGACTATCTAGGTTAACGAACGGACACTTGGACTATGTAGGTAACCTAGCGGGAACTTGGACTGTCTAGGTTACCTAGCGGGCACTTGGACTATCTAGGTTAACGAACGGGCACTTGGACTATCTAGGTTAACTAGCGGGCCCTTGATCTATGTAGGTTAACTAGCAGGCCCTTTGACTATGTAAGTTAACTAGAGGGCACTTGGACGATCCTGGTTAATTAGCGGGCACTTGGACTATCTACGTTAGCCAGCGGGCACTTGGACTATCTAGGTTACTTAACGGGCACTTGGACTATGTAGGTTCCCTAGCGGGCACTTGGAGTATGTGAGTTCCCTATCGGGCATTGGACTATGTAGGTTACTAGCGGGCATTTGGACTATGTAGGTTACCTAACGGGCACTTGGCCTATGTAGGTTCCCTATCGGGCACTTGGACAATGTAGGTGACCTCGCGGGCACTTGGACTATATAGGTTAACAAGCGGGCCTTTGGACCATCTAGGTTACCTAGCGGGCACTTGGACTATCTAGGTTACTTAGCGGGCACTTGAACTATGTACGTTCCCTAACGGGCACTTGGAGTATGTTGGTTCCCTAGCGGGCACTTGGACTATGTAGGTTCCTCAGCGGGCACTTGGACTATGTAGGTTCCCTATCGGGCACTTGGACTATGTAGGTTAACTAGCGGGCCCTTGGACTATCTAGGTTACCTAGCGGGCACTTGGATGATGCTAGTTCCCTAGCCAGCACTAAGACTATTGGTTCCCTAACGGGCACTTGGACTATGTAGGTTCCATAGCGGGCACTTGTACTTTGTACGTTCTTTATCGGGCACTTGGACTATATAGGTTTCTATCGGTCACTTGGACTATGTAGGTTAACTAGCGGGCACGTGGACTATCAAGGTTACCTAGCGGGCACTTGGTCTATGTAGATACCCTAGCGGGCACTAGGACTATGTATGTCCCCTAGAGGGCACTTGGATTATCTGGGTTAACTAAAGGGCACTAGGACTATCTAATTTAACTAGCGGGTACTTGGTCTATGTAGGTCAACTAGCGGGCCCTTGGACTATCTAGGTTAGCTAACGGGCACTTGGACTGTCTAGGTTAAGTAGCGGGCACTTGCACTATGTAGGTTAACTAGCGGGCACTTGGACTGTCTAGGTTACCTAGCGGGCACTTGAACTATATAGGTTCCCTAGAAGGAACTTGGACTATGTAGGTTACCTATCGGGCACTTTGACTATGTAGGTTCACTAGCTGGCACTTGGACTATCCAGGTTACGAGGCGGGCACTTGGACTATCTAGGTTAACGAACGGACACTTGGACTATGTAGGTAACCTAGCGGGCTCTTGGACTCTCTAGGTTACCTAGCGGGCACTTGGACTATCTAGGTTAACGAACGGGCACTTGGACTATGTAGATTGCCTAGCGAGCATTTGGACTATGTAGGTTCCCTAGCAGGCGCTTGGACTATGTAGGTTCCCTAGCATGTACCTGGACTGTCTAGGTTGACTAGCAGGCACTTGGACTGTCTAGATTACCTATTGGGCACTTGGACTATGTAGTTTACCTAGCAGGCACTTGGACTATGTAGGTTAACTAGCGGGCACTTGGACTATCTAGGTTACCTACCGGGCACTTGGACTATGTACGTTCCCTAGCGGGCACTTGGGCTATCTACATTACCTAGCGGGCCCTTGGATTACGTAGGTTAACGAACGGGCACTTGGACTATGTAGGTAACCTAGTGGTCACTTGGACTGTCTAGGTTACCTAGCGGGCACTTGGACTATGTAAGTTAACTAGCGGGCCCTTGGTCTATGTAGGTTAACTAGCAGGCCCTTTTACTATGTAAGTTAACTAGAGGGCACTTGGACTATCTAGGTTAACTAGCGGGCACTTGGACTATCTAGGTTACCTAACGGGCACTTGGACTATGTAGGTTCCCTAGCGGGCACTTGGAGTATGTGAGTTCCCTATCAGGCACTTGGACTATGTAGGTTACTAGCGGGCATTTGGACTATGTAGGTTACCTAACAACGGGCACTTGGCCTATGTAGGTTCCCTATCGGTCACTTGGACAATGTAGGTGACCTCGCCGGCACTTGGACTATATACGTTAACAAGCGGGCCCGTGGACCATCTAGGTTACCTAGCGGGCACTTGGACTATCTAGGTTATTTAGCGGGCACTTGGACTATGTACGTCCCCTAGTGGGCACTTGGACTATCTAGGTTAACTAACGGGCACTAGGACAATCTAGGTTATCTAGCGGGCACTTGAAATCTCTACGTTACCTAGCGGATACTTGGACTATCTAGGTTAACTAGCGGGCACTTGGATTATCTAGGTTAGCTAGTGGTCACTTGAACTATGTAGGTTAACTAGTTGGCATTTAGACTATCTAGGTTAGCTAACGGGCACATGGACTATGTAGGTTAATTAGCGGGTACTTGGATTATGTAGGTTCCCTAGCGGGCATTTGGACTATACAGATTACCTAGCGGGCACTTGAACTATCTAGGTTACCGAGCGGGTACTTGGATTATCTAGGTTAACTAGCGGGCAATTGGACTATCTAGGTTACCTAACGGGCACTTGGACTATGTAGGTTCCGTAGCGGGCACTTGGAGTATGTGAGTTCCCTATCGGGCACTTGGACTATGTAGGTTACTAGCGGGCATTTGGACTATGTAGGATACCTAACGGGCACTTGGCCTATGTAGGTTCCCTATCGGGCACTTCGACAATGTAGGTGACCTCGCAAGCACTTGGACTATATAGGTTAACAAGCGGGCCTGTGGACCATCTAGGTTACCTAGCGGGCACTTGGACTATCTAGGTTACTTAGCGGGCACTTGAACTATGTACGTTCCCTAACGGGCACTTGGAGTATGTAGGTTCCCTAGTGGGCACTTGGACTATGTAGGTTCCTCAGCGGGCACTTGGACTATGTAGGTTCCCTATCGGGCACTTGGACTATGTAGGTTAACTAGCGGGCCCTTGGACTATCTAGGTTACCTAGCGGGCACTTGGTTGATGCAAGTTCCCTAGCCAGCACTAAGACTATTGGTTCCCTAAAGGGCACTTGGACTATGTAGGTTCCATAGCGGGCACTTGGACTTTGTAGGTTCTTTATCGGGCACTTGGACTATATAGGTTTCTATCGGGCACTTGCACTATGTAGGTTAACTAGCGGGCACGTGGACTATCAAGGTTACCTAGCGGGCACTTGGTCTATGTACATACCCTAGCGGACACTAGGACTATGTATGTCCCCTAGAGGGCACTTGGACTATCTGGGTTAAGTAAAGGGCACTAGGACTATCTAGTTTAACTAGCGGGTACTTGGTCTATGTAGGTCAACTAGCGGGCCTTTGGACTATCTAGGTTAGCTAACCGGTACTTGGATTATGTAGGTTAACTAGCGGGCACTTGGAGTATGTAGGTTAACTAGCGGGCACATGGACTGTCTTGGTTACCTAGCGGGCACTTGGATTATCTAGGTTAACGAACGGGCACTTGGAGTATGTAGGTTACCTAGCCGCCACTTGGACTATCTAGGTTAGATAACAGGCACTTGGACTATCTAGGTTCCCTAGCGGGCACCTGTACTATCTAGATTACCTAGCTGGCACTTGGACTACTTAGGTCATCTAGCTGGCCCTTGGACTATCTAGGTTAGCTAACGGGCACTTGGACTATCTAGGTTACCTAACGGGCACTTGGATTATGTAGGTTCCCTAGCGAGCACTTAGACTATGTAGGTTTCCTTGCAGGCATTTGGACTATGTAGGTTACCTAGCGAGCACTCAGACTATGAAGGTTCCCTAACGGGCACTTGGACTATGTAGGTTAACTAGCAGGCCCTTTGACTATGTAAGTTAAGTAGAGGGCACTTGGACGATCCTAGTTAACTAGCGGGCACTTGGACTATCTAGGTTAACTAGCGGGCACTTGGACTATCTAGGTTAACTAGCGGGCACTTGGACTATGTACGTTCCCTAGCGGGCATTTGGACTATATTTGTTACCTGGCGGGCACTTGGATTATGTAGGTTACCTAACGGGCACTTGGACTATGTAGGTTAACTAGCGGGCACTTGGATTATCTAGGTTAACTAACAGGCACTTGGACTATGTATGTTCCAGAGCGGGCAATTGGACTATGTAGGTTCACTAGCGGGCACTTGGACTATCTAGGTTAACTAAAGGGCACTTGGACTATGTAGGTTAACTAGCGGACAATTGGACGATCTAGGTTAACTAGCGGGTACTTGGACTATCTAGGTTAACTAGCGGTCCCTTGCACTACGTAGATTATCTAGCGGACACTTGCACTATGTAGGTTAACTAGCGGGCACGTGGACTATGTAGGTTAACTAGCAGGCCCTTGGACTATCTAGGTTACCTAGCAGGTACTTGGACTATGTAGGTTAACTAGCGGGCACTTGCACTCTCTAAGTTACCTAGCGGGCACTTGGACTATGTACCTTCCCTAGCGGGCACT
The DNA here is from genome assembly GCF_050624435.1 of Tenrec ecaudatus. Classification (NCBI taxonomy): domain Eukaryota; kingdom Metazoa; phylum Chordata; class Mammalia; order Afrosoricida; family Tenrecidae; genus Tenrec; species Tenrec ecaudatus. Next base: position 653,408 of record NW_027459452.1, read on the forward strand.
TGGACTCTCTATGTTAACTAGCGGGCACTTGGACTATGTAGGTTACCTAGCGGACACTTGCACTATGTAGGTTAACTAGAGGACACTTAGACGATCTAGGTTAACCAGCGGGTACTTGGACTATCAAAGTTAACAAGCGAGCCCTTGGACTATGTAGGTTAACTAGTGGGCCCTTGGACTATCTAAGTTACCTAGATAGCACTTGGACTATCTAGCTTCCCTAGCGGGCAATTGGACTATGTAGGTTCCATAGCGGGTACTTGGACTATGTAGGTTCCCTATCGGGCACGTGGACTATGTAGGTTTATATCAGGCACTTGGACTATGTAGGTTAACTAGCGGGCACTTGGACTATCTAGGTTATCTAGCGGCTACTTGGTCTATGTACAAACCCTAGCGGGCACTTGGACTATATGGGTTACCTAGCGGGCACTTGGACTATGTAAGTCCCCTAGTGGGCACTTGGACTATCTAGGTTAACTAACGGGCACTAGGACAATCTAGGTTAACTAGCGGGCACTTGAACTCTCTACGTTACCTAGCGGATACTTGGACTACCTAGGTTAACTAGCGGGCACTTGGATTATCTAGGTTAGCTAGCGGGCACTTGAACTATGTAGGTTAACTAATGGGCCCTTAGACTATCTAGGTTAGCTAACGGGCACATGGACTATGTAGGTTAATTAGCGGGTACTTGGATTATGTAGGTTCCCTAGCGGGCATTTGGACTACATAGATTACCTAGCGGGCACTTGAACTATCTAGGTTACCTAGCGGGTACATGGATTATCTAGGTTAACTAGCGGGCATTTGGACTATCTAGGTTACATAACGGGCACTTGGACTATGTAGGTTCCCTAGCGGGCACTTGGAATATGTGAGTTCCCTATCGGGCACTTGGACTATGTAGGTTACTAGCAGGCATTTGGACTATGTAGGTTACCTAACGGGCACTTGGCCTCTGTAGGTTCCCTATCGGGCACTTGGACAATGTAGGTGACCTCACGGGCACTTGGACTATATAGGTTAACAAGCGGGCCTGTGGACCATCTAGGTTACCTAGCGGGCACTTGGACTATCTAGGTTACTTAGCAGGCACTTGAACTATGTACGTTCCCTAACGGGCACTTGGAGTATGTAGGTTCCCTATCTGGCACTTGGACTATGTAGGTTAACTAGCGGGCCCTTGGACTATCTAGGTTACCTAGCGGGTAATTGGATGATGCAAGTTCCCTAGCCAGCACTAAGACTATTGGTTCCCTAACGGGCACTTGGACTATGTAGGTTCCTCAGCGGGCACTTGGACTTTGTAGGTTCTTTATCGGGCACTTGGACTATATAGGTTTCTATCGGCCACTTGGACTATGTAGGTTAACTAGCGGGCATGTGGACTATCTAGGTTACCTAGCGGGCACTTGGACTATTTAAGTTAACTAGCGGGCACTAGGACTATGTATGTCCCCTAGAGGGCACTTGGACTATCTAGGCTAACGAACGTGCACTTGGACTATGTAGGTAACCTAGCAGGCACTTGGACTGTCTAGGTTACCTAGCGGGCACTTGGACTATCTAGGTTAACGAACGGGCACTTAGACTATGTAGGTTAACTAGCGGACACTTGGACTATCTAGGTTAGCTAACGGGCAATTGGACTATCAAGGTTACCTAATGGGCACTTGGACTATGCAGGTAACCTAGCGGGCACTTGGACTGTCTAGGTTACCTAGCGGGCACTTGGATTATCTAGGTTAACGAACGGGCACTTGGACTATGTAGGTTACCTAGCCGCCACTTGGACTATCTAGGTTAGCTAACAGGCACTTGGACTATCTAGGTTACCTAGCGGGCACTTGTACTATCTAGGTTACCTAGCTGGCACTTGGACTATATAGGTCAACTAGCGGGCCCTTGGACTATCTAGGTTAGGCAACGGGCACTTGGACTATCTAGGTTACCTAACGGGCACTTGGATTATGTAGGTTCCCTAGCGGGCACTTAGACTATGTAGGTTTCCTTGCAGGCATTTGGACTATGTAGGTTACCTAGCGAGCACTTGGACGATGAAGGTTCCCTAACGGGCACTTGGACTATATAGGTTCCCTAGAAGGCACTTGGACTATGTAGGTTACCTATCGGGCACTTTGACTATGTAGGTTAACTAGCGGGCACTTGTACTATCCAAATTACGAGGCGGGCACTTGGACTATCTAGGTTAACGAACGGACACTTGGACTATGTAGGTAACCTAGCGGGAACTTGGACTGTCTAGGTTACCTAGCGGGCACTTGGACTATGCAGGTTAACTAGTGGGCATTTGGACTATCTAGGTTAACTAGCGGGCCCTTGGTCTATGTAGGTTAACTAGCAGGCCCGTGGAGTATGTAAGTTAACTAGAGGGCACTTGGACGATCCTGGTTAACTAGCAGGCACTTGAACTGTCTAGGTTACATAGCGGGCACCTGGACTCTCTAGGTTAACGAACGGGCACTTGGATGATGTAGGTTAGCTAACAGACACTTGGACAGTCTAGGTTACCAAGCAGGCATTTGGAATATGTATATTACCAGCGGACACTTGAACGATCTAGGTTAACTAGCGGGCACTTGGACTATCTAGGTTAACAAGCGGGCCCTTGGACAATCTAGGTTTACTCTCGGGCACTTTGACTATCTAGGTTAACTAGTGAGCACTTGGACTATGTAGTTTACCTAGCGGGCATTTGAATTATATAGGTTACCTAGCGGCCACTTGGACTATGTAGGTTACCTAGCGGGCACATGGACTATGTAGGTTACCTAGGGGGCACTTGGACTATCTAGGTTACCTGGCGGGCAGTTGGACTATGTAGGTTAATTAGAAGGAACTTGGACTATCAAGGTTACTTAGCGGACCGTTGGACTATGTAGGTTACCAGCGGGCACTTGGATTATCTAGGTTAACGAACGTGCACTTGCACTATGTATGTAACCTAGCAGGCACTTGGACTGTCTAGATTACCTAGCGGGCACTTGGACTATGTAGGTTAACTAGCAGACACTTCGATTATCTAGGTTAGCTAACGGGCAATTGGACTATCTATGTTACCTTGCGCGCACTTGGACTATGTAGGTTACCTAGCGGGCACTTGGACTATCTAGGTTACCTAGCAGGCACTTAGACTATCTAGGTTAACTAACGGGCACTTGGACTATGTAGGTTGCCTAGCGAGCACTTGGACTATGTAGGTTCCCTAGCGGGCACTTGGACTATGTAGGTTCCCTAGCGGGTACTTGGAATGTGAGGGTTACCTAGCGGGCACTTGGACTATGTAGGTTAAGGAACGGGCACTTGGACTATGTAGGTAACCTAGTGGTCACTTGGACTGTCTAGGTTACCTAGCGGGCACTTGGACTATGCAGGTTAACTAGTGGGCATTTGGACTATCTAGGTTAACTAGCGGGCCCTTGGTCTATGTAGGTTAACTAGCAGGCCCTTGGACTATGTAAGTTAACTAGAGGGCACTTGGACGATCCTGGTTAACTAGCAGGCACTTGGACTATCTAGGTTTACTAGCGGGCACTTGGACTATCTAGGTTAACTAGCGGTCACTTGGACTATGTAGGTTCCTAGCGGGCATTTGGACTATATAGGTTACCTAAAGAGCACTTGGACTATGTAGGTTACGTAACGGACACTTGGATTATGTAGGTTACCTAGCGGGCACTTGGACTATGTAGGTTAACTAGCGGGCACTTGGATTATCTAGGTTAACTAACAGGCACTTGGACTATGTATGTTCCAGAGCGGGCAATTGGACTATGTAGGTTCCCTAGCAGGCACTTGGACTATCTAGGTTGCCTAAAGGGCACTTGGACTATGTAGGTTAACTAGCGGACAATTGGACGATCTAGGTTAACTAGCCGGTACTTGGACTATCTAGGTTAACTAGCGGTCCCTTGGACTATGTAGGTTAACTAGCGGACACTTGCACTATGTAGGTTTCCTAGCGGGCACTTGGACTATCTAGGTTAACCAGCGGTCACTTGGATTATGTAGGTTACCTAGCGGGCACTTGGACTATGTAGGTTAACTAGCAGGCCCTTGGACTATCTAGGTTACCTAGGAGGCACTTGGACTATGTAGGTTAACTAGCAGGCACTTGCACTCTCTAGGTTACCTAGCGGGCACTTGGACTATGTAACTTCCATAGCGGGCACTTGGACTATTTATGTTAACTAGCGGGCCCTTGGACTATCTAGGTTACCTTGATAGCACTTGGACTCTCTCAGTTCCCTATCGGGCACTTGGACTATCTAGGTTAACGAACAGGCACTTGGACTAAGTAGGATCCCTATGGGACATTTGTACTACTTAGGTTAACAAGCGGGCACTTGGACTATCTATCTTTACTAGCGGGCACTTGGACTATCTAGGTTAACTAGCGGGCACTTGGACTATGTAGGTTCCCTAGTGGGCATTTGGACTATATAGGTTATCTAACGAGCACTTGGACTATGTAGGTTACCTAACGGGCACTTGGAATATCTAGGTTAACTAGCGGGCACTTGGATTATCTAGGTTAACTAACAGGCACTTGGACTATGTATGTTTCAGAGCGGGTAATTGGACTATGTAGGTTCTCTAGCGGGCACTTGGACTATCTAGGTTCCCTAATGGGCACTTGACTATGTAGGTTAAGTAGCGGACAATTGGACGATCTAGGTTAACTAGCGGGTACTTGGACTATCTAGGTTAACTAGCGGGCACTTGGACTGTGTAGGTTAACTAGTGGACACTTGCACTATGTAGGTTACCTAGCAGGCACTTGGACTATGTAGGTTAACTAGCAGGCCCTTGGACTATCTAGGTTACCTAGCAGGCACTTGGACTATGTAGGTTAGCTAGCAGGCACTTGCACTCTCTAGGTTACCTAGCGGGCACGTGGACTATGTACCTTCCCTAGTGGGCACTTGGACTATCTATGTTAACTAGCGGGCACTTGGACTATGTAGGTTACCTAGCGGACACTTGCACTATGTAGGTTACCTAGCGGGCACTTGGACTATGTAGGTTAACTAGAGGACACTTGGATGATCTAGGTTAACAAGTGGGCCCTTGGACTATGTAGGTTAACTAGCCTGCACTTGGACGATCTAGGTTAACTAGCGGGTACTTGGACGATCTAGGTTAACCAGCGGGCACTTGGACTATCAAAGTTAACAAGTGAGCCCTTGGACTATGTAGGTTAACTAGCGGGCCCTTGGACTATCTAGGTTACCTAGATAGCACTTGGAATATCTAGGTTCCCTAGCGGGCACTTGGACTATCTAGGTTAACGAACGGGCACTTGGACTAAGTAGGATCCCTATGGGACATTTGTACTACTTAGGTTAACTAGCGGGTACTTTGACTATCTAGGTTAACAAGCGGGCACTTGGACTATCTAGGTCAACCGCGGGCCCTTGTACTATGTACGTTACTAGCGGGCTTTTGGACTATCTAGGTTAACTAGCGGACCTAGGACTATGTAGGTTAACTAGCGGGCCCTTGGACTATGTAGGTTAACTAGCGGGTACTTGGACTATCTAGGTTTCCTAGCAGGCACTTGGACTATGTACATACCCTAGCGCGCACTTGGACTATATAGGTTACCTAGCGGGCACTTGGACTACGTACGTCCCCTAGTGGGCACTTGGACTATCTAGGTTAACTAACGGGCAATGGGACTATCTAGGTTAACTAGCGTGCAGTTGGACTATCTAGGTTACCTAGCAGGCACTTGGATTATGAAGGATCCCTAGGGGGCACTTGGACTATCTAGGTTACTTAGCGGGCACTTGCACTATGTAGGTTAACTAGCGGACACTTGCACGATCTAGGTTAACTAGCGGGCCCTTGCATTATGTAGGTTAACTAGCGGGCACATGGACTATGTAGCTTACCTAGGGGGCACATGGACTATCTAGGTTACCTGGCAGGCACTTGGACTATGTAGGTTAATTAGAAGGCACTTGGACTATCAAGGTTACTTAGCGGACCCTTGGATTATGTAGGTTACCAGTGGGCGCTTGGACTATCTAGGTTAACGAACGTGCACTTGCACTATGTATGTAACCTAGCAGGCACTTGGACTGTCTAGATTACCTAGCGGGCACTTGGACTATCTAGGTTAACTAGCGGGTACTTGGACTATCTAGGTTTCCTAGCAGGCACTTGGACTATGTACAAACCCTAGCGTGCACTAGGACTATCTAGGTTACCCAGCGGGCACTTGGACAACGTACGTCCCCTAGTGGGCACTTGGACTATCTAGGTTAACTAACGGGCAATAGGACTATCTAGGTTAACTAGCGGGCAGTTGGATTATCTAGGTTACCTAGCAGGCACTTGGATTATGAAGAATCCCTAGCGGGCACTTGGACTATCTAGGTTACTTAGCGGGCACTTGGACTATGTAGGTTAATTAGCGGACACTTGCACGATCTAGGTTAACTAGCGGGCCCTTGCACTGTGTAGGTTAACTAGCGGGCCCATGGATTATGTAGGTTTACTAGGGGGCACTAGGACTATCTAGGTTAACTAGCGGTCACTTGGACTATGTAGTTTCCCTAGCGGACATTTGGACTATTTAGGTTACCTAGCGGGCACTTGGACTATGTAGGTTACCTAGCAGGCACTTTGACTATCTAGGTTAACTAACGGGCACTTGGACTATGTAGGTTGCCTAGCGGGCACTTGGACTATGTAGGATCCCTAGCGGGCACTTGGACTATGTGGGTTAACTTGCGGATACTTGCACTGTCTATGTTACCTAGCGGGCAATTGGATTATCTAGGTTAACGAAAGGGCACTTGGACTATGTAGGTTACCTATCCGCCACTTGGACTATCTAGGTTAGCTAACAGGCACTTGTACTATCTAGGTACACTAGCGAGCACTTGGACTATCTAGGTTACCTAGCTGGCACTTGGTCTTTGTAGGTCAACTAGCGGGCCCTCGGACTATCTAGGTTAGCTAACGGTCACTTGGACTATGTATGTTCCAGAGCGGGCACTTGGATTATGTAGGTTCCCTAGCGGGCACTTTAACTATGTAGGTTTCCTTGAGGGCATTTGGACTATGTAGGTTACCTAGCGGACACTTGGACGATCTAGGTTAACTAGCGGGCACTTTGACTATGTAGGTTACCTAGCGGGCACTTGGACTACGTAGGTTAAGTTGCGGGCACTTGGACAATATATGTTACCTAGCGGGCACTTGGACTATGTACGCTCCCTAACGGGCACTTAGAGTATGTAGGTTCCCTAGCGGGCACTTGGACTATGTAGGTTCCTCAGCGGGCACTTGGAAGATGTAGGTTCCCTATCGGGCACTTGGACCATGTAGGTTAACTAGCGGGCCCTTGTACTATCTAGGTTACCTAGCGGGCACTTGGATGATGCAGGTTCCCTAGCCAGCACTAAGACTATTGGTTCCCTAACGGGCACTTGATCCATGTAGGTTCCGTAGCGGGCACTTGGACTATGTAGGGTCCCTACCGGGCACTTGGACTATATAGGTTTCTATCGGGCACTTGGACAATGTAGGTTAAATAGCGGGCACATGGACTATCTAGGTTTCCTAGCGGGCACTTGGTCTATGTACATACCCTAGCGGGCACTTGAACTATCTAGGTTACCTAGCAGGCACTTGGACTATGTATGTCCCCTAGAGGGCACTTGGAGTATCTAGGTTAACTAAAGGGCACTAGGACTATCTAGTTTAACTAGCGGGCACTTGGTCTATCTAGGTTACCTAGCGGGCATTTGGACAATATAGGTCAACTAGCGGGCCCTTGGACTATCTAGGTTTGCTAACGGGCACTTGGATTATGTAGGTTAACTAGCGGGCACTTGGACTATGTAGGTTAACTAGCGGGCACTTGGACTGTCTAGGTTACCTAGCGGGCACTTGGAATATCTAGGATAACGAACAGGCACTTGGATTATGTAGGTTACCTAGCCGCCACTTGGACTATCTAGGTTGCCTAACAGGCACTTGGACTATCTAGTTTCCCTAGCAGGCACTTGTACTATCTAGGTTACTTAGCTGGCACTTGGACAATGTAGGTCAACTAGCGGGCCCTTGGACTATCTAGGTTAGCTAAAGGGCACTTGGACTATCTAGGTTACCAACGGGCACTTGGATTATGTAGGTTCCCTAGCGGGCACTTAGACTATGGAGATTTCCTTGCGGGCATTTGGACTATGTAGGTTACCTAGCGAGCACTTGGACCTTGTATGTTCTCTAACGGGCACTTGGACTATGTAGGTTCCCTAGCGGTCACGTGGACTATGCAGGCTCCCTAGAAGGCATTTGGACTATGTAGGTTACCTATCGGGCATTTTGACTATGTAGGTTAACTAGCGGGCACTTGGACTATCCAGGTTACGAAGCGGGCACTTGGACAGTGTAGGTTACCAAACGGGCACTTGGACAATCTAGTTTAACGAACGGACACTTGGACTATGTAGGTTAGCTAACAGGCACTTGGACTATCTAGGTTACCTAGCAGGCACTTGGAATATGTAGGTTACCTAGCGGACACTTGGACGATCTAAGTTAACTAGAGGGCACTTGGACTATCTAGGTTAACTAGCAGGCCCTTGGACTATGTAGTTTGCCTAGCGGGCATTTGGATTATTTAGGTTACCTAGCGGGCACTCGGACTATCTAGGTTACCTAGCGGGCACTTAGAGTATGTAGGTTACCTAGCGGGCACAAGGACTATGTAGGTTACCTAGCGAACACATGGACTATGTAGGTTCCCTAACGCGCACTTGGACTATGTAGGTTCCCTAGCGGTCACGTGGACTATGTTGGCTCCCTAGAAGGCACTTGGCCTATGTAAGTTACCTATCGGGCACTTTGACTATGTAGGTTAACTAGCGGACACTTGGACTATCCAGGTTACGAAGCGGACACTTGGACTATGTAGGTTAACAAACGGGCACTTGGATTTTCTAGGTTAACGAACGGACACTTTGACTATGTAGGTAACCTAGCTGGCACTTGGACTGTCTAGGTAACATAGCGGGCACTTGGACTATCTAGGTTAACGAACGGGCACTTGGACTATGTAGGTTAGCTAACAGGCACTTTGACTATCTAGGTTACCTAGCAGGCACTTGGACTATGTAGGTTACCTAGAGGACACTTGGACGATCTAGGTTAACTAGCGGGCACTTGGACTATCTAGGGTAAATAGCGGTCCCTTGGACTATCTAGGTTTACTAGCGGGCACTTGGACTATCTAGGTTAACTAGCGGGCACTTGGACTATGTAGGTTACCTAGCGGGCACATGGACTATGTAGGATACCTAGCGGGCACTTGGACTATCTAGGTTACCTAGAGGGCACTTGGACTATGTAGGTTAACTAGAAGGCACTTGGACTATCAAGGTTACCTAGCGGAACCTTGATCTATGTAGGTTAACTAGCAGGCCCTTGAACTATGTAAGTTAACTAGAGGGCACTTGGACGATCCTGGTTAATTAGCGGGCACTTGGACTATCTAGGTTAACTAGCGGGCACTTGTACTATCTAGGTTAACTAGCGGGCACTTGGACTATGTAGGTTGTCTAGCGAGCACTTGGACTATGTAGGTTCCCTAGCGTGCGCTTGGACTATATAGGTTCCCTATCGGGTACTTGGACTGTCTAGGTTAACTAGCAAGCAATTGGACTGTCTAGGTTACCTAGTGGGCACTTGGACTATGTAGTTTACCTAGCAGGCACTTGGACTATGTAGGTTAACTAGCGGGCACTTGGACTATCTAGGTAACCTACAGGGCCCTTGGACTATGTATGTTCCCTAGCGGGCACTTGGGCTATCTACGTTACCTAGCGGGCACTTGGACTATGTAGGTTAACGAACGGGCACTTGGACTATGTAGGTAACCTAGTGGTCACTTGGACTGTCTAGGTCACCTAGCGGGCACTTGGACTATGTAGGTTAACTACGGGCACTTGGACTATCTAGGTTAACTAGCAGGCCCTTGGACTATGTAAGTTAACAAGAGGACACTTGGACGATCCTGGTTAATTAGCGGGCACTTGGACTATCTAGGTTAACTAGCGGGCACTTGGACTATCTAGGTTAACTAGCGGGCACTTGGACTATGTAGGTTAACTAGCGGGCACATGGATTATCTAGGTTAACTAACAGGCACTTGGACTATGTATGTTCCAGAGGGGGCAATTGGACTATGTAGGTTCCCTAGCGGGCACTGGACTATCTAGGTTCCCTAGAGGGCACTTGGACTATGTAGGTTAACTAGCGGACAATTGGACGATCTAGGTTAACTAGCGGGTACTTGGACTGTCTAGGTTAACTAGTGGTCCCTTGGACTACGTAGGTTAACTAGCGGACACTTGCACTATGTAGGTTACCTAGGGGGCACTTGGACTGTCTAGGTTAACTAGCGTGCACTTGGACTATGTAGGTTAACTAGCGGACACTTGCACTATGTAGGTTACCTAGCGGGCACTTGGACTATGTAGGTTAACTAGCAGGCCCTTGGACTATCTAGGTTACCTAGCCGGCACTTGGACTATGCATGTTAACTAGCGGGCACTGGCACTCTCTAGGTTACCTAGCGGGCACTTGGACTATGTACCTTCCCTAGCGGGCACGTGGATATCTATGTTAACTAGCGGGCACTTGGACTATGTAGGTTACCTAGCGGACACTTGCACTATGTAGGTGACCTAGCGGGCACTTGGACTATGTAGGTTAACTAGAGGACACTTGGACGATCTAGGTTAACAAGTGGGCCCTTGGACTATGTAGGTTAACTAGCTGGCACTTGGACGATCTAGGTTAACTAGCGGGCACTTGGACGATCTAGGCTCCCTAACTGCTACTTGGACGATGTAGGTTAACTAGCGGGCACTTGGACTATCTTGGTTAACTAGCGGGCACTAGGTCTATGTACAAACCCTAGCGGGCACTTGGACTAATTGGGTTATCTAGCGGGCACTTCGACTATGTACGTCCCCTAGTAGGCACTTGGACTATCTAGGTTAACTAACGGGCACTAGGACAATCTAGGTTAACTAGCGGGCACTTGGACTATCTAGGTTAACTAGCGGGCACTTGGATTATCTAGGTTAGTTAGCGGGAACTTGAACTATGTAGGTTAACTAGTGGGCCCTTAGACTATCTAGGTGAGCTAACGGGCACATGGACTTTGTAGGTTAATTAGCGGGTACTTGGATTATGTAGGTTCACTAGCGGGCATTTGGACTATATAGATTACCTAGCGGGCACTTGGACTTTGTTTGTTACCTAGCGGGCACTTGTACTATCTAGGTTACCTAGCGGAAGCTTGGACTATGTAGGTTACCTAGCGGGCACATGGACTATGTAGGATACCTAGCGGGCACTTGGACTATGTAGGTTACCTAGAGGGCACTTGGACTAAGTAGGTTAACTAGAAGGCATTGGACTATCAAGGTTACCTAGCGGCTCTTGGACTATGTAGCTTACCAGCGGGCACTTGGACTATCTAGGCTAACGAACGTGCACTTGGACTATGTAGGTAACCTAACAGGCACTTGGACTGTCTAGGTTACCTAGCGGGCACTTGGACTATCTAGGTTAACGAACGGGCACTTGGACTATGTAGGTTAACTAGCGGACACTTGGACTATCTAGGTTAGCTAACGGGCAATTGGACTATCAAAGTTACCTAATGGGCACTTGGACTATGTAGGTTACCTAGCAGGCACTTTGACTATCTAAGTTAACTAACGGGCACTTGGACTATGTAGGTTGCCTAGCGAGCACTTGGACTATGCAGGTTTCCGAGCAGGCGCTTGGAATATGTAGGTTCCCTATCGGGTACTTGGACTGTCTAGGTTAACTAGCGGGCAATTGGACTGTCTAGGTTACCTAGTGGGCACTTGGACTATGTAGTTTACCTAGCAGGCACTAGGACTATGTAGGTTAACTAGCGGGCACTTGGACTATATAGGTTACCTAGCGGGCACTTGGACTCTGTATGTTCCCTAGCGGGCACTTGGGCTATCTACGTTACCTAGCGGGCACTTGGACTATGTAGGTTAACGAACGGGCACTTGGACTATGTAGGTAACCTAGTGGTCACTTGGACGGTGTAGGTCACCTAGCGGGCACTTGGACTACGTAGATTAACTAGCGGGCACTTGGACTATCTAGGTTTACTAGCGGGCCCTTGATCTATGTAGGTTAACTAGCAGGCCCTTGGACTATGTAAGTTAACTAGAGGGCACTTGGACGATCCTGGTTAATTAGCGGGCACTTGGACTATCTAGGTTAACTATCGGGCACTTGGACTATCTAGGTTAACTAGCGGGCACTTGGACTATGTAGGTTAACTAGCGGGCACTTGGATTATCTAGGTTAACTAACAGGCACTTGGACTATGTATGTTCCAGAGGGGGCAATTGGACTATGTAGGTTCCCTGGCGTGCACTGGACTATCTAGGTTCCCTAAAGGGCACTTGGACTATGTAGGTTAACTAGCGGACACTTGCACTATGTAGGTTAACTAGCAGGCCCTTGGACAATCTAGGTTACCTAGCCGGCACTTGGACTATGTATGTTTACTAGCGGGCACTTGCACTCTCTAGGTTACCTAGCGGGCACTTAGACTATGTACCTTCCCTAGCGGGCACTTGGATATCTATGTTAACTAGCGGGCACTTGGACTATGTAGGTTACCAAGCGGACACTTGCACTATGTAGGTTACCTAGCGGGCACTTTGACTATGTAGTTTAACTAGAGGACACTTGGACGATCAAGGTTAATAAGTGGGCCCTTGGACTATGTAGGTTAACTAGCTGGCACTTGGACGATCTAGGTTAACTAGCGGGCACTTGGACGATCTAGGTTAACCAGCGGGCACTTGGACTATCAAAGTTAACAAGCGAGCCCTTGGACTATGTAGGTTAACTAACGGGCCCTTGGACTATCTAGGTTACCTAGATAGCACATGGACTATCTAGGTTCCCTAGCGGGCACTTGGACTATGTAGGTTCCATAGCGGGCACTTTGACTATGTAGGTTCCCTATCGGGCCCTTGGACTATGTAGGTTTCTATCGGGCACTTGGACTATGTAGGTTAACTAGCGGGCACTTGGACTATCTAGGTTAACTAGCGGGCACTTGGTCTATGTACAAACCCTAGCGGGCACTTGGACTATCTGGGTTATCTAGCGGGCACTTGGACTATGTACGTCCCCTAGTAGGCACTTGGAATATCTAGGTTAACTAACGGGCACTAGGACAATCTAGGATAACTAGCGGGCACTTGAACTCTCTACGTTACCTAGCGGGTACTTGGAATATCTAGGTAAACTAGCAGGCCCTTGGACTATCTAGGTTACCTAGCCGGCACTTGGACTATGTATTTTAACTAGCGGGCACGTGCACTCTCTAGGTTACCTAGCGGGCACTTCGACTATGTACCTTCCCTAGCGGGCACTTGGATATCTATGTTACCTAGCGGGCACTTTGATTATGTAGGTTAACTAGAGGACACTTGGACGATCTAGGTTAACAAGTGGGCCCTTGGACTATGTAGGTTAACTAGCTGGCACTTGGACGATCTAGGTTAACTAGCGGGCACTTGAACGATCTAGGTTAACCAGCGGGCACTTGGACTATCAAAGGTAACAAGCGAGCCCTTGGACTATGTAGGTTAACTAGCGGTCCCTTGGACTATCTAGGTTACCTAGATAGCACTTGGACTATCTAGGTTCCCTAGCGGGCACTCGGACTATGTAGGTTCCATAGCGGGCACTTTGACTATGTAGGTTCCCTATCGGGCACTTGGCCTATGTAGGTTTCTATCGGGTACTTGGACTATGTAGGTTAACTAGCGGGCACTTGGACTATCTAGGTTAACTAGCGGGCACTTGGTCTATGTACAAACCCAAGCGGGCACTTGGACTATCTGGGTTATCTAGCGGGCACTTGGACTATGTACGTCCCCTAGTAGGCACTTGGACTATCTAGGTTAACTAACGGGCACTAGGACAATCTAGGTTAACTAGCGGGCACTTGAACTCTCTACGTTACCTAGCGGGTACTTGGACTATCTAGGTTAACTAGCAGGCACTTGGATTATCTAGGTTAGCTAGTGGGAACATGAACTATGTAGGTTAACTAGTGGGCACTTATACTATCTAGGTGAGCTAACGGGCACCTGGACTATGTAGGTTAATTAGCGGGTACTTGGATTATGTAGGTTCCCTAGCAGGCATTTGGACTATATAGATTACCTAGCGGGCACTTGGACTATCTAGGTTACTTAGCGGGCACTTGGATGATGCAAGTTCCCAAGCCAGCACTAAGACTATTGGTTCCCTAACGGGCACTTGGACTATGTAGGTTCCCTATCGGGCACTTGGACTATCTAGGTTACCTAACGGGCACTTGGATTATGTAGGTTCCCTAGCGGGCACTTAGACTATGTATGTTTCCTTGCGGACATTTGGACTATGTAGGTTACCTAGGGAGCACTTGGACTATGTAGGTTCCCTAACGGGCACTTGGACTATGTAGGTTCCCTAGCGGTCACGTGGACTATGTAGGCTCCCTAGAAGGCACTTGGAATATGTAGGTTACCTATCGGGCACTTTGACTATGTAGGTTAACTAGCCGGCACTTGGACTATCCAGGTTACGAAGCGGACACTTGGACTATGTAGGTTAACAAACGGGCACTTGGGCTTTCTAGGTTAACGAACGGACACTTGGACTATGTAGGTAACCTAGCAGGCACTTGGACTGTCTAGGTAACATAGCGGGCACTTGGAATATCTAGGTTAACGAACGGGCACTTGGACAATGTAGGTTAGCTAACAGGCACTTTGACTATCTAGGTTACCTAGCAGGCACTTGGACTATGTAGGTTACCTAGAGGACACTTGGATGATCTAGGTTAACTAGCGGGCACTTGGACTATCTAGGGTAAATAGCGGGCCCTTGGACTATCTAGGTTTACTAGCGGGCACTTGGACTATCAAGGTTAACTAGCGGGCACTTGGACTATGAAGGTTACCTAGCGGGGACATGGACTATGTAGGATACCTAGAGGGCACTTGGACTATGTAGGTTAACTAGAAGGCACTTGGACTATCAAGGTTACCTAGCGGGCTCTTGGACTATGTAGGTTACCAGCAGGCACTTGGACTATCTAGGCTAACGAACGTGCACTTGGACTATGTAGGTAACCTAGCAGGCACTTGGACTGTCTAGGTTACCTAGAGGGCACTTGGACTATCTAGGTTAACGAACGGGCACTTGGACTATGTAGGTTAAGTAGCGGACACTTGGACTATCTAGGTTAGCTAACGGGCAATTGGACTATCAAGGTTACCTAATGGGCACTTGGACTATGTAGGTTACCTAGCGGGCACTTATTCTATCTAGGTTACCTAGCAGGCAATTTGACTATCTAGGTTAACTAAGGGGCACTTGGACTATGTAGGTTGCCTAGCAAGCACTTGGACTATGTAGGTTCCCCAGCGGGCGCTTGGACTATGTAGGTTCCCTATCGGGTACTTGGACTGTCTAGGTTAACTAGCGGGCAATTGGACTGTCTAGGTTACCTAGTGGACACTTGGACTATGTAGTTTACGTAGCAGGCACTTGGACTATGTAGGTTAACTAGCGGGCACTTGGACTATGTAGGTTACCTAGTGGGCACTTGGACTATGTAGGTTAACTAGAGGACACTTGGACGATCTAGGTTAACAAGTGGGCCCTTAGACTATGTAGGTTAACTAGCTGGCACTAGGACGATCTAGGTTAACTAGCGGGCAGTTGGACGATCTAGGTTAACCAGCGGGCACTTGGACTATCAAAGTTAACAAGCGAGCCCTTGGACTATGTAGGTTAACTAGCGGGCCCTTGGACTATCTAGGTTACCTAGATAGCACTTTGACTATGTAGGTTCCCTAGCGGGCACTTGGACTATGTAGGTTTCTATCGGGCACTTGGACTATCTAGGGTAAATAGCGGGCCCTTGGACTATCTAGGTTTACTAGCGGGCACTTGGACTATCAAGGTTAACTAGCGGGCACTTGGACTATGAAGGTTACCTAGCGGGGACATGGACTATGTAGGATACCTAGAGGGCACTTGGACTATGTAGGTTAACTAGAAGGCACTTGGACTATCAAGGTTACCTAGCGGGCTCTTGGACTATGTAGGTTACCAGCAGGCACTTGGACTATCTAGGCTAACGAACGTGCACTTGGACTATGTAGGTAACCTAGCAGGCACTTGGACTGTCTAGGTTACCTAGAGGGCACTTGGACTATCTAGGTTAACGAACGGGCACTTGGACTATGTAGGTTAACTAGCGGACACTTGGACTATCTAGGTTAGCTTACGGGCAATTGGACTATCAAGGTTACCTAATGGGCACTTGGACTATGTAGGTTACCTAGCGGGCACTTGTTCTATCTAGGTTACCTAGCAGGCAATTTGACTATCTAGGTTAACTAAGGGGCACTTGGACTATGTAGGTTGCCTAGCAAGCACTTGGACTATGTAGGTTCCCCAGCGGGCGCTTGGACTATGTAGGTTCCCTATCGGGTACTTGGACTGTCTAGGTTAACTAGCGGGCAATTGGACTGTCTAGGTTACCTAGTGGGCACTTGGACTATGTAGTTTACGTAGCAGGCACTTGGACTATGTAGGTTAACTAGCGGGCACTTGGACTATGTAGGTTACCTAGTGGGCACTTGGACTATGTAGGTTAACTAGAGGACACTTGGACGATCTAGGTTAACAAGTGCGCCCTTAGACTATGTAGGTTAACTAGCTGGCACTAGGACGATCTAGGTTAACTAGCGGGCACTTGGACGATCTAGGTTAACCAGCGGGCACTTGGACTATCAAAGTTAACAAGCGAGCCCTTGGACTATGTAGGTTAACTAGCGGGCCCTTGGACTATCTAGGTTACCTAGATAGCACTTGGACTATCTAGGTTCCCTAGCGGGCACTTGGACTATGTAGATTCCATAGCGGGCACTTTGACTATGTAGGTTACATAGAGGGCACTTGGACTATGTAGGTTACCGGCACTTGGACTATCCAGGTTACGAAGCGGACACTTGGACTTTCTAGGTTAACGAACGGACAGTTGGACTATGTAGGTAACCTAGCGGGCACTTGGACTGTCTAGGTAACATAGCGGGCACTTGGAATATCTAGGTTAACGAACAGGCACTTTGACTATCTAGTTTACATAGCAGGCACTTGGACTATGTAGGTTACCTAGAGGACACTTGGACGATCTAGGTTAACTAGCGGGCACTTGGACTATCTAGGGTAAATAGCGGGCCCTTGGACTATCTAGGTTTACTAGCGGGCACTTGGACTATCTAGGTTAACTAGCGGGCACTTGGACTATGAAGGTTACCTAGCGGGCACATGGACTATGTAGGATACCTAGCGGGCACTTGGACTATGTAGGTTACATAGAGGGCACTTGGACTATGTAGGTTAACTAGAAGGCACTTGGACTATCAAGGTTACCAGCGGGCACTTGGACTATCTAGGCTAACGAACGTGCACTTGGACTATGTAGGTAACCTAGCAGGCACTTGGACTGTCTAGGTTACCTAGCGGGCACTTGGACTATCTAGGTTAACGAACGGGCTCTTAGACTATGTAGGTTAACTAGCGGACACTTGGACTATCTAGGTTAGCTAACGGGCAATTGGACTATCAAGGTTACCTAATGGGCACTTGGACTATGCAGGTAACCTAGCGGGCACTTGGACTGTCTAGGTTACCTAGCGGGCACTTGGATTATCTAGGTTAACGAACGGGCACTTGGACTATGTAGGTTACCTAGCCGCCACTTGGACTATCTAGGTTAGCTAACAGGCACTTGGACTATCTAGGTTACCTAGCGGGCACTTGTACTATCTAGGTTACCTAGCTGGCACTTGGACTATATAGGTCAACTAGCGGGCCCTTGGACTATCTAGGTTAGGCAACGGGCACTTGGACTATCTAGGTTACCTAACGGGCACTTGGATTATGTAGGTTCCCTAGCGGGCACTTAGACTATGTAGGTTTCCTTGCAGGCATTTGGACTATGTAGGTTACCTAGCGAGCACTTGGACGATGAAGGTTCCCTAACGGGCACTTGGACTATATAGGTTCCCTAGAAGGCACTTGGACTATGTAGGTTACCTATCGGGCACTTTGACTATGTAGGTTAACTAGCGGGCACTTGTACTATCCAAATTACGAGGCGGGCACTTGGACTATCTAGGTTAACGAACGGACACTTGGACTATGTAGGTAACCTAGCGGGCACTTGAACTGTCTAGGTTACATAGCGGGCACCTGGACTCTCTAGGTTAACGAACGGGCACTTGGATGATGTAGGTTAGCTAACAGACACTTGGACAATCTAGGTTACCAAGCAGGCATTTGGAATATGTATATTACCAGCGGACACTTGAACGATCTAGGTTAACTAGCGGGCACTTGGACTATCTAGGTTAACAAGCGGGCCCTTGGACAATCTAGGTTTACTCTCGGGCACTTTGACTATCTAGGTTAACTAGTGAGCACTTGGACTATGTAGATTACCTAGCGGGCATTTGAATTATATAGGTTACCTAGCGGCCACTTGGACTATGTAGGTTACCTAGCGGGCACATGGACTATGTAGGTTACCTAGGGGGCACTTGGACTATCTAGGTTACCTGGCGGGCAGTTGGACTATGTAGGTTAATTAGAAGGAACTTGGACTATCAAGGTTACTTAGCGGACCGTTGGACTATGTAGGTTACCAGCGGGCACTTGGATTATCTAGGTTAACGAACGTGCACTTGCACTATGTATGTAACCTAGCAGGCACTTGGACTGTCTAGATTACCTAGCGGGCACTTGGACTGTGTAGGTTAACTAGCAGACACTTCGATTATCTAGGTTACCTAACGGGCAATTGGACTATCTATGTTACCTTGCGCGCACTTGGACTATGTAGGTTACCTAGCGGGCACTTGGACTATCTAGGTTACCTAGCAGGCACTTAGACTATCTAGGTTAACTAACGGGCACTTGGACTATGTAGGTTGCCTAGCGAGCACTTGGACTATGTAGGTTCCCTAGCGGGCACTTGGACTATGTAGGTTCCCTAGCGGGTACTTGGAATGTGAGGGTTACCTAGCGGGCACTTGGACTATGTAGGTTAAGGAACGGGCACTTGGACTATGTAGGTAACCTAGTGGTCACTTGGACTGTCTAGGTTACCTAGCGGGCACTTGGACTATGCAGGTTAACTAGTGGGCATTTGGACTACCTAGGTTAACTAGCGGGCCCTTCGTCTATGTAGGTTAACTAGCAGGCCCTTGGACTATGTAAGTTAACTAGAGGGCACTTGGACGATCCTGGTTAACTAGCAGGCACTTGGACTATCTAGGTTTACTAGCGGGCACTTGGACTATCTAGGTTAACTAGCGGTCACTTGGACTATGTAGGTTCCTAGCGGGCATTTGGACTATATAGGTTACCTAAAGAGCACTTGGACTATGTAGGTTACGTAACGGGCACTTGGATTATGTAGGTTACCTAGCGGGCACTTGGACTATGTAGGTTAACTAGCGGGCACTTGGATTATCTAGGTTAACTAACAGGCACTTGGACTATGTATGTTCCAGAGCGGGCAATTGGACTATGTAGGTTCCCTAGCAGGCACTTGGACTATCTAGGTTGCCTAAAGGGCACTTGGACTATGTAGGTTAACTAGCGGACAATTGGACGATCTAGGTTAACTAGCCGGTACTTGGACTATCTAGGTTAACTAGCGGTCCCTTGGACTATGTAGGTTAACTAGCGGACACTTGCACTATGTAGGTTTCCTAGCGGGCACTTGGACTATCTAGGTTAACCAGCGGTCACTTGGATTATGTAGGTTACCTAGCGGGCACTTGGACTATGTAGGTTAACTAGCAGGCCCTTGGACTATCTAGGTTACCTAGGAGGCACTTGGACTATGTAGGTTAACTAGCAGGCACTTGCACTCTCTAGGTTACCTAGCGGGCACTTGGACTATGTAACTTCCATAGCGGGCACTTGGACTATTTATGTTAACTAGCGGGCCCTTGGACTATCTAGGTTACCTTGATAGCACTTGGACTCTCTCAGTTCCCTATCGGGCACTTGGACTATCTAGGTTAACGAACAGGCACTTGGACTAAGTAGGATCCCTATGGGACATTTGTACTACTTAGGTTAACAAGCGGGCACTTGGACTATCTATCTTTACTAGCGGGCACTTGGACTATCTAGGTTAACTAGCGGGCACTTGGACTATGTAGGTTCCCTAGTGGGCATTTGGACTATATAGGTTATCTAACGAGCACTTGGACTATGTAGGTTACCTAACGGGCACTTGGAATATCTAGGTTAACTAGCGGGCACTTGGATTATCTAGGTTAACTAACAGGCACTTGGACTATGTATGTTTCAGAGCGGGTAATTGGACTATGTAGGTTCCCTAGCGGGCACTTGGACTATCTAGGTTCCCTAATGGGCACTTGACTATGTAGGTTAAGTAGCGGACAATTGGACGATCTAGGTTAACTAGCGGGTACTTGGACTATCTAGGTTAACTAGCGGGCACTTGCACTCTCTAGGTTACCTAGCGGGCACTTAGACTATGTACCTTCCCTAGCGGGCACTTGGATATCTATGTTAACTAGCGGGCACTTGGACTATGTAGGTTACCAAGCGGACACTTGCACTATGTAGGTTACCTAGCGGGCACTTTGACTATGTAGTTTAACTAGAGGACACTTGGACGATCAAGGTTAATAAGTGGGCCCTTGGACTATGTAGGTTAACTAGCTGGCACTTGGACGATCTAGGTTAACTAGCGGGCACTTGGACGATCTAGGTTAACCAGCGGGCACTTGGACTATCAAAGTTAACAAGCGAGCCCTTGGACTATGTAGGTTAACTAACGGGCCCTTGGACTATCTAGGTTACCTAGATAGCACATGGACTATCTAGGTTCCCTAGCGGGCACTTGGACTATGTAGGTTCCATAGCGGGCACTTTGACTATGTAGGTTCCCTATCGGGCCCTTGGACTATGTAGGTTTCTATCGGGCACTTGGACTATGTAGGTTAACTAGCGGGCACTTGGACTATCTAGGTTAACTAGCGGGCACTTGGTCTATGTACAAACCCTAGCGGGCACTTGGACTATCTGGGTTATCTAGCGGGCACTTGGACTATGTACGTCCCCTAGTAGGCACTTGGAATATCTAGGTTAACTAACGGGCACTAGGACAATCTAGGATAACTAGCGGGCACTTGAACTCTCTACGTTACCTAGCGGGTACTTGGAATATCTAGGTAAACTAGCAGGCCCTTGGACTATCTAGGTTACCTAGCCGGCACTTGGACTATGTATTTTAACTAGCGGGCACGTGCACTCTCTAGGTTACCTAGCGGGCACTTCGACTATGTACCTTCCCTAGCGGGCACTTGGATATCTATGTTACCTAGCGGGCACTTTGATTATGTAGGTTAACTAGAGGACACTTGGACGATCTAGGTTAACAAGTGGGCCCTTGGACTATGTAGGTTAACTAGCTGGCACTTGGACGATCTAGGTTAACTAGCGGGCACTTGAACGATCTAGGTTAACCAGCGGGCACTTGGACTATCAAAGGTAACAAGCGAGCCCTTGGACTATGTAGGTTAACTAGCGGTCCCTTGGACTATCTAGGTTACCTAGATAGCACTTGGACTATCTAGGTTCCCTAGCGGGCACTCGGACTATGTAGGTTCCATAGCGGGCACTTTGACTATGTAGGTTCCCTATCGGGCACTTGGACTATGTAGGTTTCTATCGGGTACTTGGACTATGTAGGTTAACTAGCGGGCACTTGGACTATCTAGGTTAACTAGCGGGCACTTGGTCTATGTACAAACCCAAGCGGGCACTTGGACTATCTGGGTTATCTAGCGGGCACTTGGACTATGTACGTCCCCTAGTAGGCACTTGGACTATCTAGGTTAACTAACGGGCACTAGGACAATCTAGGTTAACTAGCGGGCACTTGAACTCTCTACGTTACCTAGCGGGTACTTGGACTATCTAGGTTAACTAGCAGGCACTTGGATTATCTAGGTTAGCTAGTGGGAACATGAACTATGTAGGTTAACTAGTGGGCACTTATACTATCTAGGTGAGCTAACGGGCACCTGGACTATGTAGGTTAAT
Source organism: Tenrec ecaudatus (assembly GCF_050624435.1). Lineage (NCBI taxonomy): Eukaryota > Metazoa > Chordata > Mammalia > Afrosoricida > Tenrecidae > Tenrec > Tenrec ecaudatus. The sequence goes on from NW_027459452.1 coordinate 675,680, forward strand.
TAGCGGGTACTTGGATTATGTAGGTTCCCTAGCAGGCATTTGGACTATATAGATTACCTAGCGGGCACTTGGACTATCTAGGTTACTTAGCGGGCACTTGGATGATGCAAGTTCCCAAGCCAGCACTAAGACTATTGGTTCCCTAACGGGCACTTGGACTATGTAGGTTCCCTATCGAGCACTTGGACTATCTAGGTTACCTAACGGGCACTTGGATTATGTAGGTTCCCTAGCGGGCACTTAGACTATGTATGTTTCCTTGCGGACATTTGGACTATGTAGGTTACCTAGGGAGCACTTGGACTATGTAGGTTCCCTAACGGGCACTTGGACTATGTAGGTTCCCTAGCGGTCACGTGGACTATGTAGGCTCCCTAGAAGGCACTTGGAATATGTAGGTTACCTATCGGGCACTTTGACTATGTAGGTTAACTAGCCGGCACTTGGACTATCCAGGTTACGAAGCGGACACTTGGACTATGTAGGTTAACAAACGGGCACTTGGGCTTTCTAGGTTAACGAACGGACACTTGGACTATGTAGGTAACCTAGCAGGCACTTGGACTGTCTAGGTAACATAGCGGGCACTTGGAATATCTAGGTTAACGAACGGGCACTTGGACAATGTAGGTTAGCTAACAGGCACTTTGACTATCTAGGTTACCTAGCAGGCACTTGGACTATGTAGGTTACCTAGAGGACACTTGGATGATCTAGGTTAACTAGCGGGCACTTGGACTATCTAGGGTAAATAGCGGGCCCTTGGACTATCTAGGTTTACTAGCGGGCACTTGGACTATCAAGGTTAACTAGCGGGCACTTGGACTATGAAGGTTACCTAGCGGGGACATGGACTATGTAGGATACCTAGAGGGCACTTGGACTATGTAGGTTAACTAGAAGGCACTTGGACTATCAAGGTTACCTAGCGGGCTCTTGGACTATGTAGGTTACCAGCAGGCACTTGGACTATCTAGGCTAACGAACGTGCACTTGGACTATGTAGGTAACCTAGCAGGCACTTGGACTGTCTAGGTTACCTAGAGGGCACTTGAACTATCTAGGTTAACGAACGGGCACTTGGACTATGTAGGTTAAGTAGCGGACACTTGGACTATCTAGGTTAGCTAACGGGCAATTGGACTATCAAGGTTACCTAATGGGCACTTGGACTATGTAGGTTACCTAGCGGGCACTTATTCTATCTAGGTTACCTAGCAGGCAATTTGACTATCTAGGTTAACTAAGGGGCACTTGGACTATGTAGGTTGCCTAGCAAGCACTTGGACTATGTAGGTTCCCCAGCGGGCGCTTGGACTATGTAGGTTCCCTATCGGGTACTTGGACTGTCTAGGTTAACTAGCGGGCAATTGGACTGTCTAGGTTACCTAGTGGACACTTGGACTATGTAGTTTACGTAGCAGGCACTTGGACTATGTAGGTTAACTAGCGGGCACTTGGACTATGTAGGTTACCTAGTGGGCACTTGGACTATGTAGGTTAACTAGAGGACACTTGGACGATCTAGGTTAACAAGTGGGCCCTTAGACTATGTAGGTTAACTAGCTGGCACTAGGACGATCTAGGTTAACTAGCGGGCAGTTGGACTATCTAGGTTAACCAGCGGGCACTTGGACTATCAAAGTTAACAAGCGAGCCCTTGGACTATGTAGGTTAACTAGCGGGCCCTTGGACTATCTAGGTTACCTAGATAGCACTTGGACTATCTAGGTTCCCTAGCGGGCACTTGGACTATGTAGGTTCCATAGCGGGCACTTTGACTATGTAGGTTCCCTATCGGGCACTTGGACTATGTAGGTTTCTATCGGGCACTTGGACTATCTAGGGTAAATAGCGGGCCCTTGGACTATCTAGGTTTACTAGCGGGCACTTGGACTATCAAGGTTAACTAGCGGGCACTTGGACTATGAAGGTTACCTAGCGGGGACATGGACTATGTAGGATACCTAGAGGGCACTTGGACTATGTAGGTTAACTAGAAGGCACTTGGACTATCAAGGTTACCTAGCGGGCTCTTGGACTATGTAGGTTACCAGCAGGCACTTGGACTATCTAGGCTAACGAACGTGCACTTGGACTATGTAGGTAACCTAGCAGGCACTTGGACTGTCTAGGTTACCTAGAGGGCACTTGGACTATCTAGGTTAACGAACGGGCACTTGGACTATGTAGGTTAACTAGCGGACACTTGGACTATCTAGGTTAGCTTACGGGCAATTGGACTATCAAGGTTACCTAATGGGCACTTGGACTATGTAGGTTACCTAGCGGGCACTTGTTCTATCTAGGTTACCTAGCAGGCAATTTGACTATCTAGGTTAACTAAGGGGCACTTGGACTATGTAGGTTGCCTAGCAAGCACTTGGACTATGTAGGTTCCCCAGCGGGCGCTTGGACTATGTAGGTTCCCTATCGGGTACTTGGACTGTCTAGGTTAACTAGCGGGCAATTGGACTGTCTAGGTTACCTAGTGGGCACTTGGACTATGTAGTTTACGTAGCAGGCACTTGGACTATGTAGGTTAACTAGCGGGCACTTGGACTATGTAGGTTACCTAGTGGGCACTTGGACTATGTAGGTTAACTAGAGGACACTTGGACGATCTAGGTTAACAAGTGCGCCCTTAGACTATGTAGGTTAACTAGCTGGCACTAGGACGATCTAGGTTAACTAGCGGGCACTTGGACGATCTAGGTTAACCAGCGGGCACTTGGACTATCAAAGTTAACAAGCGAGCCCTTGGACTATGTAGGTTAACTAGCGGGCCCTTGGACTATCTAGGTTACCTAGATAGCACTTGGACTATCTAGGTTCCCTAGCGGGCACTTGGACTATGTAGATTCCATAGCGGGCACTTTGACTATGTAGGTTACATAGAGGGCACTTGGACTATGTAGGTTACCGGCACTTGGACTATCCAGGTTACGAAGCGGACACTTGGACTTTCTAGGTTAACGAACGGACAGTTGGACTATGTAGGTAACCTAGCGGGCACTTGGACTGTCTAGGTAACATAGCGGGCACTTGGAATATCTAGGTTAACGAACAGGCACTTTGACTATCTAGTTTACATAGCAGGCACTTGGACTATGTAGGTTACCTAGAGGACACTTGGACGATCTAGGTTAACTAGCGGGCACTTGGACTATCTAGGGTAAATAGCGGGCCCTTGGACTATCTAGGTTTACTAGCGGGCACTTGGACTATCTAGGTTAACTAGCGGGCACTTGGACTATGAAGGTTACCTAGCGGGCACATGGACTATGTAGGATACCTAGCGGGCACTTGGACTATGTAGGTTACATAGAGGGCACTTGGACTATGTAGGTTAACTAGAAGGCACTTGGACTATCAAGGTTACCAGCGGGCACTTGGACTATCTAGGCTAACGAACGTGCACTTGGACTATGTAGGTAACCTAGCAGGCACTTGGACTGTCTAGGTTACCTAGCGGGCACTTGGACTATCTAGGTTAACGAACGGGCACTTAGACTATGTAGGTTAACTAGCGGACACTTGGACTATCTAGGTTAGCTAACGGGCAATTGGACTATCAAGGTTACCTAATGGGCACTTGGACTATGCAGGTAACCTAGCGGGCACTTGGACTGTCTAGGTTACCTAGCGGGCACTTGGATTATCTAGGTTAACGAACGGGCACTTGGACTATGTAGGTTACCTAGCCGCCACTTGGACTATCTAGGTTAGCTAACAGGCACTTGGACTATCTAGGTTACCTAGCGGGCACTTGTACTATCTAGGTTACCTAGCTGGCACTTGGACTATATAGGTCAACTAGCGGGCCCTTGGACTATCTAGGTTAGGCAACGGGCACTTGGACTATCTAGGTTACCTAACGGGCACTTGGATTATGTAGGTTCCCTAGCGGGCACTTAGACTATGTAGGTTTCCTTGCAGGCATTTGGACTATGTAGGTTACCTAGCGAGCACTTGGACGATGAAGGTTCCCTAACGGGCACTTGGACTATATAGGTTCCCTAGAAGGCACTTGGACTATGTAGGTTACCTATCGGGCACTTTGACTATGTAGGTTAACTAGCGGGCACTTGTACTATCCAAATTACGAGGCGGGCACTTGGACTATCTAGGTTAACGAACGGACACTTGGACTATGTAGGTAACCTAGCGGGCACTTGAACTGTCTAGGTTACATAGCGGGCACCTGGACTCTCTAGGTTAACGAACGGGCACTTGGATGATGTAGGTTAGCTAACAGACACTTGGACAATCTAGGTTACCAAGCAGGCATTTGGAATATGTATATTACCAGCGGACACTTGAACGATCTAGGTTAACTAGCGGGCACTTGGACTATCTAGGTTAACAAGCGGGCCCTTGGACAATCTAGGTTTACTCTCGGGCACTTTGACTATCTAGGTTAACTAGTGAGCACTTGGACTATGTAGATTACCTAGCGGGCATTTGAATTATATAGGTTACCTAGCGGCCACTTGGACTATGTAGGTTACCTAGCGGGCACATGGACTATGTAGGTTACCTAGGGGGCACTTGGACTATCTAGGTTACCTGGCGGGCAGTTGGACTATGTAGGTTAATTAGAAGGAACTTGGACTATCAAGGTTACTTAGCGGACCGTTGGACTATGTAGGTTACCAGCGGGCACTTGGATTATCTAGGTTAACGAACGTGCACTTGCACTATGTATGTAACCTAGCAGGCACTTGGACTGTCTAGATTACCTAGCGGGCACTTGGACTGTGTAGGTTAACTAGCAGACACTTCGATTATCTAGGTTACCTAACGGGCAATTGGACTATCTATGTTACCTTGCGCGCACTTGGACTATGTAGGTTACCTAGCGGGCACTTGGACTATCTAGGTTACCTAGCAGGCACTTAGACTATCTAGGTTAACTAACGGGCACTTGGACTATGTAGGTTGCCTAGCGAGCACTTGGACTATGTAGGTTCCCTAGCGGGCACTTGGACTATGTAGGTTCCCTAGCGGGTACTTGGAATGTGAGGGTTACCTAGCGGGCACTTGGACTATGTAGGTTAAGGAACGGGCACTTGGACTATGTAGGTAACCTAGTGGTCACTTGGACTGTCTAGGTTACCTAGCGGGCACTTGGACTATGCAGGTTAACTAGTGGGCATTTGGACTATCTAGGTTAACTAGCGGGCCCTTCGTCTATGTAGGTTAACTAGCAGGCCCTTGGACTATGTAAGTTAACTAGAGGGCACTTGGACGATCCTGGTTAACTAGCAGGCACTTGGACTATCTAGGTTTACTAGCGGGCACTTGGACTATCTAGGTTAACTAGCGGTCACTTGGACTATGTAGGTTCCTAGCGGGCATTTGGACTATATAGGTTACCTAAAGAGCACTTGGACTATGTAGGTTACGTAACGGGCACTTGGATTATGTAGGTTACCTAGCGGGCACTTGGACTATGTAGGTTAACTAGCGGGCACTTGGATTATCTAGGTTAACTAACAGGCACTTGGACTATGTATGTTCCAGAGCGGGCAATTGGACTATGTAGGTTCCCTAGCAGGCACTTGGACTATCTAGGTTGCCTAAAGGGCACTTGGACTATGTAGGTTAACTAGCGGACAATTGGACGATCTAGGTTAACTAGCCGGTACTTGGACTATCTAGGTTAACTAGCGGTCCCTTGGACTATGTAGGTTAACTAGCGGACACTTGCACTATGTAGGTTTCCTAGCGGGCACTTGGACTATCTAGGTTAACCAGCGGTCACTTGGATTATGTAGGTTACCTAGCGGGCACTTGGACTATGTAGGTTAACTAGCAGGCCCTTGGACTATCTAGGTTACCTAGGAGGCACTTGGACTATGTAGGTTAACTAGCAGGCACTTGCACTCTCTAGGTTACCTAGCGGGCACTTGGACTATGTAACTTCCATAGCGGGCACTTGGACTATTTATGTTAACTAGCGGGCCCTTGGACTATCTAGGTTACCTTGATAGCACTTGGACTCTCTCAGTTCCCTATCGGGCACTTGGACTATCTAGGTTAACGAACAGGCACTTGGACTAAGTAGGATCCCTATGGGACATTTGTACTACTTAGGTTAACAAGCGGGCACTTGGACTATCTATCTTTACTAGCGGGCACTTGGACTATCTAGGTTAACTAGCGGGCACTTGGACTATGTAGGTTCCCTAGTGGGCATTTGGACTATATAGGTTATCTAACGAGCACTTGGACTATGTAGGTTACCTAACGGGCACTTGGAATATCTAGGTTAACTAGCGGGCACTTGGATTATCTAGGTTAACTAACAGGCACTTGGACTATGTATGTTTCAGAGCGGGTAATTGGACTATGTAGGTTCCCTAGCGGGCACTTGGACTATCTAGGTTCCCTAATGGGCACTTGACTATGTAGGTTAAGTAGCGGACAATTGGACGATCTAGGTTAACTAGCGGGTACTTGGACTATCTAGGTTAACTAGCGGGCACTTGGACTGTGTAGGTTAACTAGTGGACACTTGCACTATGTAGGTTACCTAGCAGGCACTTGGACTATGTAGGTTAACTAGCAGGCCCTTGGACTATCTAGGTTACCTAGCAGGCACTTGGACTATGTAGGTTAGCTAGCAGGCACTTGCACTCTCTAGGTTACCTAGCGGGCACGTGGACTATGTACCTTCCCTAGTGGGCACTTGGACTATCTATGTTAACTAGCGGGCACTTGGACTATGTAGGTTACCTAGCGGACACTTTCACTATGTAGGTTACCTAGCGGGCACTTGGACTATGTAGGTTAACTAGAGGACACTTGGATGATCTAGGTTAACAAGTGGGCCCTTGGACTATATAGGTTAACTAGCCTGCACTTGGACGATCTAGGTTTACTAGCGGGTACTTGGACGATCTAGGTTAACCAGCGGGCACTTGGACTATCAAAGTTAACAAGTGAGCCCTTGGACTATGTAGGTTAACTAGCGGGCCCTTGGACTATCTAGGTTACCTAGATAGCACTTGGAATATCTAGGTTCCCTAGCGGGCACTTGGACTATCTAGGTTAACGAACGGGCACTTGGACTAAGTAGGATCCCTATGGGACATTTGTACTACTTAGGTTAACTAGCGGGTACTTTGACTATCTAGGTTAACAAGCGGGCACTTGGACTATCTAGGTCAACCGCGGGCCCTTGTACTATGTACGTTACTAGCGGGCTTTTGGACTATCTAGGTTAACTAGCGGGCCCTTGGACTATGTAGGTTAACTAGCGGGTACTTGGACTATCTAGGTTTCCTAGCAGGCACTTGGACTATGTACATACCCTAGCGCGCACTTGGACTATATAGGTTACCTAGCGGGCACTTGGAATACGTACGTCCCCTAGTGGGCACTTGGACTATCTAGGTTAACTAACGGGCAATGGGACTATCTAGGTTAACTAGCGTGCAGTTGGACTATCTAGGTTACCTAGCAGGCACTTGGATTATGAAGGATCCCTAGCGGGCACTTGGACTATCTAGGTTACTTAGCGGGCACTTGCACTATGTAGGTTAACTAGCGGACACTTGCACGATCTAGGTTAACTAGCGGGCCCTTGCATTATGTAGGTTAACTAGCGGGCACATGGACTATGTAGCTTACCTAGGGGGCACATGGACTATCTAGGTTACCTGGCGGGCACTTGGACTATGTAGGTTAATTAGAAGGCACTTGGACTATCAAGGTTACTTAGCGGACCCTTGGACTATGTAGGTTACCAGTGGGCGCTTGGACTATCTAGGTTAACGAACGTGCACTTGCACTATGTATGTAACCTAGCAGGCACTTGGACTGTCTAGATTACCTAGCGGGCACTTGGACTATCTAGGTTAACTAACAGGCACTTGGACTATGTATGTTCCAGAGCGGGCAAATGGACTATGTAGGTTACCTAGCGAGCACTTGGACTATGTAGGTTCCCTAGGGGCACTTGGACTATGTAGGTTCCCTTTAGGGCACTTGGACTATGTAGGTTATCTAGCGGGCACTTGGACTATCTAGGTTATCTAGCGGGCCCTTGGACGATGTAGGTTAACTAGCGGGCCCTTGGACGATCTAGGTTAACTAGCGGGTACTTGGACTATGTAGGTTAACTAGCGGGCACTTGGACTATGTATGTTCCAGAGCGGGCCCTTGGACTATGTAGGTTCCCTAGCAGGCACTTGGACTATGTAGGTTCCCTAGCGGGCACTTGGACTATGTAGGTTAACTAGCGGACACTTGGACGATCTAGGTTAACTAGCGGGTACTTGGACTATGTAGGTTAACTAGCGGGCCCTGGGACTATGTAGATTAACTAGCAGCACTTGGACTATCTACGTTAACTAGCGGGCCCTTGGAATATGTTGCTCCCCTAGCGGGCACTTGGAATACCTACGTTCCCTAGCGGGCACTTGGACTATGTAGGTTCCCTAGCGGGAACTTGGACAATGAATGTTCTCTACGGACACTTGAACTATGTAAGTTAACTAGCGGGCATTTGGACTATGTAGGTTACCTAGCGGGCACTTGGACTATCTTGGTTACCTAGCGGGCACTTGAACTATGTGCGTTCCCTAGCGAGCACTTGGACTATCTACGTTATATAGCAGGCACTTGGAGAATGTAGGTTAACTAGGGGGCACTAGGACAATGTAGGTTACCTAGCGGGCCCTTGGACTATCTAGGTTACCTAGGGGGAACCTGGACTATGTAGGTTAACTAGTGGGCACTTGGACTATCTAGGTTACCTAGAAGGCACTGGGACTATGTAGGTTAACTAGCGGGCACTTGGACTATCTAGGTTAACTAGGGAGCACTTGGACTATCTAGGTTAACTAGCGGGCATTTGGACTATTAGGGCCCCTAGCGGGCATTTGGACTATATTGGTTACCTAGCGGGCACTTGGACTATGTACGTCCCCTAGTGGGTACTTGGATTAGATAGGTTCCCTAACGGGCACTTTTTCTATCTAGGTTAACTAGCCGGCACTTGGGATATCTAGGTTAACTAGTGAGCATTTGGACTAACCAAGTTATCTAGCGCGCATTTGGACTATTAGGGCCCCTAGCGGCCATTTGGACTATATTGGTTACCTAGCGGGCACTTGGACTATGTAGGTTAACGAACGGGCACTTGGACTATGTAGGTAACCTAGTGGTCACTTGAACTGTCTAGGTTACCTAGAGTGCACTTCGACTATGTAGGTTAACTAGCGGGCACTTGGACTATCTAGGTTAACTAGCGGGCCCTTGGACGATGTAGGTTAACTAGCGGGCCCTTGCATTATGCAGGTTAACTAGCGGGCCCATGGATTATGTAGGTTTTCTAGCAGGCACTTGGACTATTTAGGTTAATTAGCGGGCAATGGACTATGTAGTTTCCCTAGCGGGCATTTGGACTATTTAAGTTACCTAGCGGGCACTTGGACTATGTAGGTTACCTAGCGGGCACTTGGACTATCTAGGTTACCTAGCAGGCACTTTGACTATCTAGGTTAACGAACGGGCACTTAGACTATGTAGGTTGCCTAGCGGGCACTTGGATTATGTAGGTTCCCTATCGGGCACTTGGACTATGTAGGTTAACTAGCGGGCACTTGGACTGTCTAGGTTACCTAGTGGGCACTAGGATTATCTAGGTTAACGAACGGGCACTTGGACTATGTAGGTTACCTAGCCGCCAATTGGACTATCTAGGTTAGCTAACAGGCACTTGGACTATCTAGGTTCTCTAGCGGGCACTTGTACTATCTAGGTTACCTAGCTGGCACTTGGACTATGTAGGTCAACTAGAGGGCCCTTGGACTATCTAGGTTAGCTAACAGGCACTTAGATTATGCAGGTTAACTAGCGAGCACATGGAATATGTACATTAAGTAGCGGACACTTGCACTATGAAGGTTAACTAGCGGGCCCATGGACTATGTAGGTTTACTAGCGGGCCCTTGAACTATCTAGATTCCCTAAAGGGCACTTGGACTATCTAGGTTACCGAAAGGGCACTTGGACTATCTAGGTTACCTAGCGGGCACTTGGACTATGTAGGCCAACTAGGGGGCCCTTGGACGATCTAGGTTACCTAGCGGGTAATTGAACTATCTAGGTTAACTAGCGGGCACTTGCTGTATCTAGGTTACCTAGCGGGCACTTGGGTTATCTATGCTAACTAGCCGGCACTTGGAATATGTAGGTTAACTAGCAGACACTTTCACTATGTAGGTTACCTAGCAGGCTCTTGGACTATCTAGGTTAACTAGCGGGCACTTGGACTATGTAGGTTCCTTTGCGGGCACTTGGACTATCTAGGTTGCCTAGCGGGCACTTGGACGATATAGTTTAACTAGCATGCCCTTGGAATATCTAGGTTACGTAGCGGGCACTTGTATATAGGTTAACTAGCGGGCACTTGGACTATGTAGATTAACTAGAGGACACTTGGACAATCTAGGTTAACTAGTGGGTCCTTGGACTATGTAGGTTAACTAGCGGGAATTTGGACAATCTAGGTTAACTAGCGGGCACTTGGACGATCTAGGTTAACTAGCGGGCACTTGGACTGTCAAAGTTAACAAGTGAGCCCTTGGACTATGTAGGTTAACTAGCGGGCCCTTGGACACTCTGAATTACCTAGCGGGCACTTGGACTATATAGGTTACCTAGCAGGCACTTGGACTATGTAGGTTACCTAGTGGGCACTTGGACTATCTAGGTTAACGAACGGGCACTTGAAATATGCAGGTAACCTAGCGGCACTTGGACTGTCTAGGTTACCTAACGGTCACTTGGACTTCTAGGTTGACGAACGGGCTCTTGGGCTATGTAGGTTGCCTACCGGGCACTTGGACTATCTAGGTTAGGTAACGGGCACTTGGACTATCTAGGTTACCTAGCGGGAACTTGGACAATGTAAGTTACCTAGCGGGCACTTGTTCTATCTAGGTTACCTAACGGGCACTTTGACTATCTAGGTTACATAGCGGGCACTTGGACTATGTAGGTTAACTAGCGAGCACTTGGATTCTAGGTTTCCTAGCGGGCACTTTGACTATCTAGGTTACCTAGCGGGCCTTTGGACTATGTAGGTTTCCTAGCGGGCACTTGGACTATCTAGGTTAACGAACGGGTACTTGGATTATGTAGGTAACCTAGCGGGCTTTGGACAGTCTAGGTTACCTAGCGGGCACTTGGACTATCTAGGTTAACGAACGGGCACTTGGACTATGTAGGTTACCCAGCCGGCACTTGGACTATGTAGGATCCCTATCGGACATTTGGACTACTTAGGTTACCTAGCGGGCACTTGTACCATCTAGGTAAACTAGCGGGTACTTGGACTATCTAGGTCAACTAATGGGCCCTTGTACTATGTAGGTTAACTAGAGAGCACTTGGACTATCTAGGTTAACTAGCGGACCTTGGACTATGTAGGTTAACTAGCGGACCTTGGACTATGTAGGTTAACTAGCGGGCCCTTGGACGATCTAGGTTAACTAGAGGGCACTTGGACTATCTAGGTTAACTAGCGTGCACTTGGACTATCTAGGTTAACTAGCGGGCACTTGGATGATCAATGTAAACTAGTGGGCACTTGGACTATCTAGGTTAACTAGCGGGCACTTGGATGATCAATGTAAACTAGCGGGCACATGGACTATCTAGGTTAGCTAACAGGCACATGGACTAAGTACGTCCCCTAGTGGGCACTTGGACTATCTAGGTAAACTAACGGGCACTAGGACTATCTAGGTTAACTAGCGGGCACTTGGACTATCTAGGTTACCTAGCTGGCACTTGGACTATGAAGGTTCCCTAGCGGGCACTTGGATTATCTAGGTTACCCAGCGGGCACTTGGACAATGTAGGTCAACTAGCGGGCCCTTGGACTATCTAGGTTAGCTAACTGGCACGTGGACTATGTAGGTTAACTAGCGGACACTTGCACGATCTATGTTAACTAGCGGGCTCTTGCACTATGTAGATTAACTAGCGGGCACTTGGACGATCTAGGTTAACTAGCGGGCACTTGGACGATATAGGTTAACTAGCGGGCACTTGGATTATCTAGGTTACCTAGCGGGCACTTGGACTATGTAGGTTCCCTAGCGGGCATTTGGACTATATAGATAACCTAGCTGGCACTAAGACTTTGTAGGTTACCAAGCGGGCACTTGGACTATCTAAGTTACTTAGCTGGCACTTGAACTATCTACGTTGCCTAGCGGGTTCTTGGAGTATGTAGGTTACCTAGCGGGCTGTTTGACTATCTAGGTTACCTAGCAGTCATTGAACTATCTAGGTTAACTAACAGGCACTTGGACTATGTAGGTTCCCTGGCGGGCCCTTGGAATATGTAAGTTCCCTATCGGGCACTTGGACTATGTATGTTCCCTACGGACACTTGAACTATGTAAGTTAACTACCGGGCACTTGGACTATGTAGGTTAACGAACGGGCACTTGGACTATGTAGGTAATCTAGTGGTCACTTGAACTGTCTAGGTTACCTAGAGGGCACTTGGAATATGTAGGTTAACTAGCGGGCACTTGGACTATCTAGGTTAACTAGCGGGCCCTTGGACGATGTAGGTTAACTAGCGGGCCCTTGCATTATGTAGGTTAACTAGCGGGCCCATGGATTATGTAGGTTTTCTAGCAGGCACTTGGACTATCAAGGTTAACTAGCGGGCAATGGACTATGTAGTTTCCTTAGCGGGCTTTTGGACTATTTAGGTTACCTAGCGGGCACTTGCCCTATGTAGGTTACCTAGCGGGCACTTGGACTATCTAGGTTACCTAGCAGGCACTTTGACTATCTAGGTTAACTAACGGGCACTTGGACTATGTAGGTTGCCTAGCGGGCACTTGGATTATGTAGATTCCCTATCGGGCACATGGACTATGTAGGTTAACTAGCGGGCACTTGGACTGTCTATGTTACCTAGTGGGCACTTGGATTATCTAGGTTAACGAAAGGGCACTTGGACTATGTAAGTTACCTAGCCGCCACTTGGACTATCTAGGTTAGCTAACAGGCACTTGTACTATCTAGGTTCCCTAGCGAGCACTTGTACTATCTAGGTTACCTAGCTGGCACTTGGACTTTGTAGGTCAACTAGCGGGCCCTTGGAATATCTAGGTTAGCTAACGGTCACTTGGACTATGTATGTTCCAGAGTGGGCACTTGGATTATGTAGGTTCCCTAGCGGGCACTTTAACTATGTAGGTTTCCTTGAGGGCATTTGGACTATGTAGGTTACCTAGCGGACACTTGGACTATGTAGGTTAAGTTGCGGGCACTTTGACTATCTATGTTACCTAGCGGACACTTGGACTATGTAGGTTAAGTTGCGGGCACTTGGACTATCTATGTTACCTAGCGGGCACTTGGAATATGTAGGTTCCTCAGTGGGCACTTGGACTATGTAGGTTCCCTATCGGGCACTTGGACTATGTAGGTTAACTAGCGGGCCCTTGTACTACCTAGGTTACCTAGCGGGCACTTGGATGATGCAGGTTCCCTAGCCAGAACTAAGACTATTGGTTCCCTAACGGGCACTTGGTCCATGTAGGTTCCGTAGCGGGCACTTGGACTATGTAGGGTCCCTACCGGGCACTTGGACTATATAGGTTTCTATCGGGCACTTGGAAAATGTAGGTTAAATAGCGGGCACATGGACTATCTAGGTTACCTAGCGGGCACTTGGTCTATGTACATACCCTAGCGGGCACTTGAACTATCTAGGTTACCTAGCAGGAACTTGGACTATGTATGTCCCCTAGAGGGCACTTGGAGTATCTAGGTTAACTAAAGGGCACTAGGACTATCTAGTTTAACTAGCGGGCACTTGGTCTATCTAGGTTACCTAGCAGGCACTTGGACTATGTAGGTCAACTAGCGGGCCCTTGGACTATCTAGGTTTGCTAACGGGCACTTGGATTATGTAGGTTAACTAGTGGGCACTTGGACTATGTAGGTTCCTCAGTGGGCACTTGGACTATGTAGGTTCCCTATCGGGCATTTGGACTATTTTGGTTACCTAGCGGGCACTTGGACTATCTAGGTTACCTAGCGGGCACTTGGATGATGCAGGTTCCCTAGCCAGCACTAAGACTATTGGTTCCCTAACGGGCACTTGGTCCATGTAGGTTCCGTAGCGGGCACTTGGACTATGTAGGGTCCCTACCGGGCACTTGGACTATATAGGTTTCTATCGGGCACTTGGACAATGTAGGTTAAATAGCGGGCACATGGACTATCTAGGTTACCTAGCGGGCACTTGGTCTATGTACATACCCTAGCGGGCACTTGAACTATCTAGGTTACCTAGCAGGATCTTGGACTATGTATGTCCCCTAGAGGGCACTTGGAGTATCTAGGTTAACTAAAGGGCACTAGGACTATCTAGTTTAACTAGCGGGCACTTGGTCTATCTAGGTAACCTAGCGGGCACTTGGACTATGTAGGTCAACTAGCGGGCCCTTGGACTATCTAGGTTTGCTAACGGGCACTTGGATTATGTAGGTTAACTAGCGGGCACTTGGACTATGTAGGTTAACTAGCGGTCACGTGGACTGTCTAGGTTACCTAGCGGGCACTTGGATTATCTAGGTTAACGAACGGGCACTTGGATTATGTAGGTTACCTAGCCGCCACTTGGACTATCTAGGTTGCCAAACAGGCACTTGGACTATCTAGTTTCCCTAGCGGGCACTTGTACTATCTAGGTTACTTAGCTTGCACTTGGACTATGTAGGTCAACTAGCGGGCCCTTGGACTATCTAGGTTAGCTAAAGGGCACTTGGACTATCTAGGTTACCAACGGGCACTTGGATTATGTAGATTCCCTAGCGGGCACTTAGACTATGGAGGTTTCCTTGCGGTCATTTGGAGTATGTAGGTTACCTAGCGAGCACTTGGACTATGTAGGTTCTCTAACGGGCACTTGGACTATGTAGGTTCCCTAGTGGTCACGTGGACTCTGAAGGCTCCCTAGAAGGCACTTGGAGTATGTAGGTTACCTATCGGGCACTTTGACTATGTAGGTTAACTAGCGGGCACTTGGACTATCCAGGTTACAAAGCGGGCACTTGGACAATGTAGGTTACCAAACGGGCACTTGGACTATCTAGGTTAACGAACGGACACTTGGACTATGTAGGTTAGCTAACAGGCACTTGGACTATCTAGGTTACCTAGCAGGCACTTGGAATATGTAGGTTACCTAGCGGACAATTGGACGATCTAAGTTAACTAGCGGGCACTTGGACTATCTAGGTTAACTAGCAGGCCCTTGGACTATGTAGTTTCCCTAGCGGGCATTTGGATTATTTAGGTTACCTAGCGGGCACTTGGACTATCTAGGTTACCAGGGGGAACTTGGACTATGTAGGTTACCTAGCGGGCACATGGACTATGTAGGTTACCTAGCGAGCACTTGGACTATGTAGGTTCCCTAACGGGCACTTGGACTATGTAGGTTCCCGAGCGGTCACGTGGACTATGTTGGCTCCCTAGAAGGCACTTGGACTATGTAGGTTAACTAGCGGGCCCTTGTACTACCTAGGTTACCTAGCGGGCACTTGGATGATGCAGGTTCCCTAGCCAGAACTAAGACTATTGGTTCCCTAACGGGCACTTGGTCCATGTAGGTTCCGTAGCGGGCACTTGGACTATGTAGGGTCCCTACCGGGCACTTGGACTATATAGGTTTCTATCGGGCACTTGGAAAATGTAGGTTAAATAGCGGGCACATGGACTATCTAGGTTACCTAGCGGGCACTTGGTCTATGTACATACCCTAGCGGGCACTTGAACTATCTAGGTTACCTAGCAGGAACTTGGACTATGTATGTCCCCTAGAGGGCACTTGGAGTATCTAGGTTAACTAAAGGGCACTAGGACTATCTAGTTTAACTAGCGGGCACTTGGTCTATCTAGGTTACCTAGCAGGCACTTGGACTATGTAGGTCAACTAGCGGGCCCTTGGACTATCTAGGTTTGCTAACGGGCACTTGGATTATGTAGGTTAACTAGTGGGCACTTGGACTATGTAGGTTCCTCAGTGGGCACTTGGACTATGTAGGTTCCCTATCGGGCATTTGGACTATTTTGGTTACCTAGCGGGCACTTGGACTATCTAGGTTACCTAGCGGGCACTTGGATGATGCAGGTTCCCTAGCCAGCACTAAGACTATTGGTTCCCTAACGGGCACTTGGTCCATGTAGGTTCCGTAGCGGGCACTTGGACTATGTAGGGTCCCTACCGGGCACTTGGACTATATAGGTTTCTATCGGGCACTTGGACAATGTAGGTTAAATAGCGGGCACATGGACTATCTAGGTTACCTAGCGGGCACTTGGTCTATGTACATACCCTAGCGGGCACTTGAACTATCTAGGTTACCTAGCAGGATCTTGGACTATGTATGTCCCCTAGAGGGCACTTGGAGTATCTAGGTTAACTAAAGGGCACTAGGACTATCTAGTTTAACTAGCGGGCACTTGGTCTATCTAGGTAACCTAGCGGGCACTTGGACTATGTAGGTCAACTAGCGGGCCCTTGGACTATCTAGGTTTGCTAACGGGCACTTGGATTATGTAGGTTAACTAGCGGGCACTTGGACTATGTAGGTTAACTAGCGGTCACGTGGACTGTCTAGGTTACCTAGCGGGCACTTGGATTATCTAGGTTAACGAACGGGCACTTGGATTATGTAGGTTACCTAGCCGCCACTTGGACTATCTAGGTTGCCAAACAGGCACTTGGACTATCTAGTTTCCCTAGCGGGCACTTGTACTATCTAGGTTACTTAGCTGGCACTTGGACTATGTAGGTCAACTACTGGGCCCTTGGACTATCTAGGTTAGCTAAAGGGCACTTGGACTATCTAGGTTACCAACGGGCACTTGGATTATGTAGATTCCCTAGCGGGCACTTAGACTATGGAGGTTTCCTTGCGGTCATTTGGAGTATGTAGGTTACCTAGCGAGCACTTGGACTATGTAGGTTCTCTAACGGGCACTTGGACTATGTAGGTTCCCTAGTGGTCACGTGGACTATGTAGGCTCCCTAGAAGGCACTTGGAGTATGTAGGTTACCTATCGGGCACTTTGACTATGTAGGTTAACTAGCGGGCACTTGGACTATCCAGGTTACAAAGCGGGCACTTGGACAATGTAGGTTACCAAACGGGCACTTGGACTATCTAGGTTAACGAACGGACACTTGGACTATGTAGGTTAGCTAACAGGCACTTGGACTATCTAGGTTACCTAGCAGGCACTTGGAATATGTAGGTTACCTAGCGGACAATTGGACGATCTAAGTTAACTAGCGGGCACTTGGACTATCTAGGTTAACTAGCAGGCCCTTGGACTATGTAGTTTCCCTAGCGGGCATTTGGATTATTTAGGTTACCTAGCGGGCACTTGGACTATCTAGGTTACCAGGGGGAACTTGGACTATGTAGGTTACCTAGCGGGCACATGGACTATGTAGGTTACCTAGCGAGCACTTGGACTATGTAGGTTCCCTAACGGGCACTTGGACTATGTAGGTTCCCTAGCGGTCACGTGGACTATGTTGGCTGCCTAGAAGGCACTTGGACTATGTAGGTTAATTATTGGGCACTTTGACTATGTAGGTTAACTAGCGGGCACTAGGACTATCTAGGTTACGAAGCGGGCACTTGGACTATGTAGGTTACCAAAAGGGCACTTAGACTATCTAGGTTAAGGAACGGACACTTGGACTATGTAGGTAACCTAGTGGGCACTTGGACTGTCTAGGTAACATAGCGGGCACTTGGACTATCTAGGTTACCTAGCGGGCACTTGGATGATGTAAGTTCCCTAGCCAGCACTAAGACTATTGGTTCCCTAACGGGCACTTGGACTATGTAGTTTCCATAGCGGGCACTTGGACTTTGTAGGTTCTTTATCGGGCACTTGGACTATATAGGTTCCTATCGGGCACTTGGACTATGTAGGTTAACTAGCGGGCACGTGGACTATCAAGGTTACCTAGCGGGCACTTGGTCTATGTACATACCCTAGCGGGCACTAGGACTATGTATGTCCCCTAGAGGGCACTTGGACTATCTGGGTTAACTAAAGGGCACTAGGAGTATCTAGTTTAACTAGCGGGTACTTCGTCTATCTAGGTTACCTAGCGGCCACTTGGACTATGTAGGTAAACTAGCGGGCCCTTGGACTATCTAGGTTAGCTAACGGGCACTTGGATTATGTAGGTTAACTAGCGGGCACTTGGACTATGTAGGTTAACTAGCGGGCACTTGGACTGTCTAGGTAACCTAGCGGGCACTTGGATTATCTAGGTTAACGAACGAGCACTTGGATTATGTAGGTTACCTAGCCGCCACTTGGACTATCTAGGTTGCCAAACAGGCACTTGGACTATCTAGTTTCCCTAGTGGGCACTTGTACTATCTAGGTTACCAGGGGGAACTTGGACTATGTAGGTTACCTAGCGGGCACATGGACTATGTAGGTTACCTAGCGACCACTTGGACTATGTAGGTTCCCTAACGGGCACTTGGACTATGTAGGTTCCCTAGCGGTCACGTGGACTATGTTGGCTCCCTAGAAGTCACTTGGACTATGTAGGTTAACTAGCGGGCACTTGGACTATCTAGGTTACGAAGCGGGCACTTGGACTATGTAGGTTACCAAAAGGGCACTTGGACTATCTAGGTTAACGACCGGACACTTGTACTATGTAGGTAACCTAGCGGGCACTTGGACTGTCTAGGTAACATAGCGGGCCCTTGGACTATCTAGGTTACCTAGCGGGCACTTGGATGATGTAAGTTCCCTAGCCAGCACTAAGACTATTGGTTCCCTAACGGGCACTTGGACTATGTAGTTTCCATAGCGGGCACTTGGACTTTGTAGGTTCTTTATCGGGCACTTCGACTATATAGGTTCCTATCGGGCACATGGACTATGTAGGTTAACTAGCGGGCAGGTGGACTATCAAGGTTACCTAGCGGGCACTTGGTCTATGTACATACCCTAGCGGGCACTAGGACTATGTATGTCCCCTAGAGGGCACTTGGACTATCTGGGTTAACTAAAGGGCACTAGGACTATCTAGTTTAACTAGCGGGTACTTGGTCTATCTAGGTTACCTAGCGGGCACTTGGACTATGTAGGACACCTAGCGGTCCCTTGGATTATGTAGGTTAACTAGCGGGCACTTGGACTATGTAGGTTAACTAGCGGGCACTTGGACTGTCTAGGTTACCTAGCGGGCACTTGGATTATCTAGGTTAACGAACGGGCACTTGGATTATGTAGGTTACCTAGCCGCCACTTGGACTATCTAGGTTGCCAAACAGGCACTTGGACTATCTAGGTTCCCTAGCGGGCACTTGTACTATCTAGGTTACTTAGCTGGCACTTGGACTATGTAGGTCAAATAGCGGGCCCTTGGACTATCTAGGTTAGCTAACGGGCACTTGGACTATCTAGGTTACCTAACGGGCACTTGGATTATGTAGGTTCCCTAGAGGGCACTTAGACTATGTAGGTTTCCTTGCAGGCATTTGGACTATGTAGGTTACCTAGCGAGCACTTGGACGATGAAGGTTCCCTAACGGGTTCTTGGACTATATAGGTTCCCTAGAAGGCACTTGGACTATGTAGGTTACCTATCGGGCACTTTGACTATGTAGGTTAACTAGCGGGCAGTTGGACTATCCAGGTTACGAGGCGGGAACTTGGAATATCTAGGTTAACGAACGGACACTTGGACTATGTAGGTAACCTAGCGGGCACTTGGACTGCCTAGATTACATAGCGGGCATCTAGACTCTCTAGGTAAACGAACGGGCACTAGGATGATGTAGGTTAGCTAACAGACACTTGGACTATCTAGGTTACCTAGCAGGCATTTGGACTATGTATATTACCTAGCGGACACTTGACAGATCTAGGTTAACTAGCGGGCACTTGGACTATCTAGGTTAACAAGCGGGCCCTTGGACAATCTAGGTTTACTAGCGGGCACTTTGACTATCTAGGTTAACTAGTGAGCACTTGGACTATGTAGTTTCCCTAGCGGGCATTTGGATTATTTAGGTTACCTAGCGGCCACTTGGACTATGTAGGTTACCTAGGGGGCACTTGGACTATCTAGGTTACCTGGCGGGCACTTGGACTATGTAGGTTAATTAGAAGGCACTTGGACTATCAAGGTTACTTTGCGGACCCTTGGACTATGTAGGTTACCAGCGGGCACTTGGACTATCTAGGTTAACGAACGTGCACTTGCACTATGTATGTAACCTAGCAGGCACTTGGACTGTCTAGATTACCTAGCGGGCACTTGGACTATCTAGGTTAACGAAAGGGCACTTGGACTATGTAGGTTAACTAGCAGACACTTCGATTATCTAGGTTAGCTAACGGGCAATTGGACTATCTAGGTTACCTAGCGCGCACTAGGACTATGTAGGTTACCTAGCGGGCACTTGGACTATCTAGGTTACCTAGCAGGCACTTTGACTATCTACGTTAACTAACGGGCACTTGGACTATGTAGGTTGCCTAGCGAGCACTTAGACTATGTAGGTTCCCTAGCGGGCACTTGGAGTACATAGGTTCCCTAGCGGGTACTTGGAATGTCTAGGTTACCTAGCGGGCACTTGGACTATGTCGGTTAACTAGTGGGCACTTGGACTATCTAGTTTAAATAGCGGGCCCTTGGTCTATGTAGGTTAACTAGCAGGCCCTTGGACTATGTAAGTGAACTAGAGGGCACTTGGACGATCCTGGTTAACTAGCGGGCACTTGGACTATCTAGGTTTACTAGCGGGCACTTGGACTATCTAGGGTAACTAGCGGGCAGTTGGACTATGTAGGTTCCCTAGCGGACATTTGGACTATATAGGTTACCTAACGGTCACTTGGACTATCTAGGTTAACTAGCGGGCACTTAGATTATCTAGGTTAACTAACAGGCTTTGGACTATGTATGTTCCAGAGCGGACAATTGGACTATGTAGGTTCCCTAGCGGGTACTTGGACTATCTAGGTTCCCTAAAGGGCACTTGGACTATGTAGGTTAACTAGCGGACAATTGGACGATCTAGGTTAACTAGCGGGTACTTGGACTATCTAGCTTAACTAGCGGTCCCTTGGACTACATGGGTTAACTAGCGGACACTTGCACTATGTAGGTTACCTAGCGGGCACTTGGACTATCTAGGTTAACTAGCGGGCACTTGGACTATGTAGGTTAACTAGCGGACACTTGCACTATGTAGGTTACATAGCAGGCACTTGGACTATGTAGGATAACTAGCAGACCCTTGGACTATCTAGGTAACCTAGCAGGCACTTGGACTATGTAGGTTAACTAGCGGGCACTTGCACTCTCTAGGTTACCTAGCGGGCTCTTGGACTATGTACCTTCCCTAGCGGGCACTTGGACTATTTATGTAAACTAGCGGGCCCTTGGACTATCTAGGTTACCTAGATAGCACTTGGACTATCTAGGTTCCCTAGCGGGCACTTGGACTATCTAGGTTAACGAACGGACACTTGGACTAAGTAGGATCCCTATGGGACATTTGTACTACTTAGGTTAACTAGCGGGCACTTGGACTATCTAGGTTTACTAGCGGGCACTTCGACTATGTAGGTTCCCTAGTGGGCATTTGGA
This sequence comes from Tenrec ecaudatus, assembly GCF_050624435.1. NCBI lineage: Eukaryota > Metazoa > Chordata > Mammalia > Afrosoricida > Tenrecidae > Tenrec > Tenrec ecaudatus. Next base: position 697,383 of record NW_027459452.1, read on the forward strand.
CTATATAGGTTACCTAACGAGCACTTGGACTATGTAGGTTACCTAACGGGCACTTGGACTATCTAGGCTAACTAGCGGGCACTTGGATTATCTAGGTTAACTAACAGGCACTTGGACTATGTATGTTCCAGAGCGGGCAATTGGACTACGTAGGTTACCTAGCGGGCACTTGGACTATCTAGGTTACCTAGCGGGCACTTGGACTACGTACGTCCCCTAGTGGGCACTTGGACTATCTAGGTTAACTAACGGGCAATAGGACTATCTAGGTTAACTAGCGTGCAGTTGGACTATCTAGGTTACCTAGCAGCACTTGGATTATAAAGGATCCCTAGCGGGCACTTGGATTATCTAGGTTACTTAGCGGGCACTTGCACTATGTAGGTTAACTAGCGGACACTTGCACGATCTAGGTTAACTAGCGGGCCCTTGCACTATGTAGGTTAACTAGCGGGCCCTTGGAATATATAGGTTACCTCGATAGCACTTGGATTATCTAGGTTCCCTAGCGGGCACTTGGACTATCTAGGTTAACGAACGGGCACTTGGATTAAGTAGGATCCCTATGGGACACTTGTACTACTTAGGTTAACTAGCGGGCACTTTGATTATCTAGGTTAACTAGCGGGCACTTGGACTATCTAGGTCAACTCGCGGGCCCTTGTACTATGTAGGTTACTAGCGGCACTTGGACAATCTAGGTTAACTAGCGGACCTTGGACTATGTAGGTTAACTAGCGGGCCCTTTGACTATGTAGGTTTCCTAGCGGGCAGTTGGACTATCTAGGTTTCCTAGCAGGCACTTGGACTATGTACATACCCTAGCGTGCACTAGGACTATCTAGGTTGCCTAGCGGGCACTTGGACTACGTACGTCCCCTAGTGGGCACTTGGACTATATAGGTTAACTAACGGGCAATAGGACTATCTAGATTAACTAGCGGGCAGTTGGACTATCTAGGTTACCTAGCAGGCACTTGGACTATGTAGGTTCCCTAGCGGGTACTTGGAATGTCTAGGTTACCTAGCGGGCACTTAGACTATGTAGGTTAACGAACGGGCACTAGGACTATGTAGGTAACCTAGTGGTCACTTGGACTGTCTAGGTTACCTAGCGGGCACTTGCACTATGTCGGTTAACTAGTGGGCACTTGGACTATCTAGTTTAACTAGCGGGCCCTTGGTCTATGTAGGTTAACTAGCAGGCCCTTGGACTATGTAAGTTAACTAGAGGGCACTTGGACGATCATGGTCAACTAGCGGGCACTTGGACTATCTAGGTTTACTAGCGGGCACTTGGACTATCTAGGTTAACTAGCGGGCACTTGGACTATGTAGGTTCCCTAGCGGGCATTTGGACTATATAGGTTACCTAACGAGCACTTGGACTATGTAGGTTACCTAACGGTCACTTGGACTATCTAGGTTAACTAGCGGGCACTTAGATTATCTAGGTTAACTAACAGGCACTTGGACTATGTATGTTCCAGAGCGGACAATTGGACTATGTAGGTTCCCTAGCGGGTACTTGGACTATCTAGGTTCCCTAAAGGGCACTTGGACTATGTAGGTTAACTAGCGGACAATTGGACGATCTAGGTTAACTAGCGGGTACTTGGACTATCTAGGTTAACTAGCGGTCCCTTGGACTACGTAGGTTAACTAGCGGACACTTGCACTATATAGGTTACCTAGCGGGCACTTGGACTATCTAGGTTAACTAGCGGGCACTTGGACTATGTAAGTTACCTAGTGGGCACTTGGACTATGTAGTTTACCTAGCAGGCACTTGGACTATGTAGGTTAACTAGCGGGCACTTGGACTATCTAGGTAACCTAGCAGGCACTTGGACTATGTATGTTAACTAGCGGGCACTTGCACTCTCTAGGTTACCTAGCGGGCACTTGGACTATGTACCTTCCCTAGCGGGCACTTGGATTATCTATGTTAACAAGCGGGCACTTGGACTATGTAGGTTACCTAGCGGACACTTGCACTATGTAGGTTACCTAGCGGGCACTTGGACTATCTAGGTTAACTAGCGGGCACTTGGACTATGTAAGTAAACTAGCGGACACTTGCACTATGTATGTTACCTAGCAGGCACTTGGACTATGTAGGATAACTAGCAGGCCCTTGGACTATCTAGGTAACCTAGCAGGCACTTGGACTATGTAGGTTAACTAGCGGGCACTTCCACTCTCTAGGTTACCTAGCGGGCACTTGGACTATGTACCTTCCCTAGCAGGCACTTGGACTATCTATGTTAACTAGCGGGCACTTGGACTATGTAGGTTACCCAACGGACACTTTTACTATGTAGGTTACCTAGCAGGCACTTGGACTATGTAGGTTACCTAGAGGACACTTGGATGATCTTGGTTAACAAGTGGGCCCTTGGACTATGTAGGTTAACTAGCCGGCACTTGGACGATCTAGGTTAACTAGCGGGTACTTGGAAGATCTAGGTTAACCAGCGGGCACTTGGACTATCAAAGTTAACAAGCGAGCCCTTGGACCATGTAGGTTAACTAGCGGGCCCTTGGACTATATAGGTTACCTCGATAGCACTTGGACTATCTAGGTTCCCTAGCGGGCACTTGGACTATCTAGCTTAACGAACGGGCACTTGGATTAAGTAGGATCCCTATGGGACATTTGTACTACTTAGGTTAACTAGCGGGCACTTTGACTATCTAGGTTAACTAACGGGCACTTGGACTATCTAGGTCAACTCGCGGGCCCTTGTACTATGTAGGTTACTAGCGGGCACTTGGACTATCTAGGTTAACTAGCGGACCTTGGACTATGTAGGTTAACTAGCGGGCCCTTGGACTATGTAGGTTAACTAGCGGGCACTTGGAATATCTAGGTTTCCTAGCAGGCACTTGGACTATGTATATACCCTAGCGTGCACTAGGACTATCTAGGTTACCCAGCGGGCACTTGGACTACGTACGTCCCCTAGTGGGCACTTGGACTATCTAGGTTAACTAACGGGCAATAGGACTATCTAGGTTAACTAGCGGGCAGTTGGACTATCTAGGTTACCTAGCAGGCACTTGGATTATGAAGAATCCCTAGCGGGCACTTGGACTATCTAGGTTATTTAGCGGGCACTTGGACTATGTAGGTTAACTAGCGGACACTTGCACGATCTAGGTTAACTAGCGGGCCCTTGCACTGTGTAGGTTAACTAGCGGGCCCATGGATTATGTAGGTTTACTAGGGGGCACTAGGACTATCTAGGTTAACTAGCGGTCACTTGGACTATGTAGTTTCCCTAGCGGATATTTGGACTATTTAGGTTACCTAGCGGGCACTTGGACTATGTAGGTTACCTAGCAGGCACTTTGACTATCTAGGTTAACTAACGGGCACATGGACTATGTAGGTTGCCTAGCGGGCACTTGGACTATGTAGGATCCCTAGCGGGCACTTGGACTATGTAGGTTAACTTGCGGACACTTGCACTGTCTATGTTACCTAGCGGGCAATTGGATTATCTAGGTTAACGAAAGGGCACTTGGACTATGTAGGTTACCTATCCGCCACTTGGACTATCTAGGTTAGCTAACAGGCACTTGTACTATCTAGGTACACTAGCGAGCACTTGGACTATCTAGGTTCCCTAGAGGGCACTTGGACTATCTAGTTTAACGAACGGGTACTTGGATTAAGTTGGATCCCTATGGGACATTTGTACTACTTAGGTTAACTAGCGGGCACTTTGATTATCTAGGTTAACTAGCGGGCACTTGGACTATCTAGGTCAACTCGCGGGCCCTTGTACTATGTAGGTTACTAGCGGCACTTGGACAATCTAGGTTAACTAGCGGACCTTGGACTATGTAGGTTAACTAGCAGGCCCTTTGACTATGTAGGTTTCCTAGCGGGCAGTTGGACTATCTAGGTTTCCTAGCAGGCACTTGGACTATGTACATACCCTAGCGTGCACTAGGACTATCTAGGTTACCTAGCGGGCACTTGGACTACGTACGTCCCCTAGTGGGCACTTGGACTATCTAGGTTAACTAACGGGCAATAGGACTATCTAGGTTAACTAGCGGGCAGTTGGACTATCTAGGTTACCTAGCAGGCACTTGGACTATGTAGGTTCCCTAGCGGGTACTTGGAATGTCTAGGTTACCTAGCGGGCACTTAGACTATGTAGGTTAACGAACGGGCACTTGGACTATGTAGGTAACGTAGTGGTCACTTGGACTGTCTAGGTTACCTAGCGGGCACTTGGACTATGTAGGTTAACTAGTGGGCACTTGGACTATCTAGTTTAACTAGCGGGCCCTTGTTCTATGTAGGTTAACTAGCAGGCCCTTGGACTATGTAAGTTAACTAGAGGGCACTTGGACGATCCTGGTCAACTAGCGGGCACTTGGACTATCTAGGTTTACTAGCGGGCACTTGGACTTTCTAGGTTAACTAGCGGGCACTTGGACTATGTAGGTTCCCTAGCGGGCATTTGGACTATATAGGTTACCTAACGAGCACTTGGACTATGTAGGTTACCTAACGGTCACTTGGACTATCTAGGTTAACTAGCGGGCACTTGGATTAACTAGGTTAACTAACAGGCACTTGGACTATGTATGTTCCAGAGCGGACAATTGGACTATGTAGGTTCCCTAGCGGGTACTTGGACTATCTAGGTTCCCTAAAGGGCACTTGGACTATGTAGGTTAACTAGCGGACAATTGGACGATCTAGGTTAACTAGTGGGTACTTGGACTATCTAGGTTAACTAGCGGTCCCTTGGACTACGTAGGTTAACTAGCGGACACTTGCACTATGTAGGTTACCTAGCGGGCACTTGGACTATCTAGGTTAACTAGCGGTCACTTGGACTATGTAAGTTACCTAGTGGGCACTTGGACTATGTAGTTTACCTAGCAGGCACTTGGACTATGTAGGTTAACTAGCGGGCACTTGGACTATCTAGGTTACCTAGCAGGCACTTGGACTATGTAGGTTAACTAGCGGGCACTTGCACTCTCTAGGTTACCTAGCGGGCACTTGGAATATGTACCTTCCCTAGCAGGCACTTGGACTATCTATGTTAACTAGCGGGCACTTGGACTATGTAGGTTACCCAACGGACACTTTTACTATGTAGGTTACCTAGCAGGCACTTGGACTATGTAGGTTAACTTGCGGACACTTGCACTGTCTATGTTACCTAGCGGGCAATTGGATTATCTAGGTTAACGAAAGGGCACTTGGACTATGTAGGTTACCTATCCTCCACTTGGACTATCTAGGTTAGCTAACAGGCACTTGTACTATCTAGGTACACTAGCGAGCACTTGGACTATCTAGGTTCCCTAGAGGGCACTTGGACTATCTAGGTTAACGAACGGGCACTTGGATTAAGTTGGATCCCTATGGGACATTTGTACTACTTAGGTTAACTAGCGGGCACTTTGATTATCTAGGTTAACTAGCGGGCACTTGGACTATCTAGGTCAACTCGCGGGCCCTTGTACTATGTAGGTTACTAGCGGCACTTGGACAATCTAGGTTAACTAGCGGACCTTGGACTATGTAGGTTAACTAGCGGGCCCTTTGACTATGTAGGTTTCCTAGCGGGCAGTTGGACTATCTAGGTTTCCTAGCAGGCACTTGGACTATGTACATACCCTAGCGTGCAATAGGACTATCTAGGTTACCTAGCGGGCACTTGGACTACGTACGTCCCCTAGTGGGCACTTGGACTATCTAGGTTAACTAACGGGCAATAGGACTATCTAGGTTAACTAGCGGGCAGTTGGACTATCTAGGTTACCTAGCAGGCACTTGGACTATGTAGGTTCCCTAGCGGGTACTTGGAATGTCTAGGTTACCTAGCGGGCACTTGGACTATGTAGGTTAACGAACGGGCACTTGGACTATGTAGGTAACGTAGTGGTCACTTGGACTGTCTAGGTTACCTAGCGGGCACTTGGACTATGTAGGTTAACTAGTGGGCACTTGGACTATCTAGTTTAACTAGCGGGCCCTTGTTCTATGTAGGTTAACTAGCAGGCCCTTGGACTATGTAAGTTAACTAGAGGGCACTTGGACGATCCTGGTCAACTAGCGGGCACTTGGACTATCTAGGTTTACTAGCGGGCACTTGGACTTTCTAGGTTAACTAGCGGGCACTTGGACTATGTAGGTTCCCTAGCGGGCATTTGGACTATATAGGTTACCTAAAGAGCACTTGGACTATGTAGGTTACCTAACGGTCACTTGGACTATCTAGGTTAACTAGCGGGCACTTGGATTATCTAGGTTAACTAACAGGCACTTGGACTATGTATGTTCCAGAGCGGACAATTGGACTATGTAGGTTCCCTAGCGGGTACTTGGACTATCTAGGTTCCCTAAAGGGCACTTGGACTATGTAGGTTAACTAGCGGACAATTGGACGATCTAGGTTAACTAGCGGGTACTTGGACTATCTAAGTTCCCTAAAGGGCACTTGGACTATGTAGGTTAACTAGCGGACAATTGGACGATCTAGGTTAACTAGCGGATACTTGGACTATCTAGGTTAACTAGCGGTCCCTTGGACTACGTAGGTTAACTAGCGGACACTTGCACTATGTAGGTTACCTAGCGGGCACTTGGACTATCTAGGTTAACTAGCGGGCACTTGGACTATGTAAGTAAACTAGCGGACACTTGCACTATGTATGTTACCTAGCAGGCACTTGGACTATGTAGGATAACTAGCAGGCCCTTGGACTATCTAGGTAACCTAGCAGGCACTTGGACTATGTAGGTTAACTAGCGGGCACTTCCACTCTCTAGGTTACCTAGCGGGCACTTGGACTATGTACCTTCCCTAGCAGGCACTTGGACTATCTATGTTAACTAGCGGGCACTTGGACTATGTAGGTTACCCAACGGACACTTTTACTATGTAGGTTACCTAGCGGGCACTTGGACTATGTAGGTTACCTAGAGGACACTTGGATGATCTTGGTTAACAAGTGGGCCCTTGGACTATGTAGGTTAACTAGCCGGCACTTGGACGATCTAGGTTAACTAGCGGGTACTTGGAAGATCTTGGTTAACCAGCGGGCACTTGGACTATCAAAGTTAACAAGCGAGCCCTTGGACCATGTAGGTTAACTAGCGGGCCCTTGGACTATATAGGTTACCTCGATAGCACTTGGACTATCTAGGTTCCCTAGCGGGCACTTGGACTATCTAGCTTAACGAACGGGCACTTGGATTAAGTAGGATCCCTATGGGACATTTGTACTACTTAGGTTAACTAGCAGGCACTTTGACTATCTAGGTTAACTAGCGGGCACTTGGATTATCTAGGTCAACTCGCGGGCCCTTGTACTATGTAGGTTACTAGCGGGCACTTGGACTATCTAGGTTAACTAGCGGACCTTGGTCTATGTAGGTTAACTAGCGGGCCCTTGGACTATGTAGGTTAACTAGCGGGCACTTGGACTATCTAGGTTTCCTAGCAGGCACTTGGACTATGTACAAACCCTAGCGTGCACTAGGACTATCTAGGTTACCCAGCGGGCACTTGGACTACGTACCTCCCCTAGTGGGCACTTGGACTATCTAGGTTAACTAACGGGCAATAGGACTATCTAGGTTAACTAGCGGGCAGTTGGATTATCTAGGTTACCTAGCAGGCACTTGGATTATGAAGAATCCCTAGCGGGCACTTGGACTATCTAGGTTACTTAGCGGGCACTTGGACTATGTAGGTTAACTAGCGGACACTTGCACGATCTAGGTTAACTAGCGGGCCCTTGCACTGTGTAGGTTAACTAGCGGGCCCATGGATTATGTAGGTTTACTAGGGGGCACTAGGACTATCTAGGTTAACTAGCGGTCACTTGGACTATGTAGTTTCCCTAGCGGACATTTGGACTATTTAGGTTACCTAGCGGGCACTTGGACTATGTAGGTTACCTAGCAGGCACTTTGACTATCTAGGTTAACTAACGGGCACTTGGACTATGTAGGTTGCCTAGCGGGCACTTGGACTATGTAGGATCCCTAGCGGGCACTTGGACTATGTAGGTTAACTTGCGGATACTTGCACTGTCTATGTTACCTAGCGGGCAATTGGATTATCTAGGTTAACGAAAGGGCACTTGGACTATGTAGGTTACCTATCCGCCACTTTGACTATCTAGGTTAGCTAACAGGCACTTGTACTATCTAGGTACACTAGCGAGCACTTGGACTATCTAGGTTACCTAGCTGGCACTTGGTCTTTGTAGGTCAACTAGCGGGCCCTCGGACTATCTAGGTTAGCTAACGGTCACTTGGACTATGTATGTTCCAGAGCGGGCACTTGGATTATGTAGGTTCCCTAGCGGGCACTTTAACTATGTAGGTTTTCTTGAGGGCATTTGGACTATGTAGGTTACCTAGCGGACACTTGGAAGATCTAGGTTAACTAGCGGGCACTTTGACTATGTAGGTTACCTAGCGGGCACTTGGACTACGTAGGTTAAGTTGCGGGCACTTGGACAATATATGTTACCTAGCGGGCACTTGGACTATGTACGCTCCCTAACGGGCACTTGGAGTATGTAGGTTCCCTAGCGGGCACTTGGACTATGTAGGTTCCTCAGCGGGCACTTGGAAGATGTAGGTTCCCTATCGGGCACTTGGACCATGTAGGTTAACTAGCGGGCCCTTGTACTATCTAGGTTACCTAGCGGGCACTTGGATGATGCAGGTTCCCTAGCCAGCACTAAGACTATTGGTTCCCTAACGGGCACTTGATCCATGTAGGTTCCGTAGCGGGCACTTGGACTATGTAGGGTCCCTACCGGGCACTTGGACTATATAGGTTTCTATCGGGCACTTGGACAATGTAGGTTAAATAGCGGGCACATGGACTATCTAGGTTTCCTAGCGGGCACTTAGTCTATGTACATACCCTAGCGGGCACTTGAACTATCTAGGTTACCTAGCAGGCACTTGGACTATGTATGTCCCCTAGAGGGCACTTGGAGTATCTAGGTTAACTAAAGGGCACTAGGACTATCTAGTTTAACTAGCGGGCACTTGGTCTATCTAGGTTACCTAGCGGGCATTTGGACAATATAGGTCAACTAGCGGGCCCTTGGACTATCTAGGTTTGCTAACGGGCACTTGGATTATGTAGGTTAACTAGCGGGCACTTGGACTATGTAGGTTAACTAGCGGGCACTTGGACTGTCTAGGTTACCTAGCGGGCACTTGGAATATCTAGGATAACGAACAGGCACTTGGATTATGTAGGTTACCTAGCCGCCACTTGGACTATCTAGGTTGCCTAACAGGCACTTGGACTATCTAGTTTCCCTAGCAGGCACTTGTACTATCTAGGTTACTTAGCTGGCACTTGGACAATGTAGGTCAACTAGCGGGCCCTTGGACTATCTAGGTTAGCTAAAGGGCACTTGGACTATCTAGGTTACCAACGGGCACTTGGATTATGTAGGTTCCCTAGCGGGCACTTAGACTATGGAGATTTCCTTGCGGGCATTTGGACTATGTAGGTTACCTAGCGAGCACTTGGACCTTGTATGTTCTCTAACGGGCACTTGGACTATGTAGGTTCCCTAGCGGTCACGTGGACTATGTAGGCTCCCTAGAAGGCATTTGGACTATGTAGGTTACCTATCGGGTATTTTGACTATGTAGGTTAACTAGCGGGCACTTGGACTATCCAGGTTACCAAGCGGGCACTTGGACAATGTAGGTTACCAAACGGGCACTTGGACTATCTAGTTTAACGAACGGACACTTGGACTATGTAGGTTAGCTAACAGGCACTTGGACTATCTAGGTTACCTAGCAGGCACTTGGACTATGTAGGTTACCTAGCGGACACTTGGACAATCTAAGTTAACTAGAGGGCACTTGGACTATCTAGGTTAACTAGCAGGCCCTTGGACTATGTAGTTTCCCTAGCGGGCATTTGGATTATTTAGGTTACCTAGCGGGCACTCGGACTATCTAGGTTACCTAGCGGGCACTTAGAGTATGTAGGTTACCTAGCGGGCACAAGGACTATGTAGGTTACCTAGCGAACACATGGACTATGTAGGTTCCCTAACGGGCACTTGGACTATGTAGGTTCCCTAGCGGTCACGTGGACTATGTTGGCTCCCTAGAAGGCACTTGGCCTATGTAAGTTACCTATCGGGCACTTTGACTATGTAGGTTAACTAGCGGACACTTGGACTATCCAGGTTACGAAGCGGACACTTGGACTATGTAGGTTAACAAACGGGCACTTGGATTTTCTAGGTTAATGAACGGACACTTTGACTATGTAGGTAACCTAGCTGGCACTTGGACTGTCTAGGTAACATAGCGGGCACTTGGACTATCTAGGTTAACGAACGGGCACTTGGACTATGTAGGTTAGCTAACAGGCACTTTGACTATCTAGGTTACCTAGCAGGCACTTGGACTATGTAGGTTACCTAGAGGACACTTGGACGATCTAGGTTAACTAGCGGGCACTTGGACTATGTAGGTTACCTAGCGGGCACATGGACTATGTAGGATACCTAGCGGGCACTTGGACTATCTAGGTTACCTAGAGGGCACTTGGACTATGTAGGTTAACTAGAAGGCACTTGGACTATCAAGGTTACCTAGCGGGCCCTTGATCTATGTAGGTTAACTAGCAGGCCCTTGAACTATGTAAGTTAACTAGAGGGCACTTGGACGATCCTGGTTAATTAGCGGGCACTTGGACTATCTAGGTTAACTAGCGGGCACTTGTACTATCTAGGTTAACTAGCGGGCACTTGGACTATGTAGGTTGTCTAGCGAGCACTTGGACTATGTAGGTTCCCTAGCGTGCGCTTGGACTATATAGGTTCCCTATCGGGTACTTGGACTGTCTAGGTTAACTAGCAGGCAATTGGACTGTCTAGGTTACCTAGTGGGCACTTGGACTATGTAGTTTACCTAGCAGGCACTTGGACTATGTAGGTTAACTAGCGGGCACTTGGACTATCTAGGTACCTAGAGGGCCCTTGGACTATGTATGTTCCCTAGCGGGCACTTGGGCTATCTACGTTACCTAGCGGGCACTTGGACTATGTAGGTTAACGAACGGGCACTTGGACTATGTAGGTAACCTAGTGGTCACTTGGACTGTCTAGGTCACCTAGCGGGCACTTGGACTATGTAGGTTAACTACGGGCACTTGGACTATCTAGGTTAAGTAGCAGGCCCTTGATCTATGTAGGTTAACTAGCAGGCCCTTGGACTATGTAAGTTAACAAGAGGGCACTTGGACGATCCTGGTTAATTAGCGGGCACTTGGACTATCTAGGTTAACTAGCGGGCACTTGGACTATCTAGGTTAACTAGCGGGCACTTGGACTATGTAGGTTAACTAGCGGGCACTTGGATTATCTAGGTTAACTAACAGGCACTTGGACTATGTATGTTCCAGAGGGGGCAATTGGACTATGTAGGTTCCCTAGCGGGCACTGGACTATCTAGGTTCCCTAGAGGGCACTTGGACTATGTAGGTTAACTAGCGGACAATTGGACGATCTAGGTTAACTAGCGGGTACTTGGACTATCTAGGTTAACTAGTGGTCCCTTGGACTACGTAGGTTAACTAGCGGACACTTGCACTATGTAGGTTACCTAGAGGGCACTTGGACTGTCTAGGTTAACTAGCGTGCACTTGGACTATGTAGGTTAACTAGCGGACACTTGCACTATGTAGGTTACCTAGCGGGCACTTGGACTATGTAGGTTAACTAGCAGGCCCTTGGACTATCTAGGTTACCTAGCCGGCACTTGGACTATGCATGTTAACTAGCGGGCACTGGCACTCTCTAGGTTACCTAGCGGGCACTTGGACTATGTACCTTCCCTAGCGGGCACGTGGATATCTATGTTAACTAGCGGGCACTTGGACTATGTAGGTTACCTAGCGGACACTTGCACTATGTAGGTGACCTAGCGGGCACTTGGACTATGTAGGTTAACTAGAGGACACTTGGACGATCTAGGTTAACAAGTGGGCCCTTGGACTATGTAGGTTAACTAGCTGGCACTTGGACGATATAGGTTAACTAGCGGGCACTTGGACGATCTAGGCTCCCTAACTGCTACTTGGACGATGTAGGTTAACTAGCGGGCACTTGGACTATCTTGGTTAACTAGCGGGCACTAGGTCTATGTACAAACCCTAGCGGGCACTTGGACTAATTGGGTTATCTAGCGGGCACTTCGACTATGTACGTCCCCTAGTAGGCACTTGGACTATCTAGGTTAACTAACGGGCACTAGGACAATCTAGGTTAACTAGCGGGCACTTGGACTATCTAGGTTAACTAGCGGGCACTTGGATTATCTAGGTTAGTTAGCGGGAACTTGAACTATGTAGGTTAACTAGTGGGCCCTTAGACTATCTAGGTGAGCTAACGGGCACATGGACTTTGTAGGTTAATTAGCGGGTACTTGGATTATGTAGGTTCACTAGCGGGCATTTGGACTATATAGATTACCTAGCGGGCACTTGGACTTTGTTTGTTACCTAGCGGGCACTTGTACTATCTAGGTTACCTAGCGGACGCTTGGACTATGTAGGTTACCTAGCGGGCACATGGACTATGTAGGATACCTAGCGGGCACTTGGACTATGTAGGTTACCTAGAGGGCACTTGGACTAAGTAGGTTAACTAGAAGGCATTGGACTATCAAGGTTACCTAGCGGCTCTTGGACTATGTAGCTTACCAGCGGGAACTTGGACTATCTAGGCTAACGAACGTGCACTTGGACTATGTAGGTAACCTAGCAGGCACTTGGACTGTCTAGGTTACCTAGCGGGCACTTGCACTATCTAGGTTAACGAACGGGCACTTGGACTATGTAGGTTAACTAGCGGACACTTGGACTATCTAGGTTAGCTAACGGGCAATTGGACTATCAAAGTTACCTAATGGGCACTTGGACTATGTAGGTTACCTAGCAGGCACTTTGACTATCTAAGTTAACTAACGGGCACTTGGACTATGTAGGTTGCCTAGCGAGCACTTGGACTATGTAGGTTTCCTAGCAGGCGCTTGGAATATGTAGGTTCCCTATCGGGTACTTGGACTGTCTAGGTTAACTAGCGGGCAATTGGACTGTCTAGGTTACCTAGTGGGCACTTGGACTATGTAGTTTACCTAGCAGGCACTTGGACTATGTAGGTTAACTAGCGGGCACTTGGACTATATAGGTTACCTAGCGGGCACTTGGACTCTGTATGTTCCCTAGCGGGCACTTGGGCTATCTACGTTACCTAGCGGGCACTTGGACTATGTAGGTTAACGAACGGGCACTTGGACTATGTAGGTAACCTAGTGGTCACTTGGACGGTGTAGGTCACCTAGCGGGCACTTGGACTATGTAGATTAACTAGCGGGCACTTGGACTATCTAGGTTTACTAGCGGGCCCTTGATCTATGTAGGTTAACTAGCAGGCCCTTGGACTATGTAAGTTAACTAGAGGGCACTTGGACGATCCTGGTTAATTAGCGGGCACTTGGACTATCTAGGTTAACTATCGGGCACTTGGACTATCTAGGTTAACTAGCGGGCACTTGGACTATGTAGGTTAACTAGCGGGCACTTGGATTATCTAGGTTAACTAACAGGCACTTGGACTATGTATGTTCCAGAGGGGGCAATTGGACTATGTAGGTTCCCTGGCGTGCACTGGACTACATAGGTTCCCTAAAGGGCACTTGGACTATGTAGGTTAACTAGCGGACACTTGCACTATGTAGGTTAACTAGCAGGCCCTTGGACAATCTAGGTTACCTAGCCGGCACTTGGACTATGTATGTTTACTAGCGGGCACTTGCACTCTCTAGGTTACCTAGCGGGCACTTAGACTATGTACCTTCCCTAGCGGGCACTTGGATATCTATGTTAACTAGCGGGCACTTGGACTATGTAGGTTACCAAGCGGACACTTGCACTATGTAGGTTACCTAGCGGGCACTTTGACTATGTAGTTTAACTAGAGGACACTTGGACGATCAAGGTTAACAAGTGGGCCCTTGGACTATGTAGGTTAACTAGCTGGCACTTGGACGATCTAGGTTAACTAGCGGGCACTTGGACGATCTAGGTTAACGAGCGGGCACTTGGACTATCAAAGTTAACAAGCGAGCCCTTGGACTATGTAGGTTAACTAACGGGCCCTTGGACTATCTAGGTTACCTTGATAGCACATGGACTATCTAGGTTCCCTAGCGGGCACTTGGACTATGTAGGTTCCATAGCGGGCACTTTGACTATGTAGGTTCCCTATCGGGCCCTTGGACTATGTAGGTTTCTATCGGGCACTTGGACTATGTAGGTTAACTAGCGGGCACTTGGACTATCTAGGTTAATTAGCGGGCACTTGGTCTATGTACAAACCCTAGCGGGCACTTGGACTATCTGGGTTATCTAGCGGGCACTTGGACTATGTACGTCCCCTAGTAGGCACTTGGAATATCTAGGTTAACTAACGGGCACTAGGACAATCTAGGATAACTAGCGGGCACTTGAACTCTCTACGTTACCTAGCGGGTACTTGGAATATCTAGGTAAACTAGCAGGCCCTTGGACTATCTAGGTTACCTAGCCGGCACTTGGACTATGTATTTTAACTAGCGGGCACGTGCACTCTCTAGGTTACCTAGCGGGCACTTCGACTATGTACCTTCCCTAGCGGGCACTTGGATATCTATGTTACCTAGCGGGCACTTTGATTATGTAGGTTAACTAGAGGACACTTGGACGATCTAGGTTAACAAGTGGGCCCTTGGACTATGTAGGTTAACTAGCTGGCACTTGGACGATCTAGGTTAACTAGCGGGCACTTGAACGATCTAGGTTAACCAGCGGGCACTTGGACTATCAAAGTTAACAAGCGAGCCCTTGGACTATGTAGGTTAACTAGCGGGCACTTGCACCCTCTAGGTTACCTAGCGGGCACTTGGACTATATAGGTTCCCTATCGGGTACTTGGACTGTCTAGGTTAACTAGCGGGCAATTGGACTGTCTAGGTTACCTAGTGGGCACTTGGACTATGTAGTTTACCTAGCAGTCACTTGGAGTATGTAGGTTAACTAGCGGGCACTTGGACTATCTAGGTTACCTAGCGGGCACTTGAACTATGTACGTTCCCTAGCGGGCACTTGGGCTATCTACGTTACCTAGCGGGCACTTGGACTATGTAGATTAACGAACGGGCACTTGGACTATGTAGGTTAACTAGCGGGCTCTTGCACTCTCTAGGTTACCTAGCAGGCACTTGGACTATCTATGTTAACTAGAGGACACTTGCTCGATCTAGGTTAACAAGTGGGCCCTTGGACGATGTAGGTTAACTAGCCGGCACTTGGACGATCTAGGTTAACTAGCGGGCACTTGGACGATCTGGGTAACCAGCGGGCACTTAGACTATCAAAGTTAAAAAGCGAGCCCTTGGACTATGTAGGTTAACTAGCGGGCCCTTGGACTGTCTAGGTTACCTAGATAGCACTTGGACTATATAGGTTTCCTAGCGGGCACTTGGACTATCTAGGTTAACGAACGGGCACTTGGACTATGCAGGTAACCTAGCCGGCACTTGGACTTTCTAGGTTACATAGCGGGCATTGGACTTCTAGCTTAACGAACGGGCACTTGGACTATGTAGGTTGCCTAGCGGGCACTTGGACTATCTAGGTTACCTAGCGGGCACTTGGACAACGTAGGTTACCTAGCAGGCACTTGGACTATCTAGGTTACCTAACGGGCACTTTTACTATCTATGTTAACGAACGGGCACTTGGACTATGTAGGTTACCTAGCGGGCACTTGGACTATGTAGGATCCCTATCGGACATTTGTACTACTTAGGTTAATGAGCGGGCACTTTGACTATCTAGGTTAACTAGCGGGCACATGGAATATCTAGGTCAACTAGCGGGCCATTGTACTATGTAGGTTAATTAGCGGGCACTTGGACTATCTACGTTAACTAACGGGCACTAGGACTATCTAGGTTAACTAGCGGGCACTTGGACTATCTAGGTTACCTAGCAGTCACTTGGATAATGAAGGATCGCTAGTGGGCACTTGGACTATCTAGGTTACCTAGCGGGCACTTGGATTATGTAGGTTAACTAGCGGACAATTGCACGATCTAGGTTAACTAGTGGCCATTGCACTATGTAGGTTAACCTGCGGTCCAATGGATTATGTAGGTTTACTAGGGGGCACTTGGACTATCTAGGTTACCTAGCTGGCACTTGGACTATGTAGGTCAACTAGCGGGCCCTTGGACTATCTAGGTTAGCTAACGGGCACTTGGACTATGTATGTTCCACAGCGGGCAATTGGATTATGTAGGTTGCCTAGCGGGCATTTAGACTATGTAGGTTTCTTGCGGGCATTTGGACTATGTAGGTTACCTAGCGGTCACGTGGATTATGTAGGCTCCCTAGAAGGCACTTGGACTATGTAGGTTAACTAGCGGGCACTTGGACTATCCAGGTTACCAAGCGGGCACTTGGACTATGTAGGTTACCCAATGGGCACTTGGACTATCTAGGTTAACGAATGGACACTTAGACTATGTAGGTTAGCTATCAGGCACTTGGACTATCTAGGTTACATAGCAGACACTTGAATGATTTAGGTTAAAATGCGGACACTTGGACGATTTAGGTTAACTAGTGGGCACTTGGACTATCTAGGTTAACTAGCGGGCACTTGGACTATGTAGTTTCCCTAGCGGGCATTTGGATTATTTAGGTTACCTAGTGGGCACTTGGACTACGTAGGTTACCTAGCGGGCACTTGGACTACGTAGGTTAACTAGAAGGCACTTGGACTATCAAGGTTACCTAGCGGGCCCTTGGACTATGTAGGTTACCAGCGGGCACTTGGACTATCTAGGTTAACGAACGTGCACTTGGACTATGTAGGTAACCTAGCGGGCACTTGGACTGTCTAGGTTACCTAGCGGGCACTTGCACTATCTAGGTTAACGAACGGGCACTTGGACTATGTAGTTTAACTAGCGGACACTTCGACTATCTAGGTTAGCTAACGGGCAATTGGATTATCTAGGTTACCTAGCGGGCACTTGGACTATGTAGGTCCCCTAGCGGGCACTTGGACTATTTAGGTTACCTACCATACACTTTGACTATCTAGGTTAACTAACGGGCACTTGGACTATGTAGGTTCCCTAGCGGCACTTGGACTATGTAGGTTCCCTATTGGTTACTTGGACTGTCTAGGTTAACTAGCTGGCAATTGGACTGTCTAGGTTACCTAGTGGGCACTTGACTCTGTACGTTCCCTAGCGGGCACTTGGGCTATCTACGTTACCTAGCGGGCACTTGGACTATGTAGGTTAACGAACGGGCACTAGGACTATGTAGTTTACCTAGCAGGCACTTGGACTATGTAGGTTAACTAGCGGGCACTTGGACTATCTAGGTTACCTACGGGCACTTGGACTATCTACGTTAACTCGCGGGCACTTGGACTATCTAGGTTAACTAGCGGGCACTTGGCCTATGTAGGTTCCCTAGCGAGCATTTGGACTATATAGGTTACCTAGCGGGCACTTGGACTATGTAGGTTACCTAGCGGGCACTTGGATTATCTAGGTTAACTAACGGGCACTTGGACTATGTATGTTCCAGAGCGGGCAGTTGGACTATGTAGGTTCCCTAGCGGGCACTTGGACTATCTAGGTTCCCTAAAGGGCCCTTGGACTATCTAGGTTACCGAACGGGCACTTGGACTATCTAGGTTACCTAGCGGGCACTTGGACTATGTAGGTTAACTAGCGGACACTTGCACGATCTAGGTTAACTAGTGTGCCCTTGCACTATGTCGGTTAACTAGCGGTCCCATGGATTATGTAGGTTTACTAGGGGGCACTTGGACTCTCTAGGTTACCTAGCTGGCACTTGGACTATGTAGGTCAACTAGCGGGCCCTTGGACGATCTAGGTTAGCTAACGGGCACTTGGACTATGTATGTTCCAGAGCGGGTACTTGGATTATGTAGGTTGCTTAGCGGACATTTAGACTATGTAGGTTTCCTTGCGGGCATTTGGACTATGTGGGTTACCTAGCGGGCACTTGGACTATGTAGGTTCCCTAACGGGCACTTGGACTATGTAGGTTAACTAGCGGACACTTGCACGATCTAGGTTAACTAGTGGGCCCTTGCACTATGTAGGTTAACTAGCGGTCCCATGGATTATGTAGGTTTACTAGGGGGCACTTGGACTCTCTAGTTTACCTAGCTGGCACTTGGACTATGTAGGTCAACTAGCGGGCCCTTGGACGATCTAGGTTAGCTAACGGGCCCTTGGACTATGTATGTTCCAGAGCGGGCACTTGGATTATGTAGGTTGCTTAGCGGACATTTAGACTATGTAGGTTTCCTTGCGGGCATTTGGACTATGTGGGTTACCTAGCGGGCACTTGGACTATGTAGGTTCCCTAACGGGCACTTGGAATATGTAGGTTCCCTAGCGGTCACGTGGACTATGTAGGCTCCCTAGAAGGCATTTGGATTATGTAGGTTAACTAGCGGGCACTTGGACTATCCAGGTTACCAAGCGGGCACTTGGACTATGTAGGTTACCCAATGGGCACTTGGACTTTCTAGGTTAACGAATGGACACTTGGACTATGTAGATTAGCTATCAGGCACTTGGACTATCTAGGTTACCTAGCAGGCACTTGGACTATCTAGGTTACCTAGCGGGAACTTGGACAACGTAGGTTACCTAGCGGGCACTTGGACTATCTAGGTTACCTAACGGGCACTTTTACTATCTATGTTAACGAACGGGCACTTGGACTATGTAGGTTACCTAGCGGGCACTTGGACTATGTAGGATCCCTATCGGACATTTGTACTACTTAGGTTAACGAGCGGGCACTTTGACTATCTAGGTTAACTAGCGGGCACATGGAATATCTAGGTCAACTAGCGGGCCATTGTACTATGTAGGTTAACTAGCGGGCACTTGGACTATCTATGTTAACTAGCGGACGTTGGATTATGTAGGTTAACTAGTGGGCCCTTGGACTATGTAGGTTAACTAGCGGGCACTTGGACTATCTACGTTAACTAACGGGCACTAGGACTATCTAGGTTAACTAGCGGGCACTTGGACTATCTAGGTTACCTAGCAGTCACTTGGATAATGAAGGATCGCTAGTGGGCACTTGGACTATCTAGGTTACCTAGCGGGCACTTGGATTATGTAGGTTAACAAGCGGACAATTGCACGATCTAGGTTAACTAGTGGGCCATTGCACTATGTAGGTTAACCTGCGGTCCAATGGATTATGTAGGTTTACTAGGGGGCACTTGGACTATCTAGGTTACCTAGCTGGCACTTGGACTATGTAGGTCAACTAGCGGGCCCTTGGACTATCTAGGTTAGCTAACGGGCACTTGGACTATGTATGTTCCAGAGCGGGCAATTGGATTATGTAGGTTGCCTAGCGGGCATTTAGACTATGTAGGTTTCCTTGCGGGCATTTGGACTATGTAGTTTACCGAGCGGTCACGTGGATTATGTAGGCTCCCTAGAAGGCACTTGGACTATGTAGGTTAACTAGCAGGCACTTGGACTATCCAGGTTACCAAGCGGGCACTTGGACTATGTAGGTTACCCAATGGGCACTTGGACTATCTAGGTTAACGAAGGGACACTTAGACTATGTAGGTTAGCTATCAGGCACTTGGACTATCTAGGTTACCTAGCGGACACTTGGACGATTTAGGTTAACTTGCGGACACTTGGACGATTTAGGTTAACTAGTGGGCACTTGGACTATCTAGGTTAACTAGCGGGCACTTGGACTATGTAGTTTCCCTAGCGGGCATTTGGATTATTTAGGTTACCTAGTGGGCACTTGGACTACGTAGGTTACCTAGCGGGCACTTGGACTACGTAGGTTAACTAGAAGGCACTTGGACTATCAAGGTTACCTAGCGGGCCCTTGGACTATGTAGGTTACCAGCGGGCACTTGGACTATCTAGGTTAACGAACGTGCACTTGGACTATGTAGGTAACCTAGCGGGCACTTGGACTGTCTAGTTTACCTAGCGGGCACTTGCACTATCTAGGTTAACGAACGGGCACTTGGACTATGTAGTTTAACTAGCGGACACTTCGACTATCTAGGTTAGCTAACAGGCAATTGGATTATCTAGGTTACCTAGCGGGCACTTGGACTATGTAGGTCCCCTAGCGGGCACTTGGACTATTTAGGTTACCTACCATACACTTTGACTATCTAGGTTAACTAACGGGCACTTGGACTATGTAGGTTGCCTAGCGAGCACTTGGACTATGTAGGTTCCCTAGCGGCACTTGGACTATGTAGGTTCCCTATTGGTTACATGGACTGTCTAGGTTAACTAGCGGGCAATTGGACTGTCTAGGTTACCTAGTGGTCACTTGACTCTGTACGTTCCCTAGCGGGCACTTGCGCTATCTACGTTACCTAGCGGGCACTTGGACTATGTAGGTTAACGAACGGGCACTAGGACTATGTAGTTTACCTAGCAGGCACTTGGACTATGTAGGTTAACTAGTGGGCACTTGGACTATCTAGGTTACCTACGGGCACTTGGACTATCTAGGTTAACTCGCGGGCACTTGGACTATCTAGGTTAACTAGCGGGCACTTGGCCTATGTAGGTTCCCGAGCGGGCATTTGGACTATATAGGTTACCTAGCGGGCACTTGGACTATGTAGGTTACCTAGCGGGCACTTGGATTATCTAGGTTAACTAACGGGCACTTGGACTATGTATGTTCCAGAGCGGGCAGTTGGACTATGTAGGTTCCCTAGCGGGCACTTGGACTATCTAGGTTCCCTAAAGGGCCCTTGGACTATCTAGGTTACCGAACGGGCACTTGGACTATCTAGGTTACCTAGCGGGCACTTGGACTATGTAGGTTAACTAGCGGACACTTGCACGATCTAGGTTAACTAGTGGGCCCTTGCACTATGTAGGTTAACTAGCGGTCCCATGGATTATGTAGGTTTACTAGGGGGCACTTGGACTCTCTAGGTTACCTAGCTGGCACTTGGACTATGTAGGTCAACTAGCGGGCCCTTGGACGATCTAGGTTAGCTAACGGGCACTTGGACTATGTATGTTGCAGAGCGGGCACTTGGATTATGTAGGTTGCTTAGCGGACATTTAGACTATGTAGGTTTCCTTGCGGGCATTTGGACTATGTGGGTTACCTAGCGGGCACTTGGACTATGTAGGTTCCCTAACGGGCACTTGGACTATGTAGGTTCCCTAGCGGTCACGTGGACTATGTAGGCTCCCTAGAAGGCACTTGGATTATGTAGGTTAACTAGCGGGCACTTGGACTATCCAGGTTACCAAGCGGGCACTTGGACTATGTAGGTTACCCAATGGGCACTTGGACTATCTAGGTTAACGAATGGACACTTGGACTATGTAGGTTAGCTATCAGGCACTTGGACTATCTAGGTTACCTAGCAGGCATTTGGACTATGTAGGTTACCTAGCGGACACTTGGACCATTTAGGTTAACTAGTGGGCACTTGGACTATCTAGGTTAACTAGCGGGCCCTTGGAATATCTAGGTTTACTAGCGGGCACTTGGACTATCTATGTTAACTAGCGGGCACTTGGACTATGTAGTTTCCCTAGCGGGCATTTGGATTATTTAGGTTACCTAGTGGGCACTTGGACTACGTAGGTTACCTAGCGGGCACTTGGACTACGTAGGTTAACTAGAAGGCACTTGGACTATCAAGGTTACCTAGCGGGCCCTTGGACTATGTAGGTTACCAGCGGGCACTTGGACTACCTAGGTTAACGAACGTGCACTTGGACTATGTAGGTAACCTAGCGGGCACTTGGACTGTCTAGGTTACCTAGCAGGCACTTGGATTATCTAGGTTAACGAACGGGCACTTGGACTATGTAGTTTAACTAGCGGACACTTCGACTATCTAGGTTAGCTAACGGGCAATTGGACTATCTAGGTTACCTAGCGGGCACTTGGACTATGTAGGTCCCCTAGCGGGCACTTGGACTATTTAGGTTACCTACCATACACTTTGACTATCTAGGTTAACTAACGGGCACGTGGACTATGTAGGTTGCCTAGCGAGCACTTGGACTATGTAGGTTCCCTAGCGGGCACATGGACTATGTAGATTCCCTATTGGTTACTTGGACTGTCTAGGTTAACTAGTGGGCACTTGACTCTGTACGTTCCCTAGCGGGCACTTGGGCTATCTACGTTACCTAGCGGGCACTTGGACTATGTAGGTTAACGAACGGGCACTTGGACTATGTAGGTAACCTAGTGGTCACTTGGACGGTGTAGGTCACCTAGCGGGCACTTGGACTATGTAGATTAACTAGCGGGCACTTGGACTATCTAGGTTTACTAGCGGGCCCTTGATCTATGTAGGTTAACTAGTGGCCCTTGGACTATGTAAGTTAACTAGAGGGCACTTGGACGATCCTGGTTAATTAGCGGGCACTTGGACTATCTAGGTTAACTATCGGGCACTTGGACTATCTAGGTTAACTAGCGGGCACTTGGACTATGTAGGATAACTAGCGGGCACTTGGATTATCTAGGTTAACTAACAGGCACTTGGACTATGTATGTTCCAGAGGGGGCAATTGGACTATGTAGGTTCCCTGGCGTGCACTGGACTATCTAGGTTCCCTAAAGGGCACTTGGACTATGTAGGTTAACTAGCGGACACTTGCACTATGTAGGTTAACTAGCAGGCCCTTGGACAATCTAGGTTACCTAGCCGGCACTTGGACTATGTATGTTTACTAGCGGGCACTTGCACTCTCTAGGTTACCTAGCGGGCACTTAGACTATGTACCTTCCCTAGCGGGCACTTGGATATCTATGTTAACTAGCGGGCACTTGGACTATGTAGGTTACCAAGCGGACACTTGCACTATGTAGGTTACCTAGCGGGCACTTTGACTATGTAGTTTAACTAGAGGACACTTGGACGATCAAGGTTAACAAGTGGGCCCTTGGACTATGTAGGTTAACTAGCTGGCACTTGGACGATCTAGGTTAACTAGCGGGCACTTGGACGATCTAGGTTAACGAGCGGGCACTTGGACTATCAAAGTTAACAAGCGAGCCCTTGGACTATGTAGGTTAACTAACGGGCCCTTGGACTATCTAGGTTACCTAGATAGCACATGGACTATCTAGGTTCCCTAGCGGGCACTTGGACTATGTAGGTTCCATAGCGGGCACTTTGACTATGTAGGTTCCCTATCGGGCCCTTGGACTATGTAGGTTTCTATCGGGCACTTGGACTATGTAGGTTAACTAGCGGGCACTTGGACTATCTAGGTTAACTAGCGGGCACTTGGTCTATGTACAAACCCTAGCGGGCACTTGGACTATCTGGGTTATCTAGCGGGCACTTGGACTATGTACGTCCCCTAGTAGGCACTTGGAATATCTAGGTTAACTAACGGGCACTAGGACAATCTAGGATAACTAGCGGGCACTTGAACTCTCTACGTTACCTAGCGGGTACTTGGAATATCTAGGTAAACTAGCAGGCCCTTGGACTATCTAGGTTACCTAGCCGGCACTTGGACTATGTATTTTAACTAGCGGGCACGTGCACTCTCTAGGTTACCTAGCGGGCACTTCGACTATGTACCTTCCCTAGCGGGCACTTGGATATCTATGTTACCTAGCGGGCACTTTGATTATGTAGGTTAACTAGAGGACACTTGGACGATCTAGGTTAACAAGTGGGCCCTTGGACTATGTAGGTTAACTAGCTGGCACTTGGACGATCTAGGTTAACTAGCGGGCACTTGAACGATCTAGGTTAACCAGCGGGCACTTGGACTATCAAAGTTAACAAGCGAGCCCTTGGACTATGTAGGTTAACTAGCGGGCACTTGCACCCTCTAGGTTACCTAGCGGGCACTTGGACTATATAGGTTCCCTATCGGGTACTTGGACTGTCTAGGTTAACTAGCGGGCAATTGGACTGTCTAGGTTACCTAGTGGGCACTTGGACTATGTAGTTTACCTAGCAGTCACTTGGAGTATGTAGGTTAACTAGCGGGCACTTGGACTATCTAGGTTACCTAGCGGGCACTTGAACTATGTACGTTCCCTAGCGGGCACTTGGGCTATCTACGTTACCTAGCGGGCACTTGGACTATGTAGATTAACGAACGGGCACTTGGACTATGTAGGTTAACTAGCGGGCTCTTGCACTCTCTAGGTTACCTAGCAGGCACTTGGACTATCTATGTTAACTAGAGGACACTTGCTCGATCTAGGTTAACAAGTGGGCCCTTGGACGATGTAGGTTAACTAGCCGGCACTTGGACGATCTAGGTTAACTAGCGGGCACTTGGACGATCTGGGTAACCAGCGGGCACTTAGACTATCAAAGTTAAAAAGCGAGCCCTTGGACTATGTAGGTTAACTAGCGGGCCCTTGGACTGTCTAGGTTACCTAGATAGCACTTGGACTATATAGGTTTCCTAGCGGGCACTTGGACTATCTAGGTTAACGAACGGGCACTTGGACTATGCAGGTAACCTAGCCGGCACTTGGACTTTCTAGGTTACATAGCGGGCATTGGACTTCTAGCTTAACGAACGGGCACTTGGACTATGTAGGTTGCCTAGCGGGCACTTGGACTATCTAGGTTACCTAGTGGGAACTTGGACAACGTAGGTTACCTAGCGGGCACTTGGACTATCTAGGTTACCTAACGGGCACTTTGACTATCTATGTTAACGAACGGGCACTTGGACTATGTAGGTTACCTAGCGGGCACTTGGACTATGTAGGATCCCTATCGGACATTTGTACTACTTAGGTTAACGAGCGGGCACTTTGACTATCTAGGTTAACTAGCAGGCACATGGAATATCTAGGTCAACTAGCTGGCCATTGTACTATGTAGGTTAACTAGCGGGCACTTGGACTATCTATGTTAACTAGCGGACGTTGGACTATGTAGGTAAACTAGTGGGCCCTTGGACTATGTAGGTTAACTAGCGGGCACTTGGACTATCTAAGTTTCTTAGCAGGCATTTGGACTATGTATATACCCTAGCGCGCACTTGGACTCTCTAGGTTACCTAGCGAGTACTTGGACTATGTACGTCCCCTGGTGGGCACTTGGACTATCTAGGTTAACTAACGGGCACTAGGACTATCTAGGTTAACTAGCGGGCACTTGGACTATCTAGGTTAACTAACGGGCACTTGGACTATCTAGGTTACCTAGCAGTCACTTGGATAATGAATGATACCTAGTGGGCACTTGGACTATCTAGGTTACCTAGCGGGCACTTGGACTATATAGGTTAACTAGCGGACCCTTGCACGATCTAGGTTAACTAGTGGGCCCTTGCACTATGTAGGTTAACTAGCGGTCCCATGGATTATGTAGGTTTACTAGGGGGCACTTGGACTCTCTAGGTTACCTAGCTGGCACTTGGACTATGTAGGTCAACTAGCGGGCCCTTGGACTATCTAGGTTAGCTAACGGGCACTTGGACTATGTATGTTCCAGAGCGGGCACTTGGATTATATAGGTTGCTTAGCGGACATTTACACTATGTAGGTTTCCTTGCGGGCATTTGGACTATGTGGGTTACCTAGCGGGCACTTGGACTATGTAGGTTCCCTAACGGGCACTTGGACTATGTAGGTCCCCTAGTGGTGACGTGGACTATGTAGGCTCCCTAGAAGGCACTTGGATTATGTAGGTTAACTAGCGGGCACTTGGACTATCCAGGTTACCAAGCGGGCACTTGGACTATGTAGGTTACCCAATGGGCACTTGGACTTTCTAGGTTAACGAATGGACACTTGGACTATGTAGGTTAGCTATCAGGCACGTGGACTATCTAGGTTACCTAGCAGGCACTTGGACTATCTAGGTTACCTAGCGGGAACTTGGACAACGTAGGTTACCTAGCGGGCACTTGCACAATCTAGGTTACCTAACGGGCACTTTGACTATCTATGTTAACGAACGGGCACTTGGACTATGTAGGTTACCTAGCGGGCACTTGGACTATGTAGGATCCCTATCGGACATTTGTACTACTTAGGTTAACTAGCGGGCACTTTGACTATCTAGGTTAACTAGCGGGCACTTGGAATATCTAGGTCAACTAGCGGGCCATTGTACTATGTAGGTTAACTAGCGGGCACTTGGACTATCTATGCTAACTAGCGGACGTTGGACTATGTAGGTTAACTAGTGGGCCCTTGGACTATGTAGGTTAACTAGCGGGCACTTGGACTATCTAAGTTTCCTAGCAGGCACTTGGACTATGTATATACCCTAGCGCGCACTTGGACTCTCTAGGTTACCTAGCGAGTACTTGGACTATGTACGTCCCCTAGTGGGCACTTGGACTATCTAGGTTAACTAACGGGCACTTGGACTATCTAGGCTACCTAGCAGTCACTTGGATAATGAAGGATCCCTAGCGTGCACGTGGACTATCTAGGTTACCTAGCGGGCACTTGGACTATGTAGGTTAACTAGCGGACACTTGCACGATCTAGGTTAACTAGTGGGCCCTTGCACTATGTAGGTTAACTAGCGGTCCCATGGATTATGTAGGTTTACTAGGGGGCACTTGGACTCTCTAGGTTACCTAGCTGGCACTTGGACTATGTAGGTCAACTAGTGGGCCCTTGGACTATCCAGGTTAGCTAACGGGCACTTGGACTATGTATGTTCCAGAGCGGGCACTTGGATTATGTAGGTTACCTAGCGGACATTTAGATTATGTAGGTTTCCTTGCGGGCATTTGGACTATGTGGGTTACCTAGCGGGCACTTGGACTATGTAGGTTCCCTAACGGGCACTTGGACTATGTAGGTTCCCTAGCGGTCACGTGGACTATGTAGGCTCCCTAGAAGGCACTTGGATTATGTAGGTTAACTAGCGGGCACTTGGACTATCCAGGTTACCAAGCGGGCACTTGGACTATGTAGGTTACCCAATGGGCACTTGGACTATCTAGGTTAACGAATGGACACTTGGACTATGTAGGTTAGCTATCAGCCACTTGGACTATCTTGGTTACCTAGCAGGCACTTGGACTATGTAGGGTACCTAGTGGACACTTGGACGATTTAGGTTAACTAGTGGGCACTTGGACTATCTAGGTTAACTAGCGGGCCCTTAGAATATCTAGGTTTACTAGCAGGCACTTGGACTATCTATGTTAACTAGCGGGCACTTGGACTATGTAGTTTCCCTAGCGGGCATTTGGATTATTTAGGTTACCTAGTGGGCACTTGAACTACGTAGGTTACCTAGCGGGCACTTGGACTACGTAGGTTAACTAGAAGGCACTTGGACTATCAAGGTTACCTAGCGGGCCCTTGGACTATGTAGGTTACCAGGGGGCACTTGGACTACCTAGGTTAACGAACGTGCACTTGGACTATGTAGGTAAACTAGCGGGCACTTGGACTGTCTAGGTTACCTAGCGGGCACTTGGACTATCTAGGTTAATGAACGGGCACTTGGACTATGTAGTTTAACTAGCGGACACTTCAACTATCTAGGTTAGCAAACGGGCAATTGGACTATCTAGGTTACCTAGCGGGCACTTGGACTATGTAGGTCCCCTAGCGGGCACTTGGACTATTTAGGTTACCTACCATACACTTTGACTATCTAGGTTAACTAACGGGCACTTGGACTATGTAGGTTGCCTAGCTAGCACTTGGATTATGTAGGTTCCCTAGCGGGCACTGGACTATGTAGATTCCCTATTGGTTACTTGGACTGTCTAGGTTAACTAGTGGGCAATTGACTCTGTACGTTCCCTAGCGGGCACTTGGGCTGTCTACGTTACCTAGCGGGCACTTGGACTATGTAGGTTAATGAACGGGCACTTGGACTATGTAGTTTACCTAGCAGGCACAGGGACTATGTAGGTTAACTAGCGGGCATTTGGACTATCTAGGTTACCTACGGGCACTTGGACTATCTAGGTTAACTCGCGGGCACTTGGTCTATCTAAGTTAACTAGCAGGCACTTGGCCTATGTAGGTTCCCTAGCGGGCATTTGGACTATATAGGTTACCTAGCGGGCACTTGGATTATGTAGGTTACCTAGCGGGCACTTGGATTATCTAGGTTAACTAACGGGCACTTGGACTATGTATGTTCCAGAGCGGGCAATTGAAATATGTAGGTTCCCTAGCGGGCACTTGGACTATCTAGGTTCCCTAAAGGGCCCTTGGACTATTTAGGTTACCGAAAGGGCACTTGGACTATCTAGGTTACCTAGCGGGCACTTGGACTATGTAGGTTAACTAGCGGACAATTGGACGATCTAGGTTAACTAGCGGATACTTGCACTATGTAGGTTACCTAGCGGGCACTTGGACTATCTAGGTTAACTAGCGGGCACTTTGACTATGTAGGTTAACTAGCGGACACTTGCACTATGTAGGTTTCCTAGCGGGCACTTGGACTATGTAGTTTAACTAGCAGGCCCTTGGACTATCTAGGTTACCTAGCAGGCACTTGGACTATGTAGGTTAACTAGTGGGCACTTGCACCCTCTAGGTTACCTAGCGGGCACTTGGACTATATAGGTTCCCTATCGGGTACTTGGACTGTCTAGGTTAACTAGCGGGCAATTGGACTGTCTAGGTTACCTAGTGGGCACTTGGACTATGTAGTTTACCTAGCAGTCACATGGATAATGAATGATACCTAGTGGGCACTTGGACTATCTAGGTTACCTAGCGGGCACTTGAACTATGTACGTTCCCTAGCGGGCACTTGGGCTATCTACGTTACCTAGCGGGCACTTGGACTATGTAGATTAACGAACGCGCACTTGGACTATGTAGGTTAACTAGCGGGCACTTGCACTCTCTAGGTTACCTAGCGGGCACTTGGACTATCTATGTTAACTAGAGGACACTTGCTCGATCTAGGTTAACAAGTGGGCCCTTGGACGATGTAGGTTAACTAGCCGGCACTTGGACGATCTAGGTTAACTAGCGGGCACTTGGACGATCTGGGTAACCAGCGGGCACTTACACTATCAAAGTTAAAAAGCGAGCCCTTGGACTATGTAGGTTAACTAGCGGGCCCTTGGACTGTCTAGGTTACCTAGATAGCACTTGGACTATATAGGTTTCCTAGCGGGCACTTGGACTATCTAGGTTAACGAACGGGCACTTGGACTATGCAGGTAACCTAGCCGGCACTTGGACTGTCTAGGTTACATAGCGGGCATTGGACTTCTAGCTTAACGAACAGGCACTTGGACTATGTAGGTTGCCTAGCGGGCACTTGGACTATCTAGGTTACCTAGCGGGAACTTGGACAACGTAGGTTACCTAGCGGGCACGTGGACTATCTAGGTTACCTAACGGGCACTTTTACTATCTATGTTAACGAACGGGCACTTGGACTATGTAGGTTACCTAGCGGGCACTTGGACTATGTAGGATCCCTATCGGACATTTGTACTACTTAGGTTAACGAGCGGGCACTTTGACTATCTAGGTTAACTAGCGGGCACATGGAATATCTAGGTCAACTAGCGGGCCATTGTACTATGTAGGTTAACTAGCGGGCACTTGGACTATCTATGTTAACTAGCGGACGTTGGACTATGTAGGTTAACTAGTGGGCCCTTGGACTATGTAGGTTAACTAGCGGGCACTTGGACTATCTACGTTAACTAACGGGCACTAGGACTATCTAGGTTATCTAGCGGGCACTTGGACTATCTAGGTTACCTAGCAGTCACTTGGATAATGAAGGATCGCTAGTGGGCACTTGGACTATCTAGGTTACCTAGCGGGCACTTGGATTATGTAGGTTAACTAGCGGACAATTGCACGATCTAGGTTAACTAGTGGGTCCTTGCACTATGTAGGTTAACCTGCGGTCCAATGGATTATGTAGGTTTACTAGGGGGCACTTGGACTATCTAGGTTACCTAGCTGGCACTTGGACTATGTAGGTCAACTAGCGGGCCCTTGGACTATCTAGGTTAGCTAACGGGCACTTGGACTATGTATATTCCAGAGCGGGCAATTGGATTATGTAGGTTGCCTAGGGGGCATTTAGACTATGTAGGTTTCCTTGCGGGCATTTGGACTATGTAGGTTACCTAGCGGTCACGTGGACTATGTAGGCTCCCTAGAAGGCACTTCGACTATGTAGGTTAACTAGCGGGCACTTGGACTATCCAGGTTATCAATCGGGCACTTGGACAATGTAGGTTACCCAATGGGCCCATGGACTATCTAGGTTAACGAATGGACACTTAGACTATGTAGGTTAGCTATCAGTCACTTGGACTATCTAGGTTACCTAGCAGACACTTGGACGATTTAGGTTAACTAGCAGACACTTGGACGATTTAGGTTAACTAGTGGGCACTTGGACTATGTAGTTTCCCTAGCGGGCTTTTGGATTGTTTAGGTTACCTAGTGGGCACTTGGACTACGTAGGTTACCTAGCGGGAACTTGGACTACGTAGGTTAACTAGAAGGCACTTGGACTATCAAGGTTACCTAGCGGGCCCTTGGACTATGTAGGTTACCAGCGGGCACTTGGACTATCTAGGTTAACGAACGTGCACTTGGACTATGTAGGTAACCTAGCGGGCACTTGGACTGTCTAGGTTACCTAGCAGGCACTTGCACTATCTAGGTTAACGAAAGGGCACTTGGACTATGTAGTTTAACTAGCGGACACTTCGACTATCTAGGTTAGCTAACGGGCAATTGGATTATCTAGGTTACCTAGGGGGCACTTGGACTATGTAGGTCCCCTAGCGGGCACTTGGACTATTTAGGTTACCTACCATACACTTTGACTATCTAGGTTAACTAACGGGCACTTGGACTATGTAGGTTGCCTAGCGAGCACTTGGACTATGTAGGTTCCCTATTGGTTACTTGGACTGTCTAGGTTAACTAGCGGGCAATTGGACTGTCTAGGTTACCTAGTGGGCACTTGACTCTGTACGTTCCCTAGCGGGCACTTGGGCTATCTACATTACCTAGCGGGCACTTGGACTATATAGGTTAACAAACGGGCACTAGGACTATGTAGTTTACCTAGCAGGCACTTGGTCTATGTAGGTTAACTAGCGGGCACTTGGACTATCTAGGTTAACTCGCGGGCACTTGGACTATCTAGGTTAACTAGTGGGCACTTGGCCTATGTAGGTTCCCTAGCGGGCACTTGGATTATCTAGGTTAACTAACGGGCACTTGGACTATGTATGTTCCAGAGCGGGCAATTGGACTATGTAGGTTCCCTAGCGGGCACTTGGACTATCTAGGTTCCCTAATGGGCCCTTGGACTATCTAGGTTACCGAACGGGCACTTGGACTATCTAGGTTACCTAGCGGGCACTTGGACTATGTAGGTTAACTAGCGGACAATTGGACGATCTAGGTTAACTAGCGGATACTTGCACTATGTAAGTTACCTAGCAGGCACTTGGACTATGCATATACCCTAGCTCGCACTTGGACTCTCTAGGTTACCTAGCGAGTACTTGGACTATGTACGTCCCCTAGTGGGCACTTGGACTATGTAGGTTAACTAACGGGCACTTCGACTATCTAGGTTACCTAGCAGTCACTTGGATAATGAATGATACCTAGCGGGCACTTGGACTATCTAAGTTACCTAGCGGGCACTTGGACTATGTAGGTGAACTAGCGGACACTTGCACGGTCTAGGTTAACTAGTGGGCCCTTGCACTATGTAGGTTACCTAGCGGTCCCATGGATTATGTAGGTTTACTAGGGGGCACTTGGACTCTCTAGGTTACCTAGCTGGCACTTGGACTATGTAGGTCAACTAGCGGGCCCTTGGACTATCTAGGTTAGCTAACGGGCACTTGGACTATGTATGTTCCAGAGCGGGCACTTGGATTATGTAGGTTGCTTAGCGGACATTTAGACTATGTAGGTTTCCTTGCGGGCATTTGGACTATGTGGGTTACCTAGCGGGCACTTGGACTATGTAGGTTCCCTAACGGTCACTTGGATTATGCAGGTTCCCTAGCGGTCACGTGGACTATGTAGGCTCCCTAGAAGGCACTTGGATTATGTAGGTTAACTAGCGGGCGCTTGGACTATCCAGGTTACCAAGCGGGCACTTGGACTATGTAGGTTACCCAATGGGCACTTGGACTTTCTAGGTTAACGAATGGACACTTGGACTATGTAGGTTAGCTATCAGGCACTTGGACTATCTAGGTTACCTAGCAGGCACTTGGACTATCTAGGTTACCTAGCGGGAACTTGGACAACGTAGGTTACCTAGCGGGCACTTGCACTATCTAGGTTACCTAACGGGCACTTTGACTATCTATGTTAACGAACGGGCACTTGGACTATGTAGGTTACCTAGCGGGCACTTGGACTATGTAGGATCCCTATCGGACATTTGTACTACTTACGTTAACTAGTGGGCACTTTCACTATCTAGGTTAACTAGCGGGCACTTGGAATATCTAGGTCAACTAACGGGCCATTGTACTATGTAGGTTAACTAGCGGGCACTTGGACTATCTATGTTAACTAGCGGACGTTGGACTATGTAGGTTAACTAGTGGGCCCTTGGACTATGTAGGTTAACTAGCGGGCACTTGGACTATCTAAGTTTCCTAGCAGGCACTTGGACTATGTATATACCCTAGCGCGCACTTGGACTCTCTAGGTTACCTAGCGAGTACTTGGACTATGTACGTCCCCTAGTGGGCACTTGGACTATCAAGGTTAACTAACTGGCACTTGGACTATCTAGGCTACCTAGCAGTCACTTGGATAATTAAGGATCCCTAGCGGGCACGTGGACTATCTAGGTTACCTAGCGGGCACTTGGACTATGTAGGTTAACTAGCGGACACTTGCACGATCTAGGTTAACTAGTGGGCCCTTGCACTATGTAGGTTAACTAGCGGTCCCATGGATTATGTAGATTTACTAGGGGGCACTTGGACTCTCTAGGTTACCTAGCTGGCACTTGGACTATGTAGGTCAACTAGTGGGCCCTTGGACTATCCAGGTTAGCTAACGGGCACTTGGACTATGTATGTTCCAGAGCGGGCACTTGGATTATGTAGGTTGCCTAGCGGACATTTAGACTATGTAGGTTTCCTTGCGGGCACTTGGACTATGTAGGTTCCCTAATGGGCACTTGGACTATGTAGGTTCCCTAGCGGTCACGTGGACTATGTAGGCTCCCTAGAAGGCACTTGGATTATGTAGGTTAACTAGCGGGCACTTGGACTATCCAGGTTACCAAGCGGGCACTTGGACTATGTAGGTTACCCAATGGGCACTTGGACTATCTAGGTTAACGAATGGACACTTGGACTATGTAGGTTAGCTATCAGGCACTTGGACTATCTAGGTTACCTAGCAGGCATTTGGACTATGTAGGTTACCTAGCGGACACTTGGACCATTTAGGTTAACTAGTGGGCACTTGGACTATCTAGGTTTACTAGCGGGCACTTGGACTATCTATGTTAACTAGCGGGCACTTGGACTATGTAGTTTCCCTAGCGGGCATTTGGATTATTTAGGTTACCTAGTGGGCACTTGGACTACGTAGGTTACCTAGCGGGCACTGGGACTACGTAGGTTAACTAGAAGGCACTTGGACTATCAAGGTTACCTAGCGGGCCCTTGGACTATGTAGGTTACCAGCGGGCACTTGTACGACCTAGGTTAACGAACGTGCACTTGGACTATGTAGGTAACCTAGAGGGCACTTGGACTGTCTAGGTTACCTAGCGGGCACTTGGACTATCTAGGTTAACGAACGGGCACTTGGACTATGTAGTTTAACTAGCGGACACTTCGACTATCTAGGTTAGCTAACTGGCAATTGGACTATCTAGGTTACCAAGCGGGCACTTGGACTATGTAGGTCCCCTAGCGGGCACTTGGACTATTTAGGTTACCTACCATACACTTTGACTATCTAGGTTAACTAACGGGCACTTGGACTATGTAGGTTACCTAGCGAGCACTTGGACTATGTAGGTTCCCTAGCGGGCACTTGGACTATGTAGATTCCCTATTGGTTACTTGGACTGTCTAGGTTAACTAGTGGGCACTTGACTCTGTACGTTCCCTAGCAGGCACTTGGGCTATCTACGTTACCTAGCGGGCACTTGGACTATGTAGGTTAATGAACGGGCACTTGGACTATGTAGTTTACCTAGCAGGCACTTGGACTATGTAGGTTAACTAGTGGGCATTTGGACTATCTAGGTTACCTACGGGCACTTGGACTATCTAGGTTAACTCGCGGGCACTTGGACTATCTAGGTTAACTAGCAGGCACTTGGCCTATGTAGGTTCCCTAGCGGGCACTTGGATTATGTAGGTTACCTAGCGGGCACTTGGATTATCTAGGTTAACTAACGGGCACTTGGACTATGTATGTTCCAGAGCGGGCAATTGGAATATGTAGGTTCCCTAGCGGGCACTTGGACTATCTAGGTTCCCTAAAGGGCCCTTGGACTATCTAGGTTACCGAAAGGGCACTTGGACTATCTAGGTTACCTAGCGGGCACTTGGACTATGTAGGTTAACTAGCGGACAATTGGACGATCTAGGTTAACTAGCGGATACTTGCACTATGTAGGTTACCTAGCGGGAACTTGGACTATCTAGGTTAACTAGCGGGCACTTTGACTATGTAGGTTAACTAGCGGACACTTGCACTATGTAGGTTACCTAGCGGGCACTTGGACTATGTAGTTTAACTAGCAGGCCCTTGGACTATCTAGGTTACCTAGCAGGCACTTGGACTATGTAGGTTAACTAGCGGGCACTTGCACCCTCTAGGTTACCTAGCGGGCACTTGGACTATATAGGTTCCCTATCGGGTACTTGGACTGTCTAGGTTAACTAGCGGGCAATTGGACTGTCTAGGTTGCCTAGTGGGCACTTGGACTATGTAGTTTACCTAGCAGTCACTTGGAGTATGCAGGTTAACTAGCGGGCACTTGGACTATCTAGGTTACCTAGCGGGCACATGGACTATGTACGTTCCCTAGCGGGCACTTGGGCTATCTACGTTACCTAGCGGGCACTTGGACTATGTAGATTAACGAACGGGCACTTGGACTATGTAGGTTAACTAGCGGGCACTTGCACTCTCTAGGTTACCTAGCGGGCACTTGGACTATCTATGTTAACTAGAGGACACTTACTCGATCTAGGTTAACAAGTGGGCCCAAGGACGATGTAGGTTAACTAGCCGGCACTTGGACGATCTAGGTTAACTAGCGGGCACTTGGACGATCTGGGTAACCAGCGGGCACTTAGACTATCAAATTTAAAAAGCGAGCCCTTGGACTATGTAGGTTAACTAGCGGGCCCTTGGACTATCTAGGTTACCTAGATAGCACTTGGACTATATAGGTTCCCTAGCGGACACTTGGACTATCTAGGTTAACGAACGGGCACTTGGACTATGCAGGTAACCTAGCCGGCACTTGGACTTTCTAGGTTACATAGCGGGCATTGGACTTCTAACTTAACGAACGGGCACTTGGACTATGTAGGTTGCCTAGCGGGCACTTGGACTATCTAGGTTACCTAGCGGGAACTTGGACAACGTAGGTTACCTAGCGGGCACTTGGACTATGTAGGTTACCTAGCGGGCACTTGGACTATGTAGGATCCCTATCGGACATTTGTACTACTTAGGTTAATGAGCGGGCACTTTGACTATCTAGGTTAACTAGCAGGCACATGGAATATCTAGGTCAACTAGCGGGCCATTGTACTATGTAGGTTAACTAGCGGGCACTTGGACTATCTATGTTAACTAGCGGACGTTGGACTATGTAGGTTAACTAGAGGGCCCTTGGACTATGTAGGTTAACTAGCGGGCACTTGGACTATCTAAGTTTCCTAGCAGGCATTTGGACTATGTATATACCCTAGCGCGCACTTGGACTCTCTAGGTTACCTAGCGAGTACTTGGACTATGTACGTCCCCTAGTGGGCACTTGGACTATCTACGTTAACTAACGGGCACTAGGACTATCTAGGTTAACTAGCGGGCACTTGGACTATCTAGGTTAACTAACGGGCACTTGGACTATCTAGGTTACCTAGCAGTCACTTGGATAATGAATGATACCTAGCGGGCACTTGGACTATCTAGGTTACCTAGCGGGCACTTGGACTATGTAGGTTAACTAGCGGACACTTGCACGGTCTAGGTTAACTAGTGGGCCCTTGCACTATGTAGGTTACCTAGCGGTCCCATGGATTATGTAGGTTTACTAGGGGGCACTTGGACTCTCTAGGTTACCTAGCTGGCACTTGGACTATGTAGGTCAACTAGCGGGCCCTTGGACTATCTAGGTTAGCTAACGGGCACTTGGACTATGTATGTTCCAGAGCGGGCACTTGGATTATGTAGGTTGCTTAGCGGACATTTAGACTATGTAGGTTTCCTTGCGGGCATTTGGACTATGTGGGTTACCTAGCGGGCACTTGGACTATGTAGGTTCCCTAACGGGCACTTGGACTATGTAGGTTCCCTAGCGGTCACGTGGACTATGTAGGCTCCCTAGAAGGCACTTGGATTATGTAGGTTAACTAGCGGGCACTTGGACTATCCAGGTTACCAAGCGGGCACTTGGACTATGTAGGTTACCCAATGGGCACTTGGACTTTCTAGGTTAACGAATGGACACTTGGACTATGTAGGTTAGCTATCAGGCACTTGGACTATCTAGGTTACCTAGCAGGCACTTGGACTATCTAGGTTACCTAGCGGGAACTTGGACAACGTAGGTTACCTAGCGGGCACTTGCACTATCTAGGTTACCTAACGGGCACTTTGACTATCTATGTTAACGAACGGGCACTTGGAGTATGTAGGTTACCTAGCGGGCACTTGGACTATGTAGGATCCCTATCGGACATTTGTACTACTTAGGTTAACTAGCGGGCACTTTGACTATCTAGGTTAACTAGCGGGCACTTGGAATATCTAGGTCAACTAGCGGGCCATTGTACTATGTAGGTTAACTAGCGGGCACTTGGACTATCTATGTTAACTAGTGGACGTTGGACTATGTAGGTTAACTAGTGGGCCCTTGGACTATGTAGGTTAACTAGCGGGCACTTGGACTATCTAAGTTTCCTAGCAGGCACTTGGACTATGTATATACCCAACGCGCACTTGGACTCTCTAGGTTACCTAGCGAGTACTTGGACTATGTACGTCCCCTAGTGGGCACTTGGACTATCTAGGTTAACTAACGGGCACTTGGACTATCTAGGCTACCTAGCAGTCACTTGGATAATGAAGGATCCCTAGCGTGCACGTGGACTATCTAGGTTACCTAGCGGGCACTTGGACTATGTAGGTTAACTAGCGGACACTTGCACGATCTAGGTTAACTAGTGGGCCCTTGCACTATGTAGGTTAACTAGCAGTCCCATGGATTATGTAGGTTTACTAGGGGGCACTTGGACTCTCTAGGTTACCTAGCTGGCACTTGGACTATGTAGGTCAACTAGTGGGCCCTTGGACTATCCAGGTTAGCTAACGGGCACTTGGACTATGTATGTTCCAGAGCGGGCACTTGGATTATGTAGGTTGCCTAGCGGACATTTAGACTATGTAGGTTTCCTTGTGGGCATTTGGACTATGTAGGTTACCTAGCGGGCACTTGGACTATGTAAGTTCCCTAATGGGCACTTGGACTATGTAGGTTCCCTAGCGGTCATGTGGACTATGTAGGCTCCCTAGAAAGCACTTGGATTATGTAGGTTAACTAGCGGGCACTTGGACTATCAGGGTTACCAAGCGGGCACTTGGACAATGTAGGTTACCCAATGGGCACTTGGACTATCTATGTTAACGAATGGACACTTGGACTATGTAGGTTAGCTATCATGCACTTCGACTATCCTGGTTACCTAGCAGGCACTTGGACTATGTAGGTTACCTAGCGGACACTTGGACGATTTAGGTTAACTAGCGGGCCCTTAGAATATCTAGGTTTACTAGCAGGCACTTGGACTATCTATGTTAACTAGCGGGCACTTGGACTATGTAGTTTCCCTAGCGGGCATTTGGATTATTTAGGTTACCTAGTGGGCACTTGGACTACGTAGGTTACCTAGCGGGCACTTGGACTACGTAGGTTAACTAGAAGGCACTTGGACTATCAAGGTTACCTAGCGGGCCCTTGGACTATGTAGGTTACCAGCGGGCACTTGGACTATCTAGGTTAACGAACGTGCACTTGGACTATGTAGGTAACCTAGCGGGCACTTGGACTGTCTAGGTTACCTAGCGGGCACTTGCACTATCTAGGTTAACGAACGGGCACTTGGACTATGTAGTTTAACTAGCGGACACTTCGACTATCTAGGTTAGCTAACGGGCAATTGGACTATCTAGGTTACCTAGCGGGCACTTGGACTATGTAGGTCCCCTAGCGGGCACTTGGACTATTTAGGTTACCTACCATACACTTTGACTATCTAGGTTAACTAACGGGCACTTGGACTATGTAGGTTGCCTAGGTAGCACTTGGACTATGTAGGTTCCCTAGCGGGCACTTGGATTATGTAGATTCCCTATTGGTTACTTGGACTGTCTAGGTTAACTAGTGGGCACTTGACTCTGTACGTTCCCTAGCGGGCACTTGGGCTATCTACGTTACCTAGCGGGCACTTGGACTATGTAGGTTAATGAACGGGCACTTGGACTATGTAGTTTACCTAGCAGGCACATGGACTATGTAGGTTAACTAGCGGGCATTTGGACTATCTAGGTTACCTACGGGCACTTGGACTATCTAGGTTAACCTGCGGGCACTTGGACTATCTAAGTTAACTAGCAGGCACTTGGCCTATGTAGGTTCCCTAGTGGGCATTTGGACTATATAGGTTACCTAGCGGACACTTGGATTATGTAGGTTACCTAGCGGGCACTTGGATTATCTAGGTTATCTAACGGGCACTTGGACTATGTATGTTCCAGAGCGGGCAATTGAAATATGTAGGTTCCCTAGCGGGCACTTTGACTATCTAGGTTCCCTAAAGGGCCCTTGGACTATCTAGGTTACCGAAAGGGCACTTGGACTATCTAGGTTACCTAGCGGGCACTTGGACTATGTAGGTTAACTAGCGGACAATTGGACGATCTAGGTTAACTAGCGGATACTTGCACTATGTAGGTTACCTAGCGGGAACTTGGACTATCTAGGTTAACTAGCGGGCACTTTGACTATGTAGGTTAACTAGCGGACACTTGCACTATGAAGGTTTCCTAGCGGGCACTTGGACTATGTAGTTTAACTAGCAGGCCCTTGGACTATCTAGGTTACCTAGCAGGCACTTGGACTATGTAGGTTAACTAGCGGGCACTTGCACCCTCTAGGTTACCTAGCGGGCACTTGGACTATATAGGTTCTCTATCGGGTACTTGGACTGTCTAGGTTAACTAGCGGGCAATTGGACTGTCTAGGTTACCTAGTGGGCACTTGGACTATGTAGTTTACCTAGCAGTCACTTGGAGTATGTAGGTTAACTAGCGGGCACTTGGACTATCTAGGTTACGTAGCGGGCACTTGGACTATGTACGTTCCCTAGCGGGCACTTGGGCTATCTACGTTACCTAGCGGGCACTTGGACTATGTAGATTAACGAACGCGCACTTGGACTATGTAGGTTAACTAGCGGGCACTTGCACTCTCTAGGTTACCTAGCGGGCACTTGGACTATCTATGTTAACTAGGACACTTGCTCGATCTAGGTTAACAAGTGGGCCCTTGGACAATGTAGGTTAACGAGCCGGCACTTGAACGTCTAGGTTAACTAGCGGGCACTTGGACGATCTGGGTAACCAGCGGGCACTTACACTATCAAAGTTAAAAAGCGAGCCCTTGGACTATGTAGGTTAACTAGCGGGCCCTTGGACTGTCTAGGTTACCTAGATAGCACTTGGACTATATAGGTTTCCTAGCGGGCACTTGGACTATCTAGGTTAACGAACGAGCACTTGGACTATGCAGGTAACCTAGCCGGCACTTGGACTGTCTAGGTTACATAGCGGGCATTGGACTTCTAGCTTAACGAACGGGCACTTGGACTATGTAGGTTGCCTAGCGGGCACTTGGACTATCTAGGTTACCTAGCGGGAACTTGGACAACGTAGCTTACCTAGCGGGCACTTGGACTATCTAGGTTACCTAACGGGCACTTTTACTATCTATGTTAACGAACGGGCACTTGGACTATGTAGGTTACCTAGCGGGCACTTGGACTATGTAGGATCCCTATCGGACATTTGTACTACTTAGGTTAACGAGCGGGCACTTTGACTATCTAGGTTAACTAGCGGGCACATGGAATATCTAGGTCAACTAGCGGGCCATTGTACTATGTAGGTTAACTAGCGGGCACTTGGACTATCTATGTTAACTAGCGGACGTTGGACTATGTAGGTTAACTAGTGGGCCCTTGGAATATGTAGGTTAACTAGCGGGCACTTGGACTATCTACGTTAACTAACGGGCACGAGGACTATCTAGGTTAACTAGCGGGCACTTGGACTATCTAGGTTACCTAGCAGTCACTTGGATAAAGAAGGATCGCTAGTGGGCACTTGGATTATCTAGGTTACCTAGCGGGCACTTGGATTATGTAGGTTAACTAGCGGACAATTGCACGATCTAGGTTAACTAGTGGGCCCTTGCACTATGTAGGTTAACCTGCGGTCCAATGGATTATGTAGGTTTACTAGGGGGCACTTGGACTATCTAGGTTACCTAGCTGGCACTTGGACTATGTAGGTCAACTAGCGGGCCCTTGGACTATCTAGGTTAGCTAATGGGCACTTGGACTATGTATGATCCAGAGCGGGCAATTGGATTATGTAGGTTGCCTAGCGGGCATTTAGACTATGTAGGTTTCCTTGCGGGCATTTGGACTATGTAGCTTACCTAGCGGTCACGTGGACTATGTAGGCTCCCAAGAAGGCACTTGGACTATGTAGGTTAACTAGCGGGCACTTGGACTATCCAGGTTACCAAGCGGGCACTTGGACTATGTAGGTTACCCAATGGGCACTTGGACTATCTAGGTTAACGAATGGACACTTAGACTATGTAGGTTAGCTATCAGGTACTTGGACTATCTAGGTTACCTAGCAGACACTTGGACGATTTAGGTTAACTAGCGGACACTTGGACGGTTTAGGTTAACTAGTGGGCACTTGGACTCTCTAGGTTACCTAGCGGGCACTTGGATTATGTAGGTTAACTAGCGGACAATTGCACGATCTAGGTTAACTAGTGGGCCCTTGCACTATGTAGGTTAACCTGCGGTCCAATAGATTATGTAGGTTTACTAGGGGGAACTTGGACTATCTAGGTTACCTAGCGGGCACTTGGACTATGTAGTTTCCCTAGCGGGCATTTGGATTACTTAGGTTACCTTGTGGGCACTTGGACTACGTAGGTTACCTAGCAGGCACTTGGACAACGTAGGTTAACTAGAAGGCACTTGGACTATCAAGGTTACCTAGCTGGCCCTTGGACGATGTAGGTTACCAGCGGGCACTTGGACTATCTAGGTTAACGAACGTGCACTTGGACTATGTAGGTAACCTAGCGGGCACTTGGACTGTCTAGGTTACCTAGCGGGCACTTGCACTATCTAGGTTAACGAACGGGCACTTTGACTATGTAGTTTAACTAGCGCACACTTCGACTATCTAGGTTAGCTAACGGGCAATTGGATTATCTAGGTTACTTAGTGGGCACTTGGACTATGTAGGTCCCCTAGCGGGCACTTGGACTATTTAGGTTACCTACCATACACTTTGACTATCTAGGTTAACTAACGGGCACTTGGACTATGTAGGTTCCCTAGCGGCACATGGACTATGTAGGTTCCCTATTGGTTACTTGGACTGTCTAGGTTAACTAGCGGGCAATTGGACTGTCTAGGTTACCTAGTGGTCACTTGACTCTGTACGTTCCCTAGTGGGCACTTGGGCTATCTACGTTACCTAGCGGGCACTTGGACTATGTAGGTTAACGAACGGGCACTAGGACTATGTAGTTTACCTAGCAGGCACTTGGACTATGTAGGTTAACTAGCGGGCACTTGGACTATCTAGGTTACCTAC
The DNA here is from genome assembly GCF_050624435.1 of Tenrec ecaudatus. Classification (NCBI taxonomy): domain Eukaryota; kingdom Metazoa; phylum Chordata; class Mammalia; order Afrosoricida; family Tenrecidae; genus Tenrec; species Tenrec ecaudatus. The sequence goes on from NW_027459452.1 coordinate 739,652, forward strand.
GGGCACTTGGACTATCTACGTTAACTCGCGGGCACTTGGACTATCTAGGTTAACTAGCGGGCACTTGGCCTATGTAGGTTCCCTAGCGGTCATTTGGACTATATAGGTTACCTAGCGGGCACTTGGACTATGTAGGTTACCTAGCGGGCACTTGGATTATCTAGGTTAACTAACGGGCACTTGGACTATGTATGTTCCAGAGCGGACAATTGGACTATGTAGGTTCCCTAGCGGGCACTTGGACTATATAGGTTCCCTAAAGTGCCCTTGTACTATCTAGGTTACCGAACGGGCACTTGGACTATCTAGGTTACCTAGCGGGCACTTGGACTATGTAGGTTAACTAGTTGACAATTGGACGATCTAGGTTAACTAGCGGATACTTGCACTATGTAAGTTACCTAGCAGGCACTTGGACTATGCATATACCCTAGCTCGCACTTGGACTCTCTAGGTTACCTAGCGAGTACTTGGACTATGTACGTCCTCTAGTGGGCACTTGGACTATGTGGGTTAACTAACGGGCACTTGGACTATCTAGGTTACCTATCAGTCACTTGGATAATGAATGATACCTAGCGGGCTCTTGGACTATCTAGGATACCTAGCGGGCACTTGGACTATGTAGGTTAACTAGCGGTCCCATGGATTATGTAGGTTTACTAGGGGGCACTTGGACTCTCTAGGTTACCTAGCTGGCACTTGGACTATATAGGTCAACTAGCGGGCCCTTGGACTATCTAGGTTAGCTAACGGGCACTTTGACTATCTATGTTAACGAACGGGCACTTGGACTATGTAGGTTACCTAGCGGGCACTTGGACTATGTAGGATCCCTATCGGACATTTGTACTACTTAGGTTAACTAGCGGGCACTTTGACTATCTAGGTTAACTAGCGGGCACTTGGAATATCTAGGTCAACTAGCGGGCCATTGTACTATGTAGGTTAACTAGCGGGCACTTGTACTATCTATGTTAACTAGTGGACGTTGGACTATGTAGGTTAACTAGTGGGCCCTTGGACTATGTAGGTTAACTAGCGGGCACTTGGACTATCTAAGTTTCCTAGCAGGCACTTGGACTATGTATATACCCTAGCGCGCACTTGGACTCTCTAGGTTACCTAGCGAGTACTTGGACTATGTACGTCCCCTAGTGGGCACTTGGACTATCTAGGTTAACTAACGGGCACTTGGACTATCTAGGCTACCTAGCAGTCACTTGGATAATGAAGGATCCCTAGCGTGCACGTGGACTATCTAGGTTACCTAGCGGGCACTTGGACTATGTAGGTTAACTAGCGGACACTTGCACGATCTAGGTTAACTAGTGGGCCCTTGCACTATGTAGGTTAACTAGCGGTCCCATGGATTATGTAGGTTTACTAGGGGGCACTTGGACTCTCTAGGTTACCTAGCTGGCACTTGGACTATGTAGGTCAACTAGTGGGCCCTTGGACTATCCAGGTTAGCTAACGGGCACTTGGACTATGTATGTTCCAGAGCGGGCACTTGGATTATGTAGGTTGCTTAGCGGACATTTAGACTATGTAGGTTTCCTTGCGGGCATTTTGAGTATGTGGGTTACCTAGCGGGCACTTGGACTATGTAGGTTCCCTAACGGGCACTTGGACTATGTAGGTTCCCTAGCGGTCACGTGGACTATGTAGGCTCCCTAGAAGGCACTTGGATTATGTAGGTTAACTAGCGGGCACTTGGACTATCCAGGTTACCAAGCGGGCACTTGGACAATGTAGGTTACCCAATGGGCACTTGGACTTTCTAGGTTAACGAATGGACACTTGGACTATGTAGATTAGCTATCAGGCACTTGGACTATCTAGGTTACCTAGCAGGCACTTGGACTATCTAGGTTACCTAGCGGGAACTTGGACAACGTAGGTTACCTAGCGGGCACTTGGACTATCTAGGTTACCTAACGGGCACTTTGACTATCTATGTTAACGAACGGGCACTTGGATTATGTAGGTTACCTAGCGGGCACTTGGACTATGTAGGATCCCTATCGGACATTTGTACTACTTACGTTAACTAGTGGGCACTTTCACTATCTAGGTTAACTAGCAGGCACATGGAATATCTAGGTCAACTAGCTGGCCATTGTACTATGTAGGTTAACTAGCGGGCACTTGGACTACCTATGTTAACTAGCGGACGTTGGACTATGTAGGTTAACTAGTGGGCCCTTGGACTATGTAGGTTAACTAGCGGGGACTGGGACTATCTAAGTTTCCTAGCAGGCACTTGGACTATGTATATACCCTAGCGCGCACTTGGACTCTCTAGGTTACCTTGCGAGTACTTGGACTATGTATGTCCCCTAGTGGGCACTTCGACTATCTAGGTTAACTAACGGGCACTTGGACTATCTAGGCTACCTAGCAGTCACTTGGATAATGAAGGATCCCTAGCGGGCACTTGGACTATCTAGGTTACCTAGCGGGCACTTGGACTATGTAGGTTAACTAGCGGACACTTGCACGATCTAGGTTAACTAGTGGGCCCTTACACTATGTAGGTTAACTAGCGGTCCCATGGATTATGTAGGTTTACTAGGGGGCACTTGGACTCTCTAGGTTACCTAGCTGGCACTTGGACTATGTAGGTCAACTAGTGGGCCCTTGGACTATCCAGGTTAGCTAACGGGCACTTGGACTATGTATGTTCCAGAGCGGGCACTTGGATTATGTAGGTTGCCTAGCGGACATTTAGACTATGTAGGTTTCCTTGCGGGCATTTGGACTATGTAGGTTACCTAGCGGGCACTTGGACTATGTAGGTTCCCTAATGGGCACTTGGACTATGTAGGTTCCATAGCGGTCACGTGGACTATGTAGGCTCCCTAGAAGGCACTTGGATTATGTAGGTTAACTAGCGGGCACTTGGACTATCCAGGTTACCAAGCGGGCACTTGGACTATGTAGGTTACCCAATGGGCACTTGGACTATCTCGGTTAACGAATGGACACTTGGACTATGTAGGTTAGCTATCAGGCACTTGGACTATCTAGGTTACCTAGCAGGCACTTGGACTATGTAGGTTACCTAGCATTCACTTGGACAATTTAGGTTAACTAGTGGGCACTTGGACTATCTAGGTTAACTAGCGGGCCCTTGGAATATCTAGGTTTACTAGCGGGCACTTGGACTATCTATGTTAACCAGCGGGCACTTGGACTAAGTAATTTCCCTAGCGGGCATTTGGATTATTTAGGTTACCTAGTGGGCACTTGGACTACGTAGGTTAACGAGAAGGCACTTGGACTATCAAGGTTGCCTAGCGGGCCCTTGGACTATGTAGGTTACCAGCGGGCACTTGGACTATCTAGGTTAACGAACGTGCACTTGGACTATGTAGGTAACCTAGCGGGCACTTGGACGGTCTAGGTTACCTAGCGGGCACTTGCACTATCTAGGTTAACGAACGGGCACTTGGACTATGTAGGTTAACTAGCGGACACTTTGACTATCTAGGTTAGATAACGGGCAATTGGACAATCTAGGTTACCTAGCGGGCACTTGGACTATGTAGTTCCCCTTCGGGCACTTGGACTATTTAGGTTACTTACCAGACACTTTGACTATCTAGGTTAACTAACGGGCACTTGGACTATGTAGGTTGCCTAGCGAGCACTTGGACTATGTAGGTTCCCTAGCGGGCACTTGGACTATGTAGGTTCCCTATCGCGCAGATGGACTATTTAGGTTAACTAGTGGGCCCTTAGACTATCTAGGTTACCTAACGGGCATTTGGACTATGTACATCCCCTAGTGGGCACTTGCATTATCTAGGTTAACTAGAGGGCCCTTGGACTATGTAGGTTAACTAGCGGGCACTTGGAATATCTAGGTTAACTAGCGCACCGTGGACTATGTAGGTTAACTAGCGGGCACTTGGACGATCTAGGTTAACTAGTGGGCACATGGACTATCTAGGTTAACTAGCGGGCACTTGGACTATCTAGATTAACTAGCGGGCAATTGGACGATGCAGGTTCCCTAGCGGGCACTTGGACTATATAGGTTAATTAGCGGGCACTTGGACTATGGAGGTTACCTAGCGGGCACTTGGACTGTCTAGGTTACCTAACGGGCACTTGGACTATGTAGGTCCCTTGGCGGGCACTTGGACTATGTAGGTTACCTAGTGGGCACTTGGACTATCTAGGTTAACGAACGGGCACGTGGACTATGTAGGCAACCTAACGGGCACTTGGATTATCTAGGTTAGGAAACGGGCACTTGGACTATCTAGGTTACGTAGCGAGAACTTGGAATATGTAGGTTACTTAGCGGGCACTCGGACTATAGTTTAACTAGCGGGCACTTGGACTATATAGGTTACATAGCGGGCCCTTGGACTATGTAGGTTACCTAGCGCGACTTGGACTATCTAAGTTAACGAACGTGCACTTGGACTATGTAGGTAACCTAGCGGGCACTTGGACAGTATAGGTTACCTAGCGGGCACTTGGACTATCTAGGTTAACCAATGGGCACTTGGACTATGTAGGTTACCTAGCGGGCACTTGGACTATCTAGGTTAGTAAACCGGAACTTGGAATATCTAGGTTACCTAGCGGGCACTTGGACTATGTAGGTTACCTTGCGGGCACTTGGCTTATCTAGGTTACCTAACGGGAACTTGGACAATGTAGGTTTACTAGCGGACAATTGGACGATCTAGGTTAACTAGCGGGCACTTGGACAATGCAGGTTCCCTAGCGCGCACTATGAATATGTAGCTTCCCTGGAGGGCACTTGGACTATATAGGTTCCCTATGGGTACTTGGACTATCTGGGTTCCCTAACGGGCACTTGGAATATGAAGATTCCCTATCGGGCACTTGGACTATGTAACTTCCTCATTGGGCACTTGGACTATGTAGGTTCCCTATCGGGCACTTGGACTATGTAGGTTAACTAGCGGGCCTTTGGACTATCTAGGTTACCTAGCGGGCACTTGGACTATCTTGGTTAACTGCGGGCACTTGTACAATGCAGGTTCCCTAGCGGGCACTTTGACTTTGTAGGTTCCCTAGACGGCACTTGGACTATATAGGTTCCCTATGGGCACTTGGACTATCTAGGTGCCCTAACGGGCACTTGGAATACGTAGGTTCCCTTTCTGACACTTGGACGATGTAGGTTCCTCAGCGGGCACTTGGACTATGTAGGTTAACTAGCGGGCACTTGGACTATCTAGGTTACCTAACGGGAACTTGGACTATGTAGGTTTACTAGCGGTCACTTGGACGATCTAGGTTAACTAGCAGGCACTTGGACTATCTGGGTTCCCTAACGGGCACTTGGAATATGAAGATTCCCTATCGGGCACTTGGACTATGTAACTTCCTCATTGTGCACTTGGACTATGTAGGTTCCCTATCGGGCACTTGGACTATGTAGGTTAACTAGCGGGCCCTAGGACTCTCTAGGTTACCTAGCGGGCACTTGGACTATCTAGGTTAACTAGCGGGCACTTGTACAATGCAGGTTCCCCTGCGGGCACTTTGACTATGTAGATTCCCTAGAGGGCACTTGGACTATATAGGTTCCCTATGGGCACTTGGACTATCTAGGTGCCCTAACGGGCACTTGGAATACGTAGGTTCCCTTTCGGACACTTGGACTATGTAGGTTCCTCAGCGGGCACTTGGACTATGTAGGTTAACTAGAGGGCACTTGGACAATCTAAGTTACCTAGCGGGCACTTGGACTATGTACGTCCCCTAGCGGGCTCTTGGACTATCGAGGTTAACTAGAGGGCCCTTGGATTATGTAGGTTAACTAGAGGGCACTTGAACTATCTAGGTTAACTAACGGACGTTGGACTATGTAGGTTAACTAGCGGGCACTTGGACGATCTAGGTTAACTAGCGGGAACTTGGACTATATGTTAACTAGCGGGCACTTGGACGATGCAGGTTCCCTAGAGGGCACTTGGACTATCTAGGTTCCCGAACGGGCACTTGGAGTATGTAGGTTCCCTAGCGGGCCCTTAGACTATCTAGATTACCTAGCGGGCACTTGGACTATGTAGGTAACCTAACGGGTACTTGGACTATCTAGGTTAGGTAACGGGCACTTGGACTATCTAGGTTACCTAGCGGGAACTTGGACTATGTAGGTTCCCTATCAGGCACATGGACTATGTAGGTTAACTAGCGGGCCCTTGGACTATCTAGGTTACCTAGCGGGCACTTGGACTATCTAGGTTAACTAGCGGGCACTTGTACAATGCAGGTTCCCTAGCGGGCACTTTGACTATGTAGGTTCCCTAGAGGGCACTTGGAATATATAGGTTCCCTATGGGAACTTGGACTATCTAGGTGCCCTAACGGGCACTTGGAATACGTAGGTTCCCTTTCGGACACTTGGACGATGTAGGTTCCTCAGCGGGCACTTGGACTATGTAGGTTAACTAGCGGGCACTTGGACTATCTAGGTTACCTAACGGGAACTTGGACTATGTAGGTTTACTAGCAGACATGTGGACGATCTAGGTTAACTAGCGGGCACTTGGACGATCTAGGTTAACTAGTGGGCACATGGACTATCTAGGTTAACTAGCGGGCACTTGGACGATCTAGATTAACTAGCGGGCACTTGAACGATGCAGGTTCCCTACCGGGCACTTGGACTATATAGGTTAATTAGCGGGCACTTGGACTATGGAGGTTACCTAGTGGGCACTTGGATTGTCTAGGTTACCTAACGGGCACTTGGACTATGTAAGTCCCTTGGCGGGCACTTGGACTATGTAAGTTACCTAGTGGGCACTTGGACTATCTAGGTTAACAAACGGGCACGTGGACTATGTAGGTAACCTAACGGGCACTTGGACTATCTTGGTTAGGTAACGGGCACTTGGACTATCTAGGTTACCTAGCGGGAACTTGGAATATGTAGGTTACCTAGCGGGCACTCGGACTATAGGTTACCTAGCGGGCACTTGGCTATATAGGTTACCTAGCGGGCCCTTGGACTATGTAGGTTCCCTATCAGGCACATGGACTATGTAGGTTAACTAGCGGGCCCTTGCACTATCTAGGTTACCTAGCGGGCACTTGGACTATCTAGGTTAACTAGCGGGCACTTGTACAATGCAGGTTCCCTAGCGGGCACTTTGACTATGTAGGTTCCCTAGAGGGCACTTGGAATATATAGGTTCCCTATGGGCACTTGGACTATCTAGGTGCCCTAACGGGCACTTGGAATACGTAGGTTCCCTTTCGGACACTTGGACGATGTAGGTTCCTCAGCGGGCACTTGGACTATGTAGGTTAACTAGCGGGCACTTGGACTATCTAGGTTACCTAATGGGAACTTGGACTATGTAGGTTTACTAGCAGACATGTGGACGATCTAGGTTAACTAGCGGGCACTTGGACGATCTAGGTTAACTAGTGGGCACATGGACTATCTAGGTTAACTAGCGGGCACTTGGACGATCTAGATTAACTAGCGGGCACTTGGACGATGCAGGTTCCCTACCGGGCACTTGGACTATATAGGTTAATTAGCGGGCACTTGGACTATGGAGGTTACCTAGTGGGCACTTGGATTGTCTAGGTTACCTAACGGGCACTTGGACTATGTAGGTCCCTTGGCGGGCACTTGGACTATGTAAGTTACCTAGTGGGCACTTGGACTATCTAGGTTAACAAACGGGCACGTGGACTATGTAGGTAACCTAACGGGCACTTGGACTATCTTGGTTAGGTAACGGGCACTTGGACTATCTAGGTTACCTAGCGGGAACTTGGAATATGTAGGTTACCTAGCGGGCACTCGGACTATAGGTTACCTAGCGGGCACTTGGCTATATAGGTTACCTAGCGGGCCCTTGGACTATGTAGGTTACCTAGCGCGACTTGGACTATCTAAGTTAACGAACGTGCACTTGGACTATGTAGGTAACCTAGCGGGCACTTGGACAGTATAGGTTAACTAGCGGGCACTTGGACTATCTAGGTTAACCAATGGGCACTTGGACTATGTAGGGAACCTAGCGGGCACTTGGACTATCTAGGTTAGTAAACCGGAACTTGGAATATCTAGGTTACCTAGCGGGCACTTGGACTATGTAGGTTACCTTGCGGGCACTTGGCCTATCTAGGTTACCTAACGGGAACTTGGACAATGTAGGTTTACTAGCGGACACTTGGACGATCTAGGTTAACTAGCGGGCACTTGGACAATGCAGGTTCCCTAGCGCGCACTATGAATATGTAGCTTCCCTGGAGGGCACTTGGACTATATAGGTTCCCTATGGGTACTTGGACTATCTGGCTTCCCTAACGGGCACTTGGAATATGAAGATTCCCTATCGGGCACTTGGACTATGTAACTTCCTCATTGGGCACTTGGACTATGTAGGTTCCCTATCGGGCACTTGGACTATGTAGGTTAACTAGCGGGCCTTTGGACTATCTAGGTTACCTAGCGGGCACTTGGACTATCTTGGTTAACTGCGGGCACTTGTACAATGCAGGTTCCCTAGCGGGCACTTTGACTATGTATGTTCCCTAGAGGGCACTTGGACTATATAGGTTCCCTATGGGCACTTGGACTATCTAGGTGCCCTAACGGGCACTTGGAATACGTAGGTTCCCTTTTGGACACTTGGACTATGTAGGTTCCTCAGCGGGCACTTGGACTATGTAGGTTAACTAGAGGGCACTTGGACTATCCAAGTTACCTAGCGGGCACTTGGACTATGTACGTCCCCTAGCGGGCACTTGGACTATCGAGGTTAACTAGAGGGCCCTTGGACTATGTAGGTTAACTAGCGGGCACTTGGACAATCTAGGTTAACTAACGGACGTTGGACTATGTAGGTTAACTAGCGGGCACTTGGACGATCTAGGTTAACTAGCCGGAACTTGGACTATCTATGTTAACTAGCGGGCACTTGGACGATGCAGGTTCCCTAGAGGGCACTTGGACTATCAAGGTTCCCGAACGGGCACTTGGAGTATGAAGGTTCCCTAGCGGGCCCTTAGACTATCTAGATTACCTAGCGGGCACTTGGACTATGTAGGTAACCTAACAGGTACTTGGACTATCTAGGTTAGGTAACGAGCACTTGGACTATGTAGGTTCCCTAGCGGGAACTTGGACTATGTAGGTTCCGTATCGGTCACATGGACTATGTAGGTTAACTAGCGGGCCCTTGGACTATCTAGGTTACCTAGCGGGCACTTGGACTATCTACGTTAACTAGCGGGCACTTGTACAATGCAGGTTCCCTAGCGGGCACTTTGACTATGTAGGTTCCCTAGAGGGCACTTGGACTATCTAGGTGCCCTAACGGGCACTTGGAATACGTAGGTTCCCTTTCGGACACTTGGACGATGTAGGTTCCTCAGCGGGCACTTGGACTATGTAGGTTAACTAGCGGGCACGTGGACTATCTAGGTTACCTAACGGGAACTTGGACTATGTAGGTTTACTAGCGGACACGTGGACGATCTAGGTTAACTAGCGGGCACTTGGACGATCTAGGTTAACTAGCGGGCACATGGACTATCTAGGTTAACTAGCAGGCACTTGGACTATCTAGATTAACTCGCGGGCACTTGGACGATGCAGGTTTCCTAGCGGGCACTTGGACTATATAGGTTAATTAGCGGGCACTTGGACTATGGAGGTTACCTAGTGGGCACTTGGATTGTCTAGGTTACCTAACGGGCATTTGGACTATGTAGGTCCCTTGGCGGGCACTTGGACTATGTAAGTTACCTAGTGGGCACGTGGACTATCTAGGTTAACAAACGGGCACGTGGACTATGTAGGTAACCTAACGGGCACTTGGACTATCTTGGTTAGGTAACGGGCACTTGGACTATCTAGGTTACCTAGCGGGAACTTGGAATATGTAGGTTACCTAGCGGGCACTCGGACTATAGGTTACCTAGCGGGCACTTGGACTATATAGGTTACCTAGCGGGCCCTTGGACTATGTAGGTTACCTAGCGCGACTTGGACTATCTAAGTTAACGAACGTGCACTTGGACTATGTAGGTAACCTAGCGGGCACTTGGACAGTATATGTTACCTAGCGGGCACTTGGACTATCTAGAGTAACCAATGGGTACTTGGACTATGTAGGGTACCTAGCGGGCACATGGACTATCTAGGTTAGTAAACCGGAACTTGGAATATCTAGGTTACCTAGCGGGCAATTGGACTATGTAGGTTACCTTGCGGGCACTTGGCCTATCTAGGTTACCTAACGGGAACTTGGACAATGTAGGTTTACTAGCGGACACTTGGACGATCTAGGTTAACTAGCGGGCACTTGGACAATGCAGGTTCCCTAGCGCGCACTATGAATATGTAGCTTCCCTGGAGGGCACTTGGACTATATAGGTTCCCTATGGGTACTTGGACTATCTGGGTTCCCTAACGGGCACTTGGAATATGAAGATTCCCTATCGGGCACTTGGACTATGTAACTTCCTCATTGGGCACTTGGACTATGTAGGTTCCCTATCGGGCACTTGGACTATGTAGGTTAACTAGCGGGCCTTTGGACTATCTAGGTTACCTAGCGGGCACTTGGACTATCTTGGTTAACTGCGGGCACTTGTACAATGCAGGTTCCCTAGCGGGCACTTTGACTATGTAGGTTCCCTAGAGGGCACTTGGACTATATAGGTTCCCTATGGGCACTTGGACTATCTAGGTGCCCTAACGGGCACTTGGAATACGTAGGTTCCCTTTCGGACACTTGGACTATGTAGGTTCCTCAGCGGGCACTTGGACTATGTAGGTTAACTAGCGGGCACTTGGACTATCTAGGTTACCTAACGGGAACTTGGACTATGTAGGTTTACTAGCGGACACTTGGACGATCTAGGTTAACTAGCGGGCACTTGGACTATCTGGGTTCCCTAACGGGCACTTGGAATATGAAGATTCCCTATCGGGCACTTGGACTATGTAGTTAACTAGCGGGCCCTTGGACTATCTAGGTTACCTAGCGGGCACTTGGACTATCTAGGTTAACTAGCAGGCACTTATACAATGCAGGTTCCCTTGCGGGCACTTTGACTATGTAGATTCCCTAGAGGGCACTTGGATTATATAGGTTCCCTATGGGCACTTGGACTATCTAGGGGCCCTAACGGGCACTTGGAATACGTAGGTTCCCTTTTGGACACTTGGACTATGTAGGTTCCTCAGCGGGCACTTGGACTATGTAGGTTAACTAGCGGGCACTTGGACTATCTAAGTTACCTAGCGGGCAATTGGACTATGTACGTCCCCTAGCGGGCACTTAGACTATCGAGGTTAACTAGACGGCCCTTGGACTATGTAGGTTAACTAGCGGGCACTTGGAATATCTAGGTTAACTAACGGACCTTGGACTATGTAGGTTAACTAGCGGGCACTTGGACGATCTAGGTTAACTAGCGGGAACTTGGACTATCTATGTTAACTAGCGGGCACTTGGACGATGCAGGTTCCCTAGAGGGCACTTGGACTATCTAGGTTCCCGAACGGGCACTTGGACTATGTAGGTTCCCTAGCAGGCACATGGACTATGTAGGTCCCTTGGCGGGCACTTAGACTATGTAGGTTAACTAGCGGGCACTTAGACTATCTAGGTTGCCTAGCGGGCACTGGGACTATGTAGGTAACCTAACGGGCACTTGGACTATCTAGGTTAGGTAACGGGCACTTGGACTATCTAGGTTACCTAGCGGGAACTTGGAATATGTAGGTTACCTAGCAGGCATTCGGGCTATAGGTTAACTAGCGGGCACTTGGACTATATAGGTTACCTAGCGGGCCCTTGGACTATGTAGGTTACCTAGCAGGCACTATGAATATGTAGCTTCCCTAGAGGGCACTTGGACTATATAGGTTCCCTATGGGTACTTGGACTATCTGGGTTCCCTAACGGGCACTTGGAATATGAAGATTCCCTATCGGGCACTTGGACTATGTAACTTCCTCATTGGGCACTTGGACTATGTAGGTTCCCTATCGGGCACTTGGACTATGTAGGTTAACTAGCGGGCCTTTGGACTATCTAGGTTACCTAGCGGGCACTTGGACTATCTAGGTTAACTGCGGGCACTTGTACAATGCAGGTTCCCTAGCGGGCACTTTGACTATGTAGGTTCCCTAGAGGGCACTTGGACTATATAGGTTCCCTATGGGCACTTGGACTATCTAGGTGCCCTAACGGGCACTTGGAATACGTAGGTTCCCTTTCGGACACTTGGACTATGTAGGTTCCTCAGCGGGCACTTGGACTATGTAGGTTAACTAGCGGGCACTTGGACTTTCTAGGTTACCTAACGGGAACTTGGACTATGTAGGTTTAGTAGCGGACACTTGGACGATCTAGGTTAACTAGCGGGCACATGGACTATCTGGGTTCCCTAACGGGCACTTGGAATATGAAGATTCCCTATCGGGCACTTGGACTATTTAGGTTAACTAGCGGGCCCTTGGACTATCTAGGTTACCTAGCGGGAACTTGGACTATCTAGGTTAACTAGCGGGCACTTATACAATGCAGGTTCCCTTGCGGGCACTTTGACTATGTAGATTCCCTAGAGGGCACTTGGATTATATAGGTTCCCTATGGGCACTTGGACTATCTAGGTGCCCTAACGGGCACTTGGAATACGTATGTTCCCTTTTGGACACTTGGACTATGTAGGTTCCTCAGCGGGCACTTGGACTATGTAGGTTAACTAGCGGGCACTTGGACTATCTAAGTTACCTAGCGGGCACTTGGACTATGTACGTCCCCTAGCGGGCACTTAGACTATCGAGGTTAACAAGACGGCCCTTGGACTATGTAGGTTAACTAGCGGGCACTTGGAATATCTAGGTTAACTAACGGACCTTGGACTATGTAGGTTAACTAGCGGGCACGTGGAAGATCTAGGTTAACTAGCGGGCACTTGGACGATCTAGGTTAACTAGCGGGCACTTGGACGATCTAGGTTAACTAGCGGGCACATGGACTATCTAGGTTAACTAGCGGGCACTTGGACTATCTAGATTAACTCGCGGGCACTTGGACGATGCAGGTTCCCTAGCGGGCACTTGGACTATATAGGTTAATTAGGGGGCACTTGGACTATGGAGGTTACCTAGTGGGCACTTGGATTGTCTAGGTTACCTAACGGGCATTTGGACTATGTAGGTCCCTTGGCGGGCACTTGGACTATGTAAGTTACCTAGTGGGCACGTGGACTATCTAGGTTAACAAACGGGCACGTGGACTATGTAGGTAACCTAACGGGCACTTGCACTATCTTGGTTAGGTAACGGGCACTTGGACTATCTAGGTTACCTAGCGGGAACTTGGAATATGTAGGTTACCTAGCGGGCACTCGGACTATAGGTTACCTAGCGGGCACTTGGACTATATAGGTTACCTAGCGGGCCCTTGGACTATGTAGGTTACCTAGCGCGACTTGGACTATCTAAGTTAACGAACGTGCACTTGGACTATGTAGGTAACCTAGCGGGCACTTGGACAGTATAAGTTACCTAGCGGGCACTTGGACTATCTAGGTTAACCAATGGGCACTTGGACTATGTAGGGTACCTAGCGGGCACATGGACTATCTAGGTTAGTAAACCGGAACTTGGAATATCTAGGTTACCTAGCGGGCAATTGGACTATGTAGGTTACCTTGCGGGCACTTGGCCTATCTAGGATACCTAACGGGAACTAGGACAATGTAGGTTTACTAGCGGACACTTGGACGATCTAGGTTAACTAGCGGGCACTTGGAAAATGCAGGTTCCCTAGCGCGCACTATGAATATGTAGCTTCCCTGGAGGGCACTTGGACTATATAGGTTCCCTATGGGTACTTGGACTATCTGGGTTCCCTAACGGGCACTTGGAATATGAAGATTCCCTATCGGGCACTTGGACTATGTAACTTCCTCATTGGGCACTTGGACTATGTAGGTTCCCTATCGGGCACTTGGACTATGTAGGTTAACTAGCGGGCCTTTGGACTATCTAGGTTACCTAGCGGGCACTTGGACTATCTTGGTTAACTGCGGGCACTTGTACAATGCAGGTTCCCTAGCGGGCACTTTGACTATGTATGTTCCCTAGAGGGCACTTGGACTATATAGGTTCCCTATGGGCACTTGGACTATCTAGGTGCCCTAACGGGCACTTGGAATACGTAGGTTCCCTTTCGGACACTTGGACTATGTAGGTTCCTCAGCGGGCACTAGGACTATGTAGGTTAACTAGAGGGCACTTGGACTATCTAAGTTACCTAGCGGGCACTTGGACTATGTAGGTTTACTAGCGGACACTTGGACGATCTAGGTTAACTAGCGGGCACTTGGACTATCTGGGTTCCCTAACGGGCACTTGGAATATGAAGATTCCCTATCGGGCACTTGGACTATGTAGTTAACTAGCGGGCCCTTGGACTATCTAGGTTACCTAGCGGGCACTTGGACTATCTAGGTTAACTAGCGGGCACTTATACAATGCAGGTTCCCTTGCGGGCACTTTGACTATGTAGATTCCCTAGAGGGCACTTGGATTATATAGGTTCCCTATGGGCACTTGGACTATCTAGGGGCCCTAACGGGCACTTGGAATACGTAGGTTCCCTTTTGGACACTTGGACTATGTAGGTTCCTCAGCGGGCACTTGGACTATGTAGGTTAACTAGCGGGCACTTGGACTATCTAAGTTACCTAGCGGGCAATTGGACTATGTACGTCCCCTAGCGGGCACTTAGACTATCGAGGTTAACTAGACGGCCCTTGGACTATGTAGGTTAACTAGCGGGCACTTGGAATATCTAGGTTAACTAATGGACCTTGGACTATGTAGGTTAACTAGCGGGCACTTGGACGATCTAGGTTAACTAGCGGGAACTTGGACTATCTATGTTAACTAGCGGGCACTTGGACGATGCAGGTTCCCTAGAGGGCACTTGGACTATCTAGGTTCCCGAACGGGCACTTGGAGTATGTAGGTACCCTAGCGGGCCCTTAGACTATCTAGATTACCTAGCGGGCACTTGGACTATGTAGGTCCCTTGGCGGGCACTTGGACTATGTAAGTTACCTAGTGGGCACTTGGACTATCTAGGTTAACAAACGGGCACGTGGACTATGTAGGTAACCTAACGGGCACTTGCACTATCTTGGTTAGGTAACGGGCACTTGGACTATCTAGGTTACCTAGCGGGAACTTGGAATATGTAGGTTACCTAGCGGGCACTCGGACTATAGGTTACCTAGCGGGCACTTGGCTATATAGGTTACCTAGCGGGCCCTTGGACTATGTAGGTTACCTAGCGCGACTTGGACTATCTAAGTTAACGAACGTGCACTTGGACTATGTAGGTAACCTAGCGGGCACTTGGACAGTATAGGTTAACTAGCGGGCACTTGGACTATCTAGGTTAACCAATGGGCACTTGGACTATGTAGGGAACCTAGCGGGCACTTGGACTATCTAGGTTAGTAAACCGGAACTTGGAATATCTAGGTTACCTAGCGGGCACTTGGACTATGTAGGTTACCTTGCGGGCACTTGGCCTATCTAGGTTACCTAACGGGAACTTGGACAATGTAGGTTTACTAGCGGACACTTGGACGATCTAGGTTAACTAGCGGGCACTTGGACAATGCAGGTTCCCTAGCGCGCACTATGAATATGTAGCTTCCCTGGAGGGCACTTGGACTATATAGGTTCCCTATGGGTACTTGGACTATCTGGCTTCCCTAACGGGCACTTGGAATATGAAGATTCCCTATCGGGCACTTGGACTATGTAACTTCCTCATTGGGCACTTGGACTATGTAGGTTCCCTATCGGGCACTTGGACTATGTAGGTTAACTAGCGGGCCTTTGGACTATCTAGGTTACCTAGCGGGCACTTGGACTATCTTGGTTAACTGCGGGCACTTGTACAATGCAGGTTCCCTAGCGGGCACTTTGACTATGTATGTTCCCTAGAGGGCACTTGGACTATATAGGTTCCCTATGGGCACTTGGACTATCTAGGTGCCCTAACGGGCACTTGGAATACGTAGGTTCCCTTTTGGACACTTGGACTATGTAGGTTCCTCAGCGGGCACTTGGACTATGTAGGTTAACTAGCGGGCACTTGGACTATCTAAGTTACCTAGCGGGCACTTGGACTATGTACGTCCCCTAGCGGGCACTTGGACTATCGAGGTTAACTAGAGGGCCCTTGGACTATGTAGGTTAACTAGCGGGCACTTGGACAATCTAGGTTAACTAACGGACGTTGGACTATGTAGGTTAACTAGCGGGCACTTGGACGATCTAGGTTAACTAGCCGGAACTTGGACTATCTATGTTAACTAGCGGGCACTTGGACGATGCAGGTTCCCTAGAGGGCACTTGGACTATCAAGGTTCCCGAACGGGCACTTGGAGTATGTAGGTTCCCTAGCGGGCCCTTAGACTATCTAGATTACCTAGCGGGCACTTGGACTATGTAAGTAACCTAACAGGTACTTGGACTATCTAGGTTAGGTAACGGGCACTTGGACTATGTAGGTTCCCTAGCGGGAACTTGGACTATGTAGGTTCCGTATCGGTCACATGGACTATGTAGGTTAACTAGCGGGCCCTTGGACTATCTAGGTTACCTAGCGGGCACTTGGACTATCTACGTTAACTAGCGGGCACTTGTACAATGCAGGTTCCCTAGCGGGCACTTTGACTATGTAGGTTCCCTAGAGGGCACTTGGACTATCTAGGTGCCCTAACGGGCACTTGGAATACGTAGGTTCCCTATCGGACACTTGGACGATGTAGGTTCCTCAGCGGGCACTTGGACTATGTAGGTTAACTAGCGGGCACGTGGACTATCTAGGTTACCTAACGGGAACTTGGACTATGTAGGTTTACTAGCGGGCACGTGGACGATCTAGGTTACCTAGCGGGCACTTGGACTATGTACGTCCCCTAGCGGGCACTTAGACTATCGTGGTTAACAAGACGGCCCTTGGACTATGTAGGTTAACTAGCGGGCACTTGGAATATCTAGGTTAACTAACGGACCTTGGACTATGTAGGTTAACTAGCGGGCACGTGGACGATCTAGGTTAACTAGCGGGCACTTGGACGATCTAGGTTAACTAGCGGGCACTTGGACGATCTAGGTTAACTAGCGGGCACATGGACTATCTAGGTTAACTAGCGGGCACTTGGACTATCTAGATTAACTCGCGGGCACTTGGACGATGCAGGTTCCCTAGCGGGCACTTGGACTATATAGGTTAATTAGCGGGCACTTGGACTATGGAGGTTACCTAGTGGGCACTTGGATTGTCTAGGTTACCTAACGGGCATTTGGACTATGTAGGTCCCTTGGCGGGCACTTGGACTATGTAAGTTACCTAGTGGGCACGTGGACTATCTAGGTTAACAAACGGGCACGTGGACTATGTAGGTAACCTAACGGGCACTTGCACTATCTTGGTTAGGTAACGGGCACTTGGACTATCTAGGTTACCTAGCGGGAACTTGGAATATGTAGGTTACCTAGCGGGCACTCGGACTATAGGTTACCTAGCGGGCACTTGGACTATATAGGTTACCTAGCGGGCCCTTGGACTATGTAGGTTACCTAGCGCGACTTGGACTATCTAAGTTAACGAACGTGCACTTGGACTATGTAGGTAACCTAGCGGGCACTTGGACAGTATAAGTTACCTAGCGGGCACTTGGACTATCTAGGTTAACCAATGGGCACTTGGACTATGTAGGGTACCTAGCGGGCACATGGACTATCTAGGTTAGTAAACCGGAACTTGGAATATCTAGGTTACCTAGCGGGCAATTGGACTATGTAGGTTACCTTGCGGGCACTTGGCCTATCTAGGATACCTAACGGGAACTAGGACAATGTAGGTTTACTAGCGGACACTTGGACGATCTAGGTTAACTAGCGGGCACTTGGAAAATGCAGGTTCCCTAGCGCGCACTATGAATATGTAGCTTCCCTGGAGGGCACTTGGACTATATAGGTTCCCTATGGGTACTTGGACTATCTGGGTTCCCTAACGGGCACTTGGAATATGAAGATTCCCTATCGGGCACTTGGACTATGTAACTTCCTCATTGGGCACTTGGACTATGTAGGTTCCCTATCGGGCACTTGGACTATGTAGGTTAACTAGCGGGCCTTTGGACTATCTAGGTTACCTAGCGGGCACTTGGACTATCTTGGTTAACTGCGGGCACTTGTACAATGCAGGTTCCCTAGCGGGCACTTTGACTATGTAGGTTCCCTAGAGGGCACTTGGACTATATAGGTTCCCTATGGGCAATTGGACTATCTAGGTGCCCTAACGGGCACTTGGAATACGTAGGTTCCCTTTCGGACACTTGGACTATGTAGGTTCCTCAGCGGGCACTTGGACTATGTAGGTTAACTAGAGGGCACTTGGACTATCTAAGTTACCTAGCGGGCACTTGGACTATGTAGGTTTACTAGCGGACACTTGGACGATCTAGGTTAACTAGCGGGCACTTGGACTATCTGGGTTCCCTAACGGGCACTTGGAATATGAAGATTCCCTATCGGGCACTTGGACTATGTAGTTAACTAGCGGGCCCTTGGACTATCTAGGTTACCTAGCGGGCACTTGGACTATCTAGGTTAACTAGCGGGCACTTATACAATGCAGGTTCCCTTGCGGGCACTTTGACTATGTAGATTCCCTAGAGGGCACTTGGATTATATAGGTTCCCTATGGGCACTTGGACTATCTAGGGGCCCTAACGGGCACTTGGAATACGTAGGTTCCCTTTTGGACACTTGGACTATGTAGGTTCCTCAGCGGGCACTTGGACTATGTAGGTTAACTAGCGGGCACTTGGACTATCTAAGTTACCTAGCGGGCACTTGGACTATGTACGTCCCCTAGCGGGCACTTAGACTATCGAGGTTAACTAGACGGCCCTTGGACTATGTAGGTTAACTAGCGGGCACTTGGAATATCTAGGTTAACTAACGGACCTTGGACTATGTAGGTTAACTAGCGGGCACTTGCACGATCTAGGTTAACTAGCGGGAACTTGGACTATCTATGTTAACTAGCGGGCACTTGGACGATGCAGGTTCCCTAGAGGGCACTTGGACTATCTAGGTTCCCGAACGGGCACTTGGAGTATGTAGGTACCCTAGCGGGCCCTTAGACTATCTAGATTACCTAGCGGGCACTTGGACTATGTAGGTAACCTAACGGGTACTTGGATTATCTAGGTTAGGTAACGGGCACTTGGACTATGTAGGTTCCCTAGCGGGAACTTGGACTATGTAGGTTCCCTATCGGTCACATGGACTATGTAGGTTAACTAGCGGGCCCTTGGACTATCTAGGTTACCTAGCGGGCACTTGGACTATCTAGGTTAACTAGCGGGCACTTGTACAATGCAGGTTCCCTAGCGGGCACTTTGACTATGTAGGTTCCCTAGAGGGCACTTGGACTATCTAGGTGCCCTAACGGGCACTTGGAATACGTAGGTTCCCTTTCGGACACTTGGACGATGTAGGTTCCTCAGCGGGCACTTGGACTATGTAGGTTAACTAGCGGGCACTTGGACTATCTAGGTTACCTAACGGGAACTTGGACTATGTAGGTTTACTAGCGGACACGTGGACGATCTAGGTTAACTAGCGGGCACTTGGACGATCTAGGTTAACTAGCGGGCACATGGACTATCTAGGTTAACTAGCAGGCACTTGGACTATCTAGATTAACTCGCGGGCACTTGGACGATGCAGGTTTCCTAGCGGGCACTTGGACTATATAGGTTAATTAGCGGGCACTTGGACTATGGAGGTTACCTAGTGGGCACTTGGATTGTCTAGGTTCCTAACGGGCATTTGGACTATGTAGGTCCCTTGGCGGGCACTTGGACTATGTAAGTTACCTAGTGGGCACGTGGACTATCTAGGTTAACAAACGGGCACGTGGACTATGTAGGTAACCTAACGGGCACTTGGACTATCTTGGTTAGGTAACGGGCACTTGGACTATCTAGGTTACCTAGCGGGAACTTGGAATATGTAGGTTACCTAGCGGGCACTCGGACTATAGGTTACCTAGCGGGCACTTGGACTATATAGGTTACCTAGCGGGCCCTTGGACTATGTAGGTTACCTAGCGCGACTTGGACTATCTAAGTTAACGAACGTGCACTTGGATTATGTAGGTAACCTAGCGGGCACTTGGACAGTATATGTTACCTAGCGGGCACTTGGACTATCTAGAGTAACCAATGGGTACTTGGACTATGTAGGGTACCTAGCGGGCACATGGACTATCTAGGTTAGTAAACCGGAACTTGGAATATCTAGGTTACCTAGCGGGCACTTGGACTATGTAGGTTACCTTGCGGGCACTTGGCCTATCTAGGTTACCTAACGGGAACTTGGACAATGTAGGTTTACTAGCGGACACTTGGACGATCTAGGTTAACTAGCGGGCACTTGGACAATGCAGGTTCCCTAGCGCGCACTATGAATATGTAGCTTCCCTGGAGGGCACTTGGACTATATAGGTTCCCTATGGGTACTTGGACTATCTGGGTTCCCTAACGGGCACTTGGAATATGAAGATTCCCTATCGGGCACTTGGACTATGTAACTTCCTCATTGGGCACTTGGACTATGTAGGTTCCCTATCGGGCACTTGGACTATGTAGGTTAACTAGCGGGCCTTTGGACTATCTAGGTTACCTAGCGGGCACTTGGACTATCTTGGTTAACTGCGGGCACTTGTACAATGCAGGTTCCCTAGCGGGCACTTTGACTATGTAGGTTCCCTAGAGGGCACTTGGACTATATAGGTTCCCTATGGGCACTTGGACTATCTAGGTGCCCTAACGGGCACTTGGAATACGTAGGTTCCCTTTCGGACACTTGGACTATGTAGGTTCCTCAGCGGGCACTTGGACTATGTAGGTTAACTAGCGGGCACTTGGACTATCTAGGTTACCTAACGGGAACTTGGACTATGTAGGTTTACTAGCGGACACTTGGACGATCTAGGTTAACTAGCGGGCACTTGGACTATCTGGGTTCCCTAACGGGCACTTGGAATATGAAGATTCCCTATCGGGCACTTGGACTATGTAGTTAACTAGCGGGCCCTTGGACTATCTAGGTTACCTAGCGGGAACTTGGACTATCTAGGTTAACTAGCGGGCACTTATACAATGCAGGTTCCCTTGCGGGCACTTTGACTATGTAGATTCCCTAGAGGGCACTTGGATTATATAGGTTCCCTATGGGCACTTGGACTATCTAGGGGCCCTAACGGGCACTTGGAATACGTAGGTTCCCTTTTGGACACTTGGACTATGTAGGTTCCTCAGCGGGCACTTGGACTATGTAGGTTAACTAGCGGGCACTTGGACTATCTAAGTTACCTAGCGGGCACTTGGACTATGTACGTCCCCTAGCGGGCACTTAGACTATCGAGGTTAACTAGACGGCCCTTGGACTATGTAGGTTACCTAGCGGGAACTTGGACTATCTAGGTTAACTAGCGGGCACTTATACAATGCAGGTTCCCTTGCGGGCACTTTGACTATGTAGATTCCCTAGAGGGCACTTGGACTATATAGGTTCCCTATGGGCACTTGGACTATCTAGGTGCCCTAACGGGCACTTGGAATACGTAGGTTCCCTTTTGGACACTTGGACTATGTAGGTTCCTCAGCGGGCACTTGGACTATGTAGGTTAACTAGCGGGCACTTGGACTATCTAAGTTACCTAGCAGGCACTTGGACTATGTACGTCCCCTAGCGGGCACTTAGACTATCGAGGTTAACTAGACGGCCCTTGGACTATGCAGGTTAACTAGCGGGCACTTGGAATATCTAGGTTAACTAACGGACCTTGGACTATGTAGGCTAACTAGCGGGCACGTGGACGATCTAGGTTAACTAGCGGGCACTTGGACGATCTAGGTTAACTAGCGGGCACATGGACTATCTAGGTTAACTAGCGGGCACTTGGACTATCTAGATTAACTCGCGGGCACTTGGACGATGCAGGTTCCCTAGCGGGCACTTGGACTATATAGGTTAATTAGCGGGCACTTGGACTATGGAGGTTACCTAGTGGGCACTTGGATTGTCTAGGTTACCTAACGGGCATTTGGACTATGTAGGTCCCTTGGCGGGCACATGGACTATGTAAGTTACCTAGTGGGCACGTGGACTATCTAGGTTAACAAACGGGCACGTGGACTATGTAGGTAACCTAACGGGCACTTGGACTATCTTGGTTAGGTAACGGGCACTTGGACTATCTAGGTTACCTAGCGGGAACTTGGAATATGTAGGTTACCTAGCGGGCACTCGGACTATAGGTTACCTAGCGGGCACTTGGACTATATAGGTTACCTAGCGGGCCCTTGGACTATGTAGGTTACCTAGCGCGACTTGGACTATCTAAGTTAACGAACGTGCACTTGGACTATGTAGGTAACCTAGCGGGCACTTGGACAGTATAAGTTACCTAGCGGGCACTTGGACTATCTAGGTTAACCAATGGGCACTTGGACTATGTAGGGTACCTAGCGGGCACATGGACTATCTAGGTTAGTAAACCGGAACTTGGAATATCTAGGTTACCTAGCGGGCAATTGGACTATGTAGGTTACCTTGCGGGCACTTGGCCTATCTAGGTTACCTAACGGGAACTTGGACAATGTAGGTTTACTAGCGGACACTTGGATGATCTAGGTTAACTAGCGGGCACTTGGACAATGCAGGTTCCCTAGCGCGCACTATGAATATGTAGCTTCCCTGGAGGGCACTTGGACTATATAGGTTCCCTATGGGTACTTGGACTATCTGGGTTCCCTAACGGGCACTTGGAATATGAAGATTCCCTATCGGGCACTTGGACTATGTAACTTCCTCATTGGGCACTTGGACTATGTAGGTTCCCTATCGGGCACTTGGACTATGTAGGTTAACTAGCGGGCCTTTGGACTATCTAGGTTACCTAGCGGGCACTTGGACTATCTTGGTTAACTGCGGGCACTTGTACAATGCAGGTTCCCTAGCGGGCACTTTGACTATGTAGGTTCCCTAGAGGGCACTTGGACTATATAGGTTCCCTATGGGCACTTGGACTATCTAGGTGCCCTAACGGGCACTTGGAATACGTAGGTTCCCTTTCGGACACTTGGACTATGTAGGTTCCTCAGCGGGCACTTGGACTATGTAGGTTAACTAGCGGGCACTTGGACTATCTAGGTTACCTAACGGGAACTTGGACTATGTAGGTTTACTAGCGGACACTTGGACGATCTAGGTTAACTAGCGGGCACTTGGACTATCTGGGTTCCCTAACGGGCACTTGGAATATGAAGATTCCCTATCGGGCACTTGGACTATGTAGTTAACTAGTGGGCCCTTGGACTATCTAGGTTACCTAGCGGGAACTTGGACTATCTTGGTTAACTAGTGGGCACTTATACAATGCAGGTTCCTTTGCGGGCACTTTGACTATGTAGATTCCCTAGAGGGCACTTGGATTATATAGGTTCCCTATGGGCACTTGGACTATCTAGGGGCCCTAACGGGCACTTGGAATACGTAGGTTCCCTTTTGGACACTTGGACTATGTAGGTTCCTCAGCGGGCACTTGGACTATGTAGGTTAACTAGCGGGCACTTGGACTATCTAAGTTACCTAGCGGGCACTTGGACTATGTACGTCCCCTAGCGGGCACTTAGACTATCGAGGTTAACTAGACGGCCCTTGGACTATGTAGGTTACCTAGCGGGAACTTGGACTATCTAGGTTAACTAGCGGGCACTTATACAATGCAGGTTCCCTTGCGGGCACTTTGACTATGTAGATTCCCTAGAGGGCACTTGGACTATATAGGTTCCCTATGGGCACTTGGACTATCTAGGTGCCCTAACGGGCACTTGGAATACGTAGGTTCCCTTTTGGACACTTGGACTATGTAGGTTCCTCAGCGGGCACTTGGACTATGTAGGTTAACTAGCGGGCACTTGGACTATCTAAGTTACCTAGCGGGCACTTGGACTATGTACGTCCCCTAGCAGGCACTTAGACTATCGAGGTTAACAAGACGGCCCTTGGACTATGTAGGTTAACTAGCGGGCACTTGGAATATCTAGGTTAACTAACGGACCTTGGACTATGTAGGTTAACTAGCGGGCACGTGGACGATCTAGGTTAACTAGCGGGCACTTGGACGATCTAGGTTAACTAGCGGGCACATGGACTATCTAGGTTAACTAGCGGGCACTTGGACTATCTAGATTAACTCGCGGGCACTTGGACGATGCAGGTTCCCTAGAGGGCACTTGGACTATATAGGTTAATTAGCGGGCACTTGGACTATGGAGGTTACCTAGTGGGCACTTGGATTGTCTAGGTTACCTAACGGGCATTTGGACTATGTAGGTCCCTTGGCGGGCACATGGACTATGTAAGTTACCTAGTGGGCACTTGGACTATCTAGGTTAACAAACGGGCACGTGGACTATGTAGGTAACCTAACGGGCACTTGGACTATCTTGGTTAGGTAACGGGCACTTGGACTATCTAGGTTACCTAGCGGGAACTTGGAATATGTAGGTTACCTAGCGGGCACTCGGACTATAGGTTACCTAGCGGGCACTTGGACTATATAGGTTACCTAGCGGGCCCTTGGACTATGTAGGTTACCTAGCGCGACTTGGACTATCTAAGTTAACGAACGTGCACTTGGACTATGTAGGTAACCTAGCGGGCACTTGGACAGTATAAGTTACCTAGCGGGCACTTGGACTATCTAGGTTAACCAATGGGCACTTGGACTATGTAGGGTACCTAGCGGGCACATGGACTATCTAGGTTAGTAAACCGGAACTTGGAATATCTAGGTTACCTAGCGGGCAATTGGACTATGTAGGTTACCTTGCGGGCACTTGGCCTATCTAGGTTACCTAACGGGAACTTGGACAATGTAGGTTTACTAGCGGACACTTGGACGATCTAGGTTAACTAGCGGGCACTTGGACAATGCAGGTTCCCTAGCGCGCACTATGAATATGTAGCTTCCCTGGAGGGCACTTGGACTATATAGGTTCCCTATGGGTACTTGGACTATCTGGGTTCCCTAACGGGCACTTGGAATATGAAGATTCCCTATCGGGCACTTGGAGTATGTAACTTCCTCATTGGGCACTTGGACTATGTAGGTTCCCTATCGGGCACTTGGACTATGTAGGTTAACTAGCGGGCCTTTGGACTATCTAGGTTACCTAGCGGGCACTTGGACGATCTAGGTTAACTAGCGGGAACTTGGACTATCTATGTTAACTAGCGGGCACTTGGACGATGCAGGTTCCCTAGAGGGCACTTGGACTATCTAGGTTCCCGAACGGGCACTTGGACTATGTAGGTTCCCTAGCAGGCACATGGACTATGTAGGTCCCTTGGCGGGCACTTGGACTATGTAGGTTAACTAGCGGGCACTTAGACTATCTAGGTTGCCTAGCGGGCACTGGGACTATGTAGGTAACCTAACGGGCACTTGGACTATCTAGGTTAGGTAACGGGCACTTGGACTATCTAGGTTACCTAGCGGGAACTTGGAATATGTAGGTTACCTAGCAGGAATTCGGGCTATAGGTTAACTAGCTGGCACTTGGACTATATAGGTTACCTAGCGGGCCCTTGGACTATGTAGGTTACCTAGCAGGCACTATGAATATGTAGCTTTCCTAGAGGGCACTTGTACTATATAGGTTCCCTATGGGTACTTGGACTATCTGGGTTCCCTAACGGGCACTTGGAATATGAAGATTCCCTATCGGGCACTTGGACTATGTAACTTCCTCATTGGGCACTTGGACTATGTAGGTTCCCTATCGGGCACTTGGACTATGTAGGTTAACTAGCGGGCCTTTGGACTATCTAGGTTACCTAGCGGGCACTTGGACTATCTAGGTTAACTGCGGGCACTTGTACAATGCAGGTTCCCTAGCGGGCACTTTGACTATGTAGGTTCCCTAGAGGGCACTTGGACTATATAGGTTCCCTATGGGCACTTGGACTATCTAGGTGCCCTAACGGGCACTTGGAATACGTAGGTTCCCTTTCGGACACTTGGACTATGTAGGTTCCTCAGCGGGCACTTGGACTATGTAGGTTAACTAGCGGGCACTTGGACTATCTAGGTTACCTAACGGGAACTTGGACTATGTAGGTTTACTAGCGGACACTTGGACGATCTAGGTTAACTAGCGGGCACTTGGACTATCTGGGTTCCCTAACGGGCACTTGGAATATGAAGATTCCCTATCGGGCACTTGGACTATGTAGGTTAACTAGCGGGCCCTTGGACTATCTAGGTTACCTAGCGGGAACTTGGACTATCTAGGTTAACTAGCGAGCACTTATACAATGCAGGTTCCCTTGCGGGCACTTTGACTATGTAGATTCCCTAGAGGGCACTTGGATTATATAGGTTCCCTATGGGCACTTGGACTATCTAGGGGCCCTAACGGGCACTTGGAATACGTAGGTTCCCTTTTGGACACTTGGACTATGTAGGTTCCTCAGCGGGCACTTGGACTATGTAGGTTAACTAGCGGGCACTTGGACTATCTAAGTTACCTAGCGGGCACATGGACTATGTACGTCCCCTAGCGGGCACTTAGACTATCGAGGTTAACTAGACGGCCCTTGGACTATGTAGGTTAACTAGCGGGCACTTGGAATATCTAGGTTAACTAACGGACCTTGGACTATGTAGGTTAACTAGCGGGCACTTGGACGATCTAGGTTAACTAGCGGGAACTTGGACTATCTCTGTTAACTAGCGGGCACTTGGACGATGCAGGTTCCCTAGAGGGCACTTGGACTATCTAATTTCCCGAACGGGCACTTGGACTATGTAGGATCCCTAGCAGGCACATGGACTATGTAGGTCCCTTGACGGGCACTTGGACTATGTAGGTTAACTAGCGGGCACTTAGACTATCTAGGTTGCCTAGCGGGCACTGGGACTATGTAGGTAACCTAACGGGCACTTGGACTATCTAGGTTAGGTAACGGGCACTTGGACTATCTAGGTTACCTAGCGGGAACTTGGAATATGTAGGTTACCTAGCAGGCATTCGGGCTATAGGTTAACTAGCGGGCACTTGGACTATATAGGTTACCTAGCGGGCCCTTGGACTATGTAGGTTACCTAGCGGGCACTATGAATATGCAGCTTCCCTAGAGGGCACTTGGACTATATAGGTTAGCTATGGTTACTTGGACTATCTGGGTTCCCTAACGGGCACTTGGAATATGAAGATTCCCTATCGGGCACTTGGACCATGTAGGTTCCTCATTGGGCACTTGGACTATGTAGGTTCCCTATCGGGCAATTGGACTATGTAGGTTAACTAGCGGGCCTTTGGACTATCTAGGTTAACTAGCGGGCACTTGGACTATCTAGGTTACCTAACGGGAAATTGGACTATGTAGGTTTACTAGCGGACACTTGCACGATCTAGGTTAACTTGCGGCACTTGGACTATCTGGGGTCCCTAACAGCACTTGGAATATGAAGATTCCCTATCGGGCACTTGGACTATGTAGGTTAACTAGCGGGTCCTTGGACTATCTAGGTTACCTAGCGGGCACTTGGACTATCTAGGTTAACTAGCGGGCACTTGTACAATGCAGGTTCCCTAGCGGGCACTTTGACTATGTAGCTTCCCTAGAGGGCACGTGGACTATATAGGTTCCCTATGGGCACTTGGAGTATCTAGGTTCCCTAACGGGCACTTGGAATACGTAGGTTCCCTTTCGGACATTTGGACTATGTAGGTTCCTCAGCGGGCACTTGGACTATGTAGGTTAACTAGCGGGCACTTGGACTATCTAAGTTACCTAGCGGGCACTTGGACTATGTACGTCCCCTCACGGGCACTTAGACTATCGAGGTTAACTAGAGGGCCCTTGGACTATGTAGGTTAACTAGCGGGCACTTGGAATATCTAGGTTAACTAACGGACCTTGGACTATGTAGGTTAACTAGCGGGCACTTGGACGATCTAGGTTAACTAGCGGGAACTTGGACTATCTATGTTAACTAGCGGGCACTTGGACGATGCAGGTTCCCTAGAGGGCACTTGGACTATCTAGGTTCCCGAACGGGCACTTGGACTATGTAGGTCCCTTGGCGGGCACTTGGACTATGTAGGTTAACTAGCGGGCACTAAGACTATCTAGGTTGCCTAGCGGGCACTTAGACTATCTAGGTTGCCTAGCGGGCACTTGGACTATGTAGGTAACCTAACGGGCACTTGGACTATCTAGGTTAGGTAACGGGCAATTGGACTATCTAGGTTACCTAGCGGGAACTTAGAATATGTAGGTTACCTAGCAGGCACTCGGACTGTAGGTTAACTAGCGGGCTCTTGGACTATATAGGTTACCTAGCGGGCCCTTGGACTATGTAGATTACCTAGCGCGACTTGGACTATCTAAGTTAACGAACGTGCACTTGGACTATGTAGGTAACCTAGCGGGCACTTGGACAGTATAGGTTACCTAGCGGGCACTTGGACTATCTAGGTTAACGAATGGGCACTTGGACTATGTAGGTTACCTAGCGGGCACTTGGACTATCTAGGTTAGTAAACCGGAACTTGGAATATCTAGGTTACCTAGCGGGCATTTGGACTATGTAGGTTACCTTGCGGGCACTTGGCCTATCTAGGTTACCTAACGGGAACATGGACAATGTAGGTTTACTAGCGGACACTTGGACGATCTAGGTTAACTAGCGGGCATTTGGACAATGCAGGTTCCCATCGGGCACTATGAATATGTAGCTTCCCTAGAGGGCACTTGGACTATATAGATTCCCTATGGGTACTTGGACTATCTGGGTTCCCTAACGGGCACTTGGAATTTGAAGATTCCCTATCAGGCACTTGGACTATGTAGGTTCCTCATTGGGCACTTGGACTATGTAGGTTCCCTATCGGGCACTTGGACTATGTAGGTTAACTAGCGGGCCTTTGGACTATCTAGGTTACCTAGCGGGCACTTGGACTATCTAGGTTAACTGCGGGCACTTGTACAATGCAGGTTCCCTAGCGGGCACTTTGACTATGTAGGTTCCCTAGAGGGCACTTGGACTATATAGGTTCCCTATGGGCACTTGGACTATCTAGGTGCCCTAAAGTGCACTTGGAATACGTAGGTTCCCTTTCGGACACTTGGACTATGTAGGTTCCTTAGCGGGCACTTTGACTATGTAGGTTAACTAGCGGGCACTTGGACTATCTAGGTTACCTAACGGGAATTGGACTATGTAGGTTTACTAGCGGACACTTGGACGATCTAGGTTAACTAGCGGGCACTTGGACAATGCAGGTTCCCTAGCGGCAACTATGAATATGTAGCTTCCCTAGCGGGCACTTGGACAATCGAGGTTAACTAGAGGGCCCTTGGACTAGGTAGGTTAACGAACGGGCACTTGTACTATGTAGGGTACCTAGCGGGCACTTGGACTATCTAGGTTAGTAAACCGGAACTTGGAATATCTAGGTTACCTAGCGGGCACTTGGACTATGTAGGTTACCTTTTGGGCACTTGGCCTATCTGGGTTACCTAACTGGAACTTGGACAATGTAGGTTTACTAGCGGACACTTGGACGATCTAGGTTAACTAGCGGGCACTTGGACAATGCAGGTTCCCTAGCGGGCACTATGAATATGTAGCTTCCCTAGAGGGCACTTGGACTATACAGGTTCCCTATGGGCACTTGGACTATCTGGGTTCCCTAACGGGCACTTGGAATATGAAGATTCCCTATCGGGCACTTGGCCTATGTAGGTTCCTCATTGGGCACTTGGACTATGTAGGTTCCCTATCGGGCACATGGACTATGTAGGTTAACTAGCGGGCCCTTGGACTATCTAGGTTACCTAGCGGGCACTTGCACTATCTAGGTTAACTAGCGGGCACTTGTACAATGCAGGTTCCCTAGTGGGCACTTTGACTATGTAGGTTCCCTAGAGGGCACTTGGACTATATAGGTTCCCTATGGTCTCTTGGACTATCGAGGTGCCCTAACGGGCACTTGGAATACGTAGGTTCCCTTACGGACACTTGGACTATGTAGGTTCCTCAGCGGGCACTTGGACTATGTAGGTTAACTAGCGGGCACTTGGACTATCTAGGTTACCTAACGGGAACTTGGACTATGTAGGTTTACTAGCGGACACTTGGACGATCTAGGTTAACTAGCGGGCACTTGGACTATCTGGGTTCCCTAACGGGCACTTGGAATATAAAGATTCCCTATTGGGCACTTGGACTATTTAGGTTAACTAGCGGGCCCTTGGACTATCTAGGTAACCTAGCGGGCACTTGGACTATCTAGGTTAACTAGCGGGCACTTGTACAATGCAGGTTCCCTTGCGGGCACTTTGACTATGTAGATTCCCTAGAGGGCACTTGGACTATATAGGTTCCCTATGGGCACTTGGACTATCTAGGTGCCCTAACGGGCACTTGGAATACGTAGGTTCCCTTTCGGACACTTGGACTATGTAGGTTCCTCAGCGGGCACTTGGACTATGTAGGTTAACTAGAGGGCACTTGGACTATCTAAGTTACCTAGCGGGCACTTGGACTATGTACGTCCCCTAGCGGGCACTTGGACTATCGAGGTTAACTAGAGGGCCCTTGGACTATGGACTATGTAGGTTAACTATCGGGCACTTAGACTATCTAGGTTAACTAACGGACGTTGGACTATGTAGGTTAACTAGCGGGCACTTGGACGATCTAGGTTAACTAGCCGGAACTTGGACTATCTATGTTAACTAGCGGGCACTTGGACGATGCAGGTTCCCTAGAGGGCACTTGGACTATCTAGGTTCCCGAACGGGCACTTGGAGTATGTAGGTTCCCTAGCGGGGCCTTAGACTATCTAGATTACCTAGCGGGCACTTGGACTATGTAGGTAACCTAACGGGTACTTGGACTATCTAGGTTAGGTAACGGGCACTTGGACTATGTAGGTTCCCTAGCGGGAACTTGGACTATGTAGGTTCCCTATCGGTCACATGGACTATGTAGGTTAACTAGCGGGCCCTTGGACTATCTAGGTTACCTAGCGGGCACTTGGACTATCTAGGTTAACTAGCGGGCACTTGTACAATGCAGGTTCCCTAGCGGGCACTTTGACTATGTAGGTTCCCTAGAGGGCACTTGGACTATCTAGGTGCCCTAACGGGCACTTGGAATACGTAGGTTCCCTTTCGGACACATGGACGATGTAGATTCCTCAGCGGGCAATTGGACTATGTAGGTTAACTAGCGGGCACTTGGACTATCTAGGTTACCTAATGGGAACTTGGACTATGTAGGTTTACTAGCGGACACGTGGACGATCTAGGTTAACTAGCGGGCACTTGGACGATCTAGGTTAACTAGCGGGCACATGGACTATCTAGGTTAACTAGCGGGCACTTGGACTATCTCGATTAACTCGCGGGCACTTGGACGATGCAAGTTCCCTAGCGGGCACTTGGACTATATAGGTAAATTAGCGGGCACTTGGACTATGGAGGTTACCTAGTGGGCACTTGGATTGTCTAGGTTACCTAACGGGCACTTGGACTATGTAGGTCCCTTGGCGGGCACTTGGACTATGTAACTTACCTAGTGGGCACTTGGACTATCTAGGTTAACAAACGGGCACATGGACTATGTAGGTAACCTAACGGGCACTTGGACTATCTTGGTTAGGTAACGGTCACTTGGACTATCTAGGTTACCTAGCGGGAACTTGGAATATGTAGGTTACCTAGCGGGCACTCGGACTATAGGGTACCTAGCGGGCACTTGGACTATATAGGTTACTTAGCGGGCCCTTGGACTATGTAGGTTACCTAGCGTGACTTGGACTATCTAAGTTAACGAACGTGCACTTGGACTATGTAGGTAACCTAGCGGGCACTTAGACAGTATAGGTTACCTAGCGGGCACTTGGACTATCTAGGTTAACCAATAGGCACTTGGACTATGTAGGGTACCTAGCGGGCACTTGGACTATCTAGGTTAGTAAACCGGAACTTGGAATATCTAGGTTACCTAGCGGGCACTTGGACTATGTAGGTTACCTTGCGGGCACTTGGCCTATCTAGGTTACCTAACGGGAACTTGGACAATGTAGGTTTACTAGCGGACACTTGGACGATCAAGGTTAACTAGCGGGCACTTGGACAATGCAGGTTCCCTAGCGCGCACTATGAATATGTAGCTTCCCTGGAGGGCACTTGGACTATATAGGTTCCCTATGGGTACTTGGACTATCTGGGTTCCCTAACGGGCACTTCGAATATGAAGATTCCCTATCGGGCACTTGGACTATGTAACTTCCTCATTGGGCACTTGGACTATGTAGGTTCCCTATCGGGCACTTGGACTATGTAGGTTAACTAGCGGGCCTTTGGACTATTAAGGTTACCTAGCGGGCACTTGGACTATCTTGGTTAACTGCGGGCACTTGTACAATGCAGGTTCCCTAGCGGGCACTTTGACTATGTAGTTTCCCTAGAGGGCACTTGGACTATATAGGTTCCCTATGGGCACTTGGACTATCTAGGTGCCCTAACGGGCACTTGGAATACGTAGGTTCCCTTTCGGACACTTGAACTATGTAGGTTCCTCAGCGGGCACTTGGACTATGTAGGTTAACTAGCGGGCACTTGGACTATCTAGGTTACCTAACGGGAACATGGACTATGTAGGTTTACTAGCGGACACTTGGACGATCTAGGTTAACTAGCGGGCACTTGGACTATCTGGGTTCCCTAACGGGCACTTGGAATATAAAGATTCCCTATCGGGCACTTGGACTATGTAGTTAACTAGCGGGCCCTTGGACTATCTAGGCTACCTAGCGGGAACTTGGACTATCTAGGTTAACTAGCGGGCACTTATACAATGCAGGTTCCCTTGCGGGCACTTTGACTATGTAGATTCCCTAGAGGGCACTTGGATTATATAGGTTCCCTATGGGCACTTGGACTATCTAGGTGCCCTAACGGGCACTTGGAATACGTAGGTTCCCTTTTGGACACTTGGACTATGTAGGTTCCTCAGCGGGCACTTGAACTATGTAGGTTAACTAGCGGGCACTTGGACTATCTAAGTTACCTAGCGGGGACTTGGACTATGTACGTCCCCTAGCGGGCACTTAGACTATCGAGGTTAACTAGACGGCCCTTGGACTATGTAGGTTAACTAGCGGGCACTTGGAATATCTAGGTTAACTAATGGACCTTGGACTATATAGGTTAACTAGCGGGCACTTGGACGATCTAGGTTAACTAGCGGGAACTTGGACTATCTAGGTTAACTAGCGGGCACTTGGACGATGCAGGTTCCCTAGAGGGCACTTGGACTATCTAGGTTCCCGAACGGGCACTTGGACTATGTAGGATCCCTAGCAGGCACATGGACTATGTAGGTCCCTTGGCGGGCACTTGGACTATGTAGGTTAACTAGCGGGCACTTAGACTATCTAGGTTGCCTAGCGGGCACTGGGACTATGTAGGTAACCTAACGGGCACTTGGACTATCTAGGTTAGGTAACGGGCACTTGGACTATCTAGGTTACCTAGCGGGAACTTGGAATATGTAGGTTACCTAGCAGGCATTCGGGCTATAGCTTAACTAGCGGGCACTTGGACTATATAGGTTACCTAGCGGGCCCTTGGACTATGTAGGTTACCTAGCGGGCACTATGAATATGTAGCTTCCCTAGAGGGCACTTGGACTATATAGGTTAGCTATGGGTACTTGGACTATCTGGGTTGCCTAACGGGCACTTGGAATATGAAGATTCCCTATCGGGCACTTGGACTATGTAACTTCCTCATTGGGCACTTGGACTATGTAGGTTCCCTATCGGGCACTTGTACTATGTAGGTTAACTAGCGGGCCTTTGGACTATCTAGGTTACCAAGCGGGCACTTGGACTATCTAGGTTAACTGCGGGCACTTGTACAATGCAGGTTCCCTAGCGGGCACTTTGACTATGTAGGTTCCCTAGAGGGCACTTGGACTATATAGGTTCCCTATGGGCACTTGGACTATCTAGGTGCCCTAACGGGCACTTGGAATACGTAGGTTCCCTTTCGGACACTTGGACTATGTAGGTTCCTCAGCGGGCACTTGGACTATGTAGGTTAACTAGCGGGCACTTGGACTATCTAAGTTACCTAGCGGGCACTTGGACTATGTACGTCCCCTAGCGGGCACTTAGACTATCGAGGTTAACTAGACGGCCCTTGGACTATGTAGGTTAACTAGCGGGCACTTGGAATATCTAGGTTAACTAACGGACCTTGGACTATGTAGGTTAACTAGCGGGCACTTGGACGATCTAGGTTAACTAGCGGGAACTTGGACTATCTATGTTAACTAGCGGGCACTTGGACGATGCAGGTTCCCTAGAGGGCACTTGGAATATCTAGGTTCCCGAACGGGCACTTGGACTATGTAGGTTCCCTAGCAGGCACATGGACTATGTAGGTCCCTTGGCGGGCACTTGGACTATGTAGGTTAACTAGCGGGCACTTAGACTATCTAGGTTGCCTAGCGGGCACTGGGACTATGTAGGTAACCTAACGGGCACTTGGACTATCTAGGTTAGGTAACGGGCACTTGGACTATCTAGGTTACCTAGCGGGAACTTGGAATATGTAGGTTACCTAGCAGGCATTCGGGCTATAGGTTAACTAGCGGGCACTTGGACTATATAGGTTACCTAGCAGGCCCTTGGACTATGTAGGTTACCTAGCGGGCACTATGAATATGTAGCTTCCCTAGAGGGCACTTGGACTATATAGGTTAGCTATGGGTACTTGGACTATCTGGGTTACCTAACAGGCACTTGGAATATGAAGATTCCCTATCGGGCACTTGGACCATGTAGGTTCCTCATTGGGCACTTGGACTATGTAGGTTCCCTATCGGGCAATTGGACTATGTAGGTTAACTGACGGGCCTTTGGACTACCTAGGTTAACTAGCGGGCACTTGGACTATCTAGGTTACCTAAAGGGAACTTGGACTATGTAGGTTTACTAGCGGACACTTGCACGATCTAGGTTAACTTGCGGCACTTGGACTATCTGGGGTCCCTAACGGGCACTTGGAATATGAAGATTCCATATCGGGCACTTGGACTATGTAGGTTAACTAGCGGGTCCTTGGACTATCTAGGTTACCTAGTGGGCACTTGGACTATCTAGGTTAACTAGCGGGCACTTGTACAATGCAGGTTCCCTAGCGGGCACTTTGACTATGTACGTTCCCTAGAGGGCACGTGGACTATATAGGTTCCCTATGGGCACTTGGACTATCTAGGTTCCCTAACGGGCACTTGGAATACGTAGGTTCCCTTTCGGACACTTGGACTATGTAGGTTCCTCAGCGGGCACATGGAATATGTAGGTTAACTAGCGGGCACTTGGACTATCTAAGTTACCTAGCGGGCACTTGGACTATGTACGTCCCCTAGCGGGCACTTAGACTATCGAGGTTAACTAGAGGGCCCTTGGACTATGTAGGTTAACTAGCGGGCACTTGGAATATCTAGGTTAACTAACGGACCTTGGACTATGTAGGTTAACTAGCGGGCACTTGGACGATCTAGGTTAACTAGCGGGAACTTGGACTATCTATGTTAACTAGCGGGCACTTGGACAATGCAGGTTCCCTAGAGGGCACTTGGACTATCTAGGTTCCCGAACGGGCACTTGGGCTATGTAGGTCCCTTGGCGGGCTCTTGGACTATGTAAGTTAACTAGCGGGCACTTAGACTATCTAGGTTGCCTAGCGGGCACTTAGACTATCTAGGTTGCCTAGCGGGCACTTGGACTATGTAGGTAACCTAACGGGCACTTGGACTATGTAAGTTAACTAGAGGTCACTTGGACGATCCTGGTTAACTAGCGGCCACTTGGACTATCTAGGTTAAGTAACGGGCACTTGGACTATCTAGGTTACCTAGCGGGAACTTAGAATATGTAGGTTACCTAGCAGGCACTCGGACTGTAGGTTAACTAGCGGGCACTTGGACTATATAGGTTACCTAGCGGCCCTTGGACTATGTAGATTAACTAGCGCGACTTGGACTATCTAAGTTAACGAACGTGCACTTGGACTATGTAGGTAACCTAGCGGGCACTTGGACTAACAAGGTTAGTAAACCGGAACTTGGAATATCTAGGTTACCTAGCGGGCATTTGGACTATGTAGGTTACCTTGCGGGCACTTGGCCTATCTAGGTTACCTAACGGGAACATGGACAATGTAGGTTTACTAGCGGACACTTGGACGATCTAGGTTAACTAGCGGGCACTTGGACAATGCAGGTTCCCATCGGGCACTATGAATATGTAGCTTCCCTAGAGGGCACTTGGACTATATAGGTTCCCTATGGGTACTTGGACTATCTGGGTTCCCTTACGGGCACTTGGAATATGAAGATTCCCTATCGGGCACTTGGACTATGTAGGTTAACTAGCGGGCCTTTGGACTATCTAGGTTACCTAGCGGGCACTTGGACTATCTAGGTTAACTGCGGGCACTTGTACAATGCAGGTTCCCTAGCGGGCACTTTGACTATGTAGGTTCCCTAGAGGGCACTTGGACTATATAGGTTCCCTATGGGCACTTGGACTATCTAGGTGCCCTAACGGGCACTTGGAATACGTAGGTTCCCTTTCGGACACTTGGACTATGTAGGTTCCTCAGCGGGCACTTGGACTATGTAGGTTAACTAGCGGGCACTTGGACTATCTAGGTTACCTAACGGGAACTTGGACAATGTAGGTTTACTAGCGGACACTTGGACGATCTAGGTTAACTAGCGGGCACTTGGACAATGCAGGTTCCCTAGCGGGCACTATGAATATGTACCTTCCCTAGAGGGCACTTGGACTATACAGGTTCCCTATGGGCACTTGGACTATCTGGGTTCCCTAAAGGGCACTTGGAATATGAAGATTCCCTATCGGGCACTTGGACTATGTAGGTTAACTGCGGGCACTTGTACAATGCAGGTTCCCTAGCGGGCACTTTGACTATGTAGGTTCCCTAGAGGGCACTTGGACTATATAGGTTCCCTATGGGCACTTGGACTATCTAGGTGCCCAACGGGCACTTGGAATACGTAAGTTCCCTTTCGGACACTTGGACTATGTAGCTTCCTCAGCGGGCACTTGGACTATGTAGGTTAACTAGCGGGCACTTGGACTATCTAGGATACCTAACGGGAACTTGGACTATGTAGGTTTACTAGCGGACACTTGCACGATCTAGGTTAACTAGCGGGCACTTGGACAATGCAGGTTCCCATCGGGCACTATGAATATGTAGCTTCCCTAGAGGGCACTTGGACTATATAGGTTCCCTATGGGTACTTGGACTATCTGGGTTCCCTAACGGGCACTTGGAATTTGAAGATTCCCTATCGGGCACTTGGACTATGTAGGTTCCTCATTGGGCACTTGGACTATGTAGGTTCCCTATCGGGCACTTGGACTATGTAGGTTAACTAGCGGGCCTTTGGACTATCTAGGTTACCTAGCGGGCACTTGGACTATCTAGGTTAACTGCGGGCACTTGTACAATGCAGGTTCCCTAGCGGGCACTTTGACTATGTAGGTTCCCTAGAGGGCACTTGGACTATATAGGTTCCCTATGGGCACTTGGACTATCTAGGTGCCCTAACGGGCACTTGGAATACGTAGGTTCCCTTTCGGACACTTGGACTATGTAGGTTCCTCAGCGGGCACTTGGACTATGTAGGTTAACTAGCGGGCACTTGGATTATCTAGGTTACCTAACGGGAACTTGGACTATGTAGGTTTACTAGCGGACACTTGGACGATCTAGGTTAACTAGCGGGCACTTGGACTATCTGGGTTCCCTAACGGGCACTTGGAATATGAAGATTCCCTATCGGGCACTTGGACTATGTAGTTAACTAGCGGGCCCTTGGACTATCTAGGTTACCTAGCGGGCACTTGGACTATCTAGGTTAACTGCGGGCACTTGTACAATGCAGGTTCCCTAGCGGGCACTTTGACTATGTAGGTTCCCTAGAGGGCACTTGGACTATATAGGTTCCCTATGGGCACTTGGACTATCTAGGTGCCCTAACGGGCACTTGGAATACGTAGGTTCCCTTTCGGACACTTGGACTAAGTAGGTTCCTCAGCGGGCACTTGGACTATGTAGGTTAACTAGCGGGCACTTGGACTATCTAAGTTACCTAGCGGACACTTGGACTATGTACGTCCCCTAGCGGGCACTTGGACAATCGAGGTTAACTAGAGGGCCCTTGGACTATGTAGGTTAACGAATGGGCACTTGTACTATGTAGGGTACCTAGCGGGCACTTGGACTATCTAGGTTAGTAAACCGGAACTTGGAATATCTAGGTTACCTAGCGGGCACTTGGACTATGTAGGTGACCTTGCGGGCACTTGGCCTATCTGGGTTACCTAACGGGAACTTGGACAATGTAGGTTTACTAGCGGACACTTGGACGATCTAGGTTAACTAGCGGGCACTTGGACAATGCAGGTTCCCTAGCGGGCACTATGAATATGTAGCTTCCCTAGAGGGCACTTGGACTATATAGGTTCCCTATGGGTACTTGGACTATCTGGGTTCCCTAATGGGCACTTGGAATATGAAGATTCCCTATCGGGCACTTGGACTATGTAGGTTCCTCATTGGGCACTTGGACTATGTAGGTTCCCTATCGGGCACTTGGACTATGTAGGTTAACTAGCGGGCCTTTGGACTATCTAGGTTACCTAGCGGGCACTTGGACTCTCTAGGTTAACTGCGGGCACTTGTACAATGCAGGTTCCCTAGCGGGCATTTTGACTATGTAGGTTCCCTAGAGGGCACTTGGACTATATAGGTTCCCTGTGGGCACTTGGACTATCTATGTGCTCTAACGGGCACTTGGAAGACATAGGTTCCCTTTCGGACACTTGGACTATGTAGGTTCCACAGCGGGCACATGGACTATGTAGGTTAACTAGCGGGCACTTGGACTATCTAGGTTACCTAACGGGAACTTGGACTATGTAGGTTTACTAGCGGACACTTGCACGATCTAGGTTAACTTGCGGCACTTGGACTATCTGGGGTCCCTAACGGGCACTTGGAATATGAAGATTCCCTATCGGGCACTTGGACTATGTAGGTTAACTAGCGGGTCCTTGGACTCTCTAGGTTACCTAGCGGGCACTTGGACTATCTAGGTTAACTAGCGGGCACTTGTACAATGCAGGTTCCCTAGCGGGCACTTTGACTATGTAGGTTCCCTAGAGGGCACGTGGACTATATAGGTTCCCTATGGGCACTTGGACTATCTAGGTTCCCTAACGGGCACTTGGAATACGTAGGTTCCCTTTCGGACACTTGGACTATGTAGGTTCCTCAGCGGGCACTTGGAATATGTAGGTTAACTAGCGGGCACTTGGACTATCTAAGTTACCTAGCGGGCACTTGGACTATGTACGTCCCCTAGCGGGCACTTAGATTATCGAGGTTAACTAGAGGGCCCTTGGACTATGTAGGTTAACTAGCGGGCACTTGGAATATCTAGGTTAACTAACGGACCTTGGACTATGTAGGTTAACTAGCGGGAACTTGGACTATCTATGTTAACTAGCGGGCACTTGGACGATGCATGGTCCCTAGAGGGCACTTGGACTATCTAGGTTCCCGAACGGGCACTTGGACTATGTAGGTCCCTTGGCGGGCACTTGGACTATGTAGGTTAACTAGCGGGCACTTAGACTATCTTAGTTGCCTAGCGGGCACTTGGACTATGTAGGTAACCTAACGGGCACTTGGACTATCTAGGTTAGGTAACGGGCACTTGGACTATCTAGGTTACCTAGCGGGAACTTGGAATATGTAGGTTACCTAGCGGGCATTCGGACTATAGGTTAACTAGAGGGCACTTGGACTATATAGGTTACCTAGCGGGCCCTTGGACTATGTAGGTTACCTAGCGCGACTTGGACTATCTAAGTTAACGAACGTGCACTTGGACTATGTAGGTAACCTAGCGGGCACTTGGACAGTATAGGTTACCTAGCGGGCACTTGGACTATCTAGGTTAACGAATGGGCACTTGGACTATGTAGGATACCTAGCGGCCACTTGGACTATCTAAGTTAGTAAACCAGAACTTGGAATATCTAGGTTACCTAGCGGGCACTTGGCCTATCTAGGTTACCTAACGGGAACTTGGACAATGTAGGTTAACTAGCGGGCAGTTGGACGATCTAGGTTAACTAGCGGGAACTTGGACTATCTATGTTAACTAGCGGGCACTTGGACGATGCATGTTCCCTAGAGGGCACTTGGACTATCTAGGTTCCCGAACGGGCACTTGGACTATGTAGGTCCCTTGGCGGGCACTTGGACTATGTAGGTTAACTAGCGGGCACTTAGACTATCTAGGTTGCCTAGCGGGCACTTGGACTATGTAGGTAACCTAACGGGCACTTGGACTATCTAGGTTACCTAGCGGGAACTTGGAATATGTAGGTTACCTAGCGGGCACCCGGACTATAGGTTAACTAGAGGGCACTTGGACTATGTAGGTTACCTAGCGCGACTTGGACTATCTAAGTTAACGAACGTGCACTTGGACTATGTAGGTAACCTAGCGGGCATTTGGACAGTATAGGTTACCTAGCGGGCACTTGGACTATCTAGGTTAACGATTGGGCACTTGGACTATGTAGGTTACCTAGCGGGCACTTGGACTATCTAAGTTAGTAAACCGGAACTTGGAATATCTAGGTTACCTAGCGGGCACTTGGCCTATCTAGGTTACCTAACGGGAACTTGGACAATGTAGGTTTACTAGCGGACACTTGGACGATCTAGGTTAACTAGCGGGCACTTGGACAATGCAGGTTCCCTAGCGCGCACTATGAATATGTAGCTTCCCTGGAGGGCACTTGGACTATATAGGTTCCCTATGGGTACTTGGACTATCTGGGTTCCCTAACGGGCACTTGGAATATGAAGATTCCCTATCGGGCACTTGGACTATGTAACTTCCTCATTGGGCACTTGGAATATATAGCTTCCCTATTGGGCACTTGGACTATGTAGGTTAACTAGCGGGCCTTTGGACTATCTAGGTTACCTAGTGGGCACTTGGACTATCTTGGTTAACTGCGGGCACTTGTACAATGCAGGTTCCCTAGCGGGCACTTTGACTATGTAGGTTCCCTAGAGGGCACTTGGATTATATAGGTTCCCTATGGGCACTTGGACTATCTAGGTGCCCTAACGGGCACTTGGAATACGTAGGTTCCCTTTCGGACACTTGGACTATGTAGGTTCCTCAGCGGGCACTTGGACTATGTAGGTTAACTAGCGGGCACTTGGACTATCTAGGTTACCTAACGGGAACTTGGACTATGTAGGTTTACTAGCGGACACTTGGACGATCTAGGTTAACTAGCGGGCACTTGGACTATCTGGGTTCCCTATCGGGCACTTGGAATATGAAGATTCCCTATCGGGCACTTGGACTATGTAGTTAACTAGCGGGCCCTTGGACTATCTAGGTTACCTAGCGGGAACTTGGACTATCTAGGTTAACTAGCGGGCACTTATACAATGCAGGTTCCCTTGCGGGCACTTTGACTATGTAGATTCCCTAGAGGGCACTTGGATTATATAGGTTCCCTATGGGCACTTGGACAATCTAGGGGCCCTACCGGGCACTTGGAATACGTAGGTTCCCTTTTGGACACTTGGACTATGTAGGTTCCTCAGCGGGCACTTGGACTATGTAGGTTAACTAGCGGGCACTTGGACTATCTAAGTTACCTAGCGGGCACTTGGACTATGTACGTCCCCTAGCGGGCACTTAGACTATCGAGGTTAACTAGACGGCCCTTAGACTATGTAGGTTACCTAGCGGGAACTTGGACTATCTAGGTTAACTAGCGGGCACTTATACAATGCAGGTTCCCTTGCGGGCACTTTGACTATGTAGATTCCCTAGAGGGCACTTGGACTATATAGGTTCCCTATGGGCACTTGGACTATCTAGGTGCCCTAACGGGCACTTGGAATACGTAGGTTCCCTTTTGGACACTTGGACTATGTAGGTTCCTCAGCGGGCACTTGGACTATGTAGGTTAACTAGCGGGCACTTGGACTATCTAAGTTACCTAGCGGGCACTTGGACTATGTACGTCCCCTAGCGGGCACTTAGACTATCGAGGTTAACAAGACGGCCCTTGGACTATGTAGGTTAACTAGCGGGCACTTGGAATATCTAGGTTAACTAACGGACCTTGGACTATGTAGGTTAACTAGCGGGCACGTGGACGATCTAGGTTAACTAGCGGGCACTTGGACGATCTAGGTTAACTAGCGGGCACTTGCACTATCTAGGTTAACTAGCGGGCACTTGTACAATGCAGGTTCCCTAGCTGGCACTTTGACTATGTAGGTTCCCTAGAGGGCACTTGGACTATATAGGTTCCCTATGGGCACTTGGACTATCTAGGTGCCCTAACGGGCACTTGGAATACGTAGGTTCCCTTTCGGACACTTGGACTATGTAGGTTCCTCAGCGGGCACTTGGACTATGTAGGTTAACTAGCGGGCACTTGGACTATCTAAGTTACCTAGCGGACACTTGGACTATGTACGTCCCCTAGCGGGCACTTGGACAATCGAGGTTAACTAGAGGGCCCTTGGACTATGTAGGTTAACGAATGGGCACTTGTACTATGTAGGGTACCTAGCGGGCACTTGGACTATCTAGGTTAGTAAACCGGAACTTGGAATATCTAGGTTACCTAGCGGGCACTTGGACTATGTAGGTTAACTAGCGGGCACTTAGACTATCTAGGTTGCCTAGCGGGCACTTGGACTATGTAGGTAACCTAACGGGCACTTGGACTATCTAGGTTACCTAGCGGGAACTTGGAATATGTAGGTTACCTAGCGGGCACCCGGACTATAGGTTAACTAGAGGGCACTTGGACTATGTAGGTTACCTAGCGCGACTTGGACTATCTAAGTTAACGAACGTGCACTTGGACTATGTAGGTAACCTAGCGGGCATTTGGACAGTATAGGTTACCTAGCGGGCACTTGGACTATCTAGGTTAACAATTGGGCACTTGGACTATGTAGGTTACCTAGCGGGCACTTGGACTATCTAAGTTAGTAAACCGGAACTTGGAATATCTAGGTTACCTAGCGGGCACTTGGCCTATCTAGGTTACCTAACGGGAACTTGGACAATGTAGGTTTACTAGCGGACACTTGGACGATCTAGGTTAACTAGCGGGCACTTGGACAATGCAGGTTCCCTAGCGCGCACTATGAATATGTAGCTTCCCTGGAGGGCACTTGGACTATATAGGTTCCCTATGGGTACTTGGACTATCTGGGTTCCCTAACGGGCACTTGGAATATGAAGATTCCCTATCGGGCACTTGGACTATGTA
The DNA here is from genome assembly GCF_050624435.1 of Tenrec ecaudatus. Classification (NCBI taxonomy): domain Eukaryota; kingdom Metazoa; phylum Chordata; class Mammalia; order Afrosoricida; family Tenrecidae; genus Tenrec; species Tenrec ecaudatus. The sequence goes on from NW_027459452.1 coordinate 783,281, forward strand.
ACTTCCTCATTGGGCACTTGGAATATGTAGCTTCCCTATTGGGCACTTGGACTATGTAGGTTAACTAGCGGGCCTTTGGACTATCTAGGTTACCTAGCGGGCACTTGGACTATCTTGGTTAACTGCGGGCACTTGTACAATGCAGGTTCCCTAGCGGGCACTTTGACTATGTAGGTTCCCTAGAGGGCACTTGGATTATATAGGTTCCCTATGGGCACTTGGACTATCTAGGTGCCCTAACGGGCACTTGGAATACGTAGGTTCCCTTTCGGACACTTGGACTATGTAGGTTCCTCAGCGGGCACTTGGACTATGTAGGTTAACTAGCGGGCACTTGGACTATCTAGGTTACCTAACGGGAACTTGGACTATGTAGGTTTACTAGCGGACACTTGGACGATCTAGGTTAACTAGCGGGCACTTGGACTATCTGGGTTCCCTATCGGGCACTTGGAATATGAAGATTCCCTATCGGGCACTTGGACTATGTAGTTAACTAGCGGGCCCTTGGACTATCTAGGTTACCTAGCGGGAACTTGGACTATCTAGGTTAACTAGCGGGCACTTATACAATGCAGGTTCCCTTGCGGGCACTTTGACTATGTAGATTCCCTAGAGGGCACTTGGATTATATAGGTTCCCTATGGGCACTTGGACAATCTAGGGGCCCTACCGGGCACTTGGAATACGTAGGTTCCCTTTTGGACACTTGGACTATGTAGGTTCCTCAGCGGGCACTTGGACTATGTAGGTTAACTAGCGGGCACTTGGACTATCTAAGTTACCTAGCGGGCACTTGGACTATGTACGTCCCCTAGCGGGCACTTAGACTATCGAGGTTAACTAGACGGCCCTTAGACTATGTAGGTTACCTAGCGGGAACTTGGACTATCTAGGTTAACTAGCTGGCACTTATACAATGCAGGTTCCCTTGCGGGCACTTTGACTATGTAGATTCCCTAGAGGGCACTTGGACTATATAGGTTCCCTATGGGCACTTGGACTATCTAGGTGCCCTAACGGGCACTTGGAATACGTAGGTTCCCTTTTGGACACTTGGACTATGTAGGTTCCTCAGCGGGCACTTGGACTATGTAGGTTAACTAGCGGGCACTTGGACTATCTAAGTTACCTAGCGGGCACTTGGACTATGTACGTCCCCTAGCGGGCACTTAGACTATCGAGGTTAACAAGACGGCCCTTGGACTATGTAGGTTAACTAGCGGGCACTTGGAATATCTAGGTTAACTAACGGACCTTGGACTATGTAGGTTAACTAGCGGGCACGTGGACGATCTAGGTTAACTAGCGGGCACTTGGACGATCTAGGTTAACTAGCGGGCACTTGCACTATCTAGGTTAACTAGCGGGCACTTGTACAATGCAGGTTCCCTAGCTGGCACTTTGACTATGTAGGTTCCCTAGAGGGCACTTGGACTATATAGGTTCCCTATGGGCACTTGGACTATCTAGGTGCCCTAACGGGCACTTGGAATACGTAGGTTCCCTTTCGGACACTTGGACTATGTAGGTTCCTCAGCGGGCACTTGGACTATGTAGGTTACCTAGCGGGCACTTGGACTATCTAAGTTACCTAGCCGACACTTGGACTATGTACGTCCCCTAGCGGGCACTTGGACAATCGAGGTTAACTAGAGGGCCCTTGGACTATGTAGGTTAACGAATGGGCACTTGTACTATGTAGGGTACCTAGCGGGCACTTGGACTATCTAGGTTAGTAAACCGGAACTTGGAATATCTAGGTTACCTAGCGGGCACTTGGACTATGTAGGTTACCTTGCGTTCACTTGGCCTATCTGGGTTACCTAACGGGAACTTGGACAATGTAGGTTTACTAGCGGACACTTGGACGATCTAGGTTAACTAGCGGGCACTTGGACAATGCAGGTTCCCTAGCGGGCACTATGAATATGTAGCTTCCCTAGAGGGCACTTGGACTATATAGGTTCCCTATGAGTACTTGGACTATCTGGGTTCCCTAATGGGCACTTGGAATATGAAGATTCCCTATCGGGCACTTGGACTATGTAGGTTCCTCATTGGGCACTTGGACTATGTAGGTTCCCTATCGGGCACTTGGACTATGTAGGTTAACTAGCGGGCCTTTGGACTATCTAGGTTACCTAGCGGGCACTTGGACTATCTAGGTTAACTGCGGGCACTTGTACAATGCAGGTTCCCTAGCGGGCATTTTGACTATGTAGGTTCCCTAGAGGGCACTTGGACTATATAGGTTCCCTGTGGGCACTTGGACTATCTATGTCCCCTAACGGGCACTTGGAATACATAGGTTCCCTTTCGGACACTTGGACTATGTAGGTTCCTCAGCGGGCACTTGGACTATGTAGGTTAACTAGCGGGCACTTGGACTATCTAGGTTACCTAACGGGAACTTGGACTATGTAGGTTTACTAGCGGACACTTGCACGATCCAGGTTAACTTGCGGGCACTTGGACTATCTGGGTTCCCTAACGGGCACTTGGAATATGAAGATTCCCTATCGGGCACTTGGACTATGTAGGTTAACTAGCGGGCCCTTGGACTATCTAGGTTACCTAGCGGGCACTTGGACTATCTAGGTTAACTAGCGGGCACTTGTACATTGCAGGTTCCCTAGCGGGCACTTTGACTAAGTAGGTTCCCTAGAGGGCACGTGGAATATATAGGTTCCCTATGGGCACTTGGACTATCTAGGTTCCCTAACGGGCACTTGGAATACGTGGCTTCCCTTTCGGACACTTGGACTATGTAGGTTCCTCAGCGGGCACTTGGACTATGTAGGTTAACTAGCGGGCACTTGGACTATCTAAGTTACCTAGCGGGCACTTGGACTATGTACGTCCCCTAAGGGGCACTTAGACTATCGAGGTTAACTAGAGGGCCCTTGGACTATGTAGGTTAACTAGCGGGCACTTGGAATATCTAGGTTAACTAACGGACCTTGGACTATGTAGGTTAACTAGCGGGCACTTGGACGATCTAGGTTAACTAGCGGGAACTTGGACTATCTATGTTAACTAGCGGGCACTTGGACGATGCAGGTTCCCTAGAGGGCACTTGGACTATCTAGGTTCCCGAACGGGCACTTGGACTATGTAGGTCCCTTGGCGGGCACTTGGACTATGTAGGTTAACTAGCGGGCACTTAGACTATCTAGGTTGCCTAGCGGGCACTTAGACTATCTAGGTTGCCTAGCGGGCACTTGGACTATGTAGGTAACCTAACGGGCACTTGGACTATCTAGGTTAGGTAACGGGCAATTGGACTATCTAGGTTACCTAGCGGAAACTTAGAATATGTAGGTTACCTATCAGGCACTCGGACTATAGGTTAACTAGCGGGCACTTGGACTATATAGGTTACCTAGCGGGCCCTTGGACTATGTAGATTACCTAGCGCAACTTGGACTATCTAAGTTAACGAACGTGCACTTGGACTATGTAGGTAACCTAGCGGGCACTTGGACAGTATAGGTTACCTAGCGGGCACTTGGACTATCTAGGTTAACGAATGGGCACTTGGACTATGTAGGTTACCTAGCGGGCACTTGGACTATCTAGGTTAGTAAACCGGAACTTGGAATATCTAGGTTACCTAGCGGGCATTTGGACTATGTAGGTTACCTTGCGGGCACTTGGCCTATCTAGGTTACCTAACGGGAACTTGGACAATGTAGGTTTACTAGCGGACACTTGGACGATCTAGGTTAACTAGCGGGCACTTGGACAATGCAGGTTCCCATCGGGCACTATGAATATGTAGCTTCCCTAGAGGGCACTTGGACTATATAGGTTCCCTATGGGTACTTGGACTATCTGGGTTCCCTAACGGGCACTTGGAATTTGAAGATTCCCTATCGGGCACTTGGACTATGTAGGTTCCTCATTGGGCACTTGGACTATGTAGGTTCCCTATCGGGCACTTGGACTATGTAGGTTAACTAGCGGGCCTTTGGTCTATCTAGGTTACCTAGCGGGCACTTGGACTATCTAGGTTAACTGCGGGCACTTGTACAATGCAGGTTCCCTAGCGGGCACTTTGACTATGTAGGTTCCCTAGAGGGCACTTGGACTATATAGGTTCCCTATGGGCACTTGGACTATCTAGGTGCCCTAACGGGCACTTGGAATACGTAGGTTCCCTTTCGGACACTTGGACTGTGTAGGTTCCTCAGCGGGCACTTGGACTATGTAGGTTAACTAGCGGGCACTTGGACTATCTAGGTTACCTAACGGGAACTTGGACTATGTAGGTTTACTAGCGGACACTTGGACGATCTAGGTTAACTAGCGGGCACTTGGACAATGCAGGTTCCCTAGCGGGCACTATGAATATGTAGCTTCCCTAGAGGGCACTTGGACTATACAGGTTCCCTATGGGCACTTGGACTATCTGGGTTCCCTAAAGGGCACTTGGAATATGAAGATTCCCTATCGGACACTTGGACTATGTAGGTTCCTCATTGGGCACTTGGACTATGTAGGTTCCCTATCGGGCACATGGACTATGTAGGTTAACTAGCGGGCCCTTGGACTATCTAGGTTACCTAGCGGGCACTTGCACTATCTAGGTTAACTAGCGGGCACTTGTACAATGCAGGTTCCCTAGCGGGCACTTTGACTATGTAGGTTCCCTAGAGGGCACTTGGACTATATAGGTTCCCTATGGGCTCTTGGACTATCTAGGTGCCCTAACGGGCACTTGGAATACGTAGGTTCCCTTTCGGACACTTGGACTAAGTAGGTTCCTCAGCGGGCACTTGGACTATGTAGGTTAACTAGCGGGCACTTGGACTATCTAAGTTACCTAGCGGACACTTAGACTATGTACGTCCCCTAGCGGGCACTTGGACAATCGAGGTTAACTAGAGGGCCCTTGGACTATGTAGGTTAACGAATGGGCACTTGTACTATGTAGGGTACCTAGCGGGCACTTAGACTATCTAGGATAGTAAACCTGAACTTGGAATATCTAGGTTACCTAGCGGGCACTTGGACTATGTAGGTGACCTTGCGGGCACTTGGCCTATCTGGGTTACCTAACGGGAACTTGGACAATGTAGGTTTACTAGCGGACACTTGGACGATCTAGGTTAACTAGCGGGCACTTGGACAATGCAGGTTCCCTAGCGGGCACTATGAATATGTAGCTTCCCTAGAGGGCACTTGGACTATATAGGTTCCCTATGGGTACTTGGACTATCTGGGTTCCCTAATAGGCACTTGGAATATGAAGATTCCCTATCGGGCACTTGGACTATGTAGGTTCCTCATTGGGCACTTGGACTATGTAGGTTCCCTATCGGGCACTTGGACTATGTAGGTTAACTAGCGGGCCTTTGGACTATCTAGGTTACCTAGCGGGCACTTGGACTATCTAGGTTAACTGCGGGCACTTGTACAATGCAGGTTCCCTAGCGGGCATTTTGACTATGTAGGTTCCCTAGAGGGCACTTGGACTATATAGGTTCCCTATGGGCACTTGGACTATCTATGTGCTCTAACGGGCACTTGGAATACATAGGTTCCCTTTCGGACACTTGGACTATGTAGGTTCCTCAGCGGGCACAAGGACTATGTAGGTTAACTAGCGGGCACTTGGACTATCTAGGTTACCTAACGGGAACTTGGACTATGTAGGTTTACTAGCGGACACTTGCACGATCTAGGTTAACTTGCGGCACTTGGACTATCTGGGGTCCCTAACGGGCACTTGGAATATGAAGATTCCCTATCGGGCACTTGGACTATGTAGGTTAACTAGCGGGTCCTTGGACTATCTAGGTTACCTAGCGGGCACTTGGACTATCTAGGTTAACTAGCGGGCACTTGTACAATGCAGGTTCCCTAGCGGGCACTTTGACTATGTAGGTTCCCTAGAGGGCACGTGGACTATATAGGTTCCCTATGGGCACTTGGACTATCTAGGTTCCCTAACGGGCACTTGGAATACGTAGGTTCCCTTTCGGACACTTGGACTACGTAGGTTCCTCAGCGGGCACTTGGACTATGTAGGTTAACTAGCGGGCACTTGGACTATCTAAGTTACCTAGCGGGCACTTGGACTATGTACGTCCCCTAGCGGGCACTTAGACTATCGAGGTTAACTAGAGGGCCCTTGGACTATGTAGGTTAACTAGCGGGCACTTGGAATATCTAGGTTAACTAACGGACCTTGGACTATGTAGGTTAACTAGCGGGCACTTGGACGATCTAGGTTAACTAGCGGGACTTGGACTATCTATGTTAACTAGCGGGCACTTGGACGATGCAGGTTCCCTAGAGGGCACTTGGACTATCTAGGTTCCCGAACGGGCACTTGGACTATGTAGGTCCCTTCGCGGGCACTTGGACTATGTAGGTTAACTAGCGGGCACTTAGACTATCTAGGTTGCCTAGCGGGCACTTGGACTATGTAGGTAACCTAACGGGCACTTGGACTATCTAGGTTAGGTAACGGGCACTTGGACTATCTAGGTTACCTAGCGGGAATTTGGAATATGTAGGTTACCTAGCGGGCACTCGGAGTATAGGTTAACTAGAGGGCACTTGGACTATATAGGTTACCTAGCGGGCCCTTGGATTATGTAGGTTACCTAGGGCGACTTGGACTATCTAAGTTAACGAACGTGCACTTGGACTATGTAGGTAACCTAGCGGGCACTTGGACAGTATAGGTTACCTAGCGGGCACTTGGACTATCTAGGTTAACGAATGGGCACTTGGACTATGTAGGTTACCTAGTGGGCACTTGGACTATCTAAGTTAGTAAACCGGAACTTGGAATATCTAGGTTACCTAGCGGGCACTTGGCCTATCTAGGTTACCTAACGGGAACTTGGACAATGTAGGTTTACTAGCGGACACTTGGACGATCTAGGTTAACTAGCGGACACTTGGACAATGCAGGTTCCCTAGCGCGCACTATGAATATGTAGCTTCCCAGGAGGGCACTTGGACTATAAAGGTTCCCTATGGGTACTTGGACTATCTGGGTTCCCTAACGGGCACTTGGAATTTGAAGATTCCCTATCGGGCACTTGGACTATGTAGGTTCCTCATTGGGCACTTGGACTATGTAGGTTCCCTATCGGGCACTTGGACTATGTAGGTTAACTAGCGGGCCTTTGGACTATCTAGGTTACCTAGCGGGCACTTGGACTATCTAGGTTAACTGCGGGCACTTGTACAATGCAGGTTCCCTAGCGGGCACTTTGATTATGTAGGTTCCCTAGAGGGCACTTGGACTATATAGGTTCCCTATGGGCACTTGGACTATCTAGGTGCCCTAACGGGCACTTGGAATACGTAGGTTCCCTTTCGGACACTTGGACTATGTAGGTTCCTCAGCGGGCACTTGGACTATGTAGGTTAACTAGCGGGCACTTGGACTATCTAGGTTACCTAACGGGAACTTGGACTATGTAGGTTTACTAGCGGACACTTGGACTATACAGGTTCCCTATGGGCACTTGGACTATCTGGGTTCCCTAAAGGGCACTTGGAATATGAAGATTCCCTATCGGGCACTTGGACTATGTAGGTTCCTCATTGGGCACTTGGACTATGTAGGTTCCCTATCGGGCACATGGACTATGTAGGTTAACTAGCGGGCCCTTGGACTATCTAGGTTACCTAGCGGGCACTTGCACTATCTAGGTTAACTAGAGGGCACTTGTACAATGCAGGTTCCCTAGCGGGCACTTTGACTATGTAGGTTCCCTAGAGGGCACTTGGACTATATAGGTTCCCTATGGGCACTTGGACTATCTAGGTGCCCTAACGGGCACTTGGAATACGTAGGTTCCCTTTCGGACACTTGGACTATGTAGGTTCCTCAGCGGGCACTTGGACTATGTAGGTTACCTAGCGGGCACTTGGACTATCTAAGTTACCTAGCGGACACTTGGACTATGTACGTCCCCTAGCGGGCACTTGGACAATCGAGGTTAACTAGAGGGCCCTTGGACTATGTAGGTTAACGAATGGGCACTTGTACTATGTAGGGTACCTAGCGGGCACTTGGACTATCTAGGTTAGTAAACCGGAACTTGGAATATCTAGGTTACCTAGCGGGCACTTGGACTATGTAGGTTACCATGCGGGCACTTGGCCTATCTGGGTTACCTAACGGGAACTTGGACAATGTAGGTTTACTAGCGGACACTTGGACGATCTAGGTTAACTAGCGGGCACTTGGACAATGCAGGTTCCCTAGCGAGCACTATGAATATGTAGCTTCCCTAGAGGGCACTTGGACTATATAGGTTCCCTATGGGTACTTGGACTATCTGGGTTCCCTAATGGGCACTTGGAATATGAAGATTCCCTATCGGGCACTTGGACTATGTAGGTTCCTCATTGGGCACTTGGACTATGTAGGTTCCCTATCGGGCACTTGGACTATGTAGGTTAACTAGCGGGCCTTTGGACTATCTAGGTTACCTAGCGGGCACTTGGACTATCTAGGTTAACTGCGGGCACTTGTACAATGCAGGTTCCCTAGCGGGCATTTTGACTATGTAGGTTCCCTAGAGGGCACTTGGACTATATAGGTTCCCTGTGGGCACTTGGACTATCTATGTGCTCTAACGGGCACTTGGAATACATAGGTTCCCTTTCGGACACTTGGACTATGTAGGTACCTCAGCGGGCACATGGACTATGTAGGTTAACTAGCGGGCACTTGGACTATCTAGGTTACCTAACGGGAACTTGGACTATGTAGGTTTACTAGCGGACACTTGCACGATCTAGGTTAACTTGCGGCACTTGGACTATCTGGGGTCCCTAACGGGCACTTGGAATATGAAGATTCCCTATCGGGCACTTGGACTATGTAGGTTAACTAGCGGGCCCTTGGACTATCTAGGTTACCTAGCGGGCACTTGGACTATGTAGGTTAACTAGCGGGCACTTGTACAATGCAGGTTCCCTAGCAGGCACTTTGACTATGTAGGTTCCCTAGAGGGCACGTGGACTATATGGGTTCCCTATGGGCACTTGGACTATCTAGGTTCCCTAACGGGCACTTGGAATACGTAGGTTCCCTTTCGGACACTTGGACTATGTAGGTTCCTCAGCGGGCACTTGGACTATGTAGGTTAACTAGCGGGCACTTGGACTATCTAAGTTACCTAGCGGGAACTTGGAATATGTAGGTTACCTAGCGGGCACTCGGACTATAGGTTAACTAGAGGGCACTTGGGCTATATAGGTTACTTAGCGGGCCCTTGGACTATGTAGGTTACCTAGCGCGACTTGAACTATCTAAGTTAACGAACGTGCACTTGGACTATGTAGGTAACCTAGCGGGCACTTGGACAGTATAGGTTACCTAGCGGGCACTTGGACTATCTAGGTTAACGAATGGGCACTTGGACTATGTAGGTTACCTAGCGGGCACTTGGCCTATCTAGGTTACCTAACGGGAACTTGGACAATGTAGGTTTACTAGCGGACACTTGGACGATCTAGGTTAACTAGCGGGCACTTGGACAATGCAGGCTCCCTAGCGGGCACTATGAATATGTAGCTTCCCTAGAGGGCACTTGGACTATATAGGTTCCCTATGGGTACTTGGACTATCTGGGTTCCCTAATGGGCACTTGGAATATGAAGATTCCCTATCGGGCACTTGGACTATGTAGGTTCCTCATTGGGCACTTGGACTATGTAGGTTCCCTATCGGGCACTTGGACTATGTAGGTTAACTAGCGGGCCTTTGGACTATCTAGGTTACCTAGCGGGCACTTGGACTATCTAGGTTAACTGCGGGCACTTGTACAATGCAGGTTCCCTAGCGGGCATTTTGACTATGTAGGTTCCCTAGAGGGCACTTGGACTATATAGGTTCCCTGTGGGCACTTGGACTATCTATGTGCTCTAACGGGCACTTGGAATACATAGGTTCCCTTTCGGACACTTGGACTATGTAGGTTCCTCAGCGGGCACATGGACTATGTAGGTTAACTAGCGGGCACTTGGACTATCTAGGTTACCTAACGGGAACTTGGACTATGTAGGTTTACTAGCGGACACTTGCACGATCTAGGTTAACTTGCGGCACTTGGACTATCTGGGGTCCCTAACGGGCACTTGGAATATGAAGATTCCCTATCGGGCACTTGGACTATGTAGGTTAACTAGCGGGCCCTTGGACTATCTAGGTTACCTAGCGGGCACTTGGACTATCTAGGTTAACTAGCGGGCACTTGTACAATGCAGGTTCCCTAGCAGGCACTTTGACTATGTAGGTTCCCTAGAGGGCACGTGGACTATATAGGTTCCCTATGGGCACTTGGACTATCTAGGTTCCCTAACGGGCACTTGGAATACGTAGGTTCCCTTTCGGACACTTGGACTATGTAGGTTCCTCAGCGGGCACTTGGACTATGTAGGTTAACTAGCGGGCACTTGGACTATCTAAGTTACCTAGCGGGCACTTGGACTATGTACGTCCCCTAGCGGGCACTTAGACTATCGAGGTTAACTAGAGGGCCCTTGGACTATGTAGGTTAACTAGCGGGCACTTGGAATATCTAGGTTAACTAACGGACCTTGGACTATGTAGGTTAACTAGCGGGCACTTGGACGATCTAGGTTAACTAGCGGGAACTTGGACTATCTATGTTAACTAGCGGGCACATGGACGATGCAGGTTCCCTAGAGGGCACTTGGACTATCTAGGTTCCCGAACGGGCACTTGGACTATGTAGGTCCCTTCGCGGGCACTTGGACTATGTAGGTTAACTAGCGGGCACTTAGACTATCTAGGTTGCCTAGCGGGCACTTGGACTATGTAGGTAACCTAACGGGCACTTGGACTATCTAGGTTAGGTAACGGGCACTTGGACTATCTAGGTTACCTAGCGGGAATTTGGAATATGTAGGTTACCTAGCGGGAACTCGGAGTATAGGTTAACTAGAGGGCACTTGGACTATATAGGTTACCTAGCGGGCCCTTGGATTATGTAGGTTACCTAGGGCGACTTGGACTATCTAAGTTAACGAACGTGCACTTGGACTATGTAGGTAACCTAGCGGGCACTTGGACAGTATAGGTTACCTAGCGGGCACTTGGACTATCTAGGTTAACGAATGGGCACTTGGACTATGTAGGTTACCTAGTGGGCACTTGGACTATCTAAGTTAGTAAACCGGAACTTGGAATATCTAGGTTACCTAGCGGGCACTTGGCCTATCTAGGTTACCTAACGGGAACTTGGACAATGTAGGTTTACTAGCGGACACTTGGACGATCTAGGTTAACTAGCGGACACTTGGACAATGCAGGTTCCCTAGCGCGCACTATGAATATGTAGCTTCCCAGGAGGGCACTTGGACTATAAAGGTTCCCTATGGGTACTTGGACTATCTGGGTTCCCTAACGGGCACTTGGAATTTGAAGATTCCCTATCGGGCACTTGGACTATGTAGGTTCCTCATTGGGCACTTGGACTATGTAGGTTCCCTATCGGGCACTTGGACTATGTAGGTTAACTAGCGGGCCTTTGGACTATCTAGGTTACCTAGCGGGCACTTGGACTATCTAGGTTAACTGCGGGCACTTGTACAATGCAGGTTCCCTAGCGGGCACTTTGATTATGTAGGTTCCCTAGAGGGCACTTGGACTATATAGGTTCCCTATGGGCACTTGGACTATCTAGGTGCCCTAACGGGCACTTGGAATACGTAGGTTCCCTTTCGGACACTTGGACTATGTAGGTTCCTCAGCGGGCACTTGGACTATGTAGGTTAACTAGCGGGCACTTGGACTATCTAGGTTACCTAACGGGAACTTGGACTATGTAGGTTTACTAGCGGACACTTGGACTATACAGGTTCCCTATGGGCACTTGGACTATCTGGGTTCCCTAAAGGGCACTTGGAATATGAAGATTCCCTATCGGGCACTTGGACTATGTAGGTTCCTCATTGGGCACTTGGACTATGTAGGTTCCCTATCGGGCACATGGACTATGTAGGTTAACTAGCGGGCCCTTGGACTATCTAGGTTACCTAGCGGGCACTTGCACTATCTAGGTTAACTAGAGGGCACTTGTACAATGCAGGTTCCCTAGCGGGCACTTTGACTATGTAGGTTCCCTAGAGGGCACTTGGACTATATAGGTTCCCTATGGGCACTTGGACTATCTAGGTGCCCTAACGGGCACTTGGAATACGTAGGTTCCCTTTCGGACACTTGGACTATGTAGGTTCCTCAGCGGGCACTTGGACTATGTAGGTTACCTAGCGGGCACTTGGACTATCTAAGTTACCTAGCGGACACTTGGACTATGTACGTCCCCTAGCGGGCACTTGGACAATCGAGGTTAACTAGAGGGCCCTTGGACTATGTAGGTTAACGAATGGGCACTTGTACTATGTAGGGTACCTAGCGGGCACTTGGACTATCTAGGTTAGTAAACCGGAACTTGGAATATCTAGGTTACCTAGCGGGCACTTGGACTATGTAGGTTACCATGCGGGCACTTGGCCTATCTGGGTTACCTAACGGGAACTTGGACAATGTAGGTTTACTAGCGGACACTTGGACGATCTAGGTTAACTAGCGGGCACTTGGACAATGCAGGTTCCCTAGCGAGCACTATGAATATGTAGCTTCCCTAGAGGGCACTTGGACTATATAGGTTCCCTATGGGTACTTGGACTATCTGGGTTCCCTAATGGGCACTTGGAATATGAAGATTCCCTATCGGGCACTTGGACTATGTAGGTTCCTCATTGGGCACTTGGACTATGTAGGTTCCCTATCGGGCACTTGGACTATGTAGGTTAACTAGCGGGCCTTTGGACTATCTAGGTTACCTAGCGGGCACTTGGACTATCTAGGTTAACTGCGGGCACTTGTACAATGCAGGTTCCCTAGCGGGCATTTTGACTATGTAGGTTCCCTAGAGGGCACTTGGACTATATAGGTTCCCTGTGGGCACTTGGACTATCTATGTGCTCTAACGGGCACTTGGAATACATAGGTTCCCTTTCGGACACTTGGACTATGTAGGTACCTCAGCGGGCACATGGACTATGTAGGTTAACTAGCGGGCACTTGGACTATCTAGGTTACCTAACGGGAACTTGGACTATGTAGGTTTACTAGCGGACACTTGCACGATCTAGGTTAACTTGCGGCACTTGGACTATCTGGGGTCCCTAACGGGCACTTGGAATATGAAGATTCCCTATCGGGCACTTGGACTATGTAGGTTAACTAGCGGGCCCTTGGACTATCTAGGTTACCTAGCGGGCACTTGGACTATGTAGGTTAACTAGCGGGCACTTGTACAATGCAGGTTCCCTAGCAGGCACTTTGACTATGTAGGTTCCCTAGAGGGCACGTGGACTATATGGGTTCCCTATGGGCACTTGGACTATCTAGGTTCCCTAACGGGCACTTGGAATACGTAGGTTCCCTTTCGGACACTTGGACTATGTAGGTTCCTCAGCGGGCACTTGGACTATGTAGGTTAACTAGCGGGCACTTGGACTATCTAAGTTACCTAGCGGGCACTTGGACTATGTACGTCCCCTAGCGGGCACTTAGACTATCGAGGTTAACTAGAGGGCCCTTGGACTATGTAGGTTAACTAGCGGGCACTTGGAATATCTAGGTTAACTAACGGACCTTGGACTATGTAGGTTAACTAGCGGGCACTTGGACGATCTAGGTTAACTAGCGAGAACTTGGACTATCTATGTTAACTAACGGGCACATGGACGATGCATGTTCCCTAGAGGGCACTTGGACTATATAGGTTACCTAGCGGGCCCTTGGACTATGTAGGTTACGTAGCGCGACTTGGACTATCTAAGTTAACGAACGTGCACTTGGACTATGTAGGTAACCTAGCGGGCACTTGGACAGTATAGGTTACCTAGCGGGCACTTGGATTATCTAGGTTAACGAATGGGCACTTGGACTATGTAGGTTACCTAGCGGGCACTTGCACTATCTAAGTTAGTAAACCGGAACTTGGAATATCTAGGTTACCTAGCGGGCACTTGGCCTATCTAGGTTACCTAACGGGAACTTGGACAATGTAGGTTAACTAGCGGGCACTTGGACGATCTAGGTTAACTAGCGGGAACTTGGACTATCTATGTTAACTAGCGGGCACATGGACGATGCATGTTCCCTAGAGGGCACTTGGACTATCTAGGTTCCCGAACGGGCACTTGGACTATGTAGGTCCCTTGGCGGGCACTTGGACTATGTAGGTTAACTAGCGGGCACTTAGACTATCTAGGTTGCCTAGCGGGCACTTGGACTATGTAGGTAACCTAACGGGCACTTGGACTATCTAGGTTAGGTAACGGGCACTTGGACTATCTAGGTTACCTAGCGGGAACTTGGAATATGTAGGTTACCTAGCGGGCACTCGGACTATAGGTTAACTAGAGGGCACTTGGGCTATATAGGTTACTTAGCGGGCCCTTGGACTATGTAGGTTACCTAGCGCGACTTGAACTATCTAAGTTAACGAACGTGCACTTGGACTATGTAGGTAACCTAGCGGGCACTTGGACAGTATAGGTTACCTAGCGGGCACTTGGACTATCTAGGTTAACGAATGGGCACTTGGACTATGTAGGTTACCTAGCGGGCACTTGGCCTATCTAGGTTACCTAACGGGAACTTGGACAATGTAGGTTTACTAGCGGACACTTGGACGATCTAGGTTAACTAGCGGGCACTTGGACAATGCAGGCTCCCTAGCGGGCACTATGAATATGTAGCTTCCCTAGAGGGCACTTGGACTATATAGGTTCCCTATGGGTACTTGGACTATCTGGGTTCCCTAATGGGCACTTGGAATATGAAGATTCCCTATCGGGCACTTGGACTATGTAGGTTCCTCATTGGGCACTTGGACTATGTAGGTTCCCTATCGGGCACTTGGACTATGTAGGTTAACTAGCGGGCCTTTGGACTATCTAGGTTACCTAGCGGGCACTTGGACTATCTAGGTTAACTGCGGGCACTTGTACAATGCAGGTTCCCTAGCGGGCATTTTGACTATGTAGGTTCCCTAGAGGGCACTTGGACTATATAGGTTCCCTGTGGGCACTTGGACTATCTATGTGCTCTAACGGGCACTTGGAATACATAGGTTCCCTTTCGGACACTTGGACTATGTAGGTTCCTCAGCGGGCACATGGACTATGTAGGTTAACTAGCGGGCACTTGGACTATCTAGGTTACCTAACGGGAACTTGGACTATGTAGGTTTACTAGCGGACACTTGCACGATCTAGGTTAACTTGCGGCACTTGGACTATCTGGGGTCCCTAACGGGCACTTGGAATATGAAGATTCCCTATCGGGCACTTGGACTATGTAGGTTAACTAGCGGGCCCTTGGACTATCTAGGTTACCTAGCGGGCACTTGGACTATCTAGGTTAACTAGCGGGCACTTGTACAATGCAGGTTCCCTAGCAGGCACTTTGACTATGTAGGTTCCCTAGAGGGCACGTGGACTATATAGGTTCCCTATGGGCACTTGGACTATCTAGGTTCCCTAACGGGCACTTGGAATACGTAGGTTCCCTTTCGGACACTTGGACTATGTAGGTTCCTCAGCGGGCACTTGGACTATGTAGGTTAACTAGCGGGCACTTGGACTATCTAAGTTACCTAGCGGGCACTTGGACTATGTACGTCCCCTAGCGGGCACTTAGACTATCGAGGTTAACTAGAGGGCCCTTGGACTATGTAGGTTAACTAGCGGGCACTTGGAATATCTAGGTTAACTAACGGACCTTGGACTATGTAGGTTAACTAGCGGGCACTTGGACGATCTAGGTTAACTAGCGGGAACTTGGACTATCTATGTTAACTAGCGGGCACATGGACGATGCAGGTTCCCTAGAGGGCACTTGGACTATCTAGGTTCCCGAACGGGCACTTGGACTATGTAGGTCCCTTGGCGGGCACTTGGACTATGTAGGTTAACTAGCGGGCACTTAGACTATCTAAGTTGCCTAGCGGGCACTTGGACTATGTAGGTAACCTAACGGGCACTTGGACTATCTAGTTTAGGTAACGGGCACTTGGACTATCTAGGTTACCTAGCGCGAACTTGGAATATGTAGGTTACCTAGCGGGCACTCGGACTAAAGGTTAACTAGAGGGCACTTGGACTATATAGGTTACCTAGCGGGCCCTTGGACTATGTAGGTTACCTAGCGCGACTTGGACTATCTAAGTTAACGAACGTGAACTTGGACTATGTAGGTAACCTAGCGGGCACTTGGACAGTATAGGTTACCTAGCGGGCACTTGGACTATCTAGGTTAACTAGCGGGAACTTGGACTATCTATGTTAACTAGCGGGCACATGGACGATGCATGTTCCCTAGAGGGCACTTGGACTATCTAGGTTCCCGAACGGGCACTTGGACTATGTAGGTCCCTTGGCGGGCACTTGGACTATGTAGGTTAACTAGCGGGCACTTAGACTATCTAGGTTGCCTAGCGGGCACTTGGACTATGTAGGTAACCTAACGGGCACTTGGACTATCTAGGTTAGGTAACGGGCACTTGGACTATCTAGGTTACCTAGCGGGAACTTGGAATATGTAGGTTACCTAGCGGGCACTCGGACTATAGGTTAACTAGAGGGCACTTGGGCTATATAGGTTACTTAGCGGGCCCTTGGACTATGTAGGTTACCTAGCGCGACTTGAACTATCTAAGTTAACGAACGTGCACTTGGACTATGTAGGTAACCTAGCGGGCACTTGGACAGTATAGGTTACCTAGCGGGCACTTGGACTATCTAGGTTAACGAATGGGCACTTGGACTATGTAGGTTACCTAGCGGGCACTTGGCCTATCTAGGTTACCTAACGGGAACTTGGACAATGTAGGTTTACTAGCGGACACTTGGACGATCTAGGTTAACTAGCGGGCACTTGGACAATGCAGGCTCCCTAGCGGGCACTATGAATATGTAGCTTCCCTAGAGGGCACTTGGACTATATAGGTTCCCTATGGGTACTTGGACTATCTGGGTTCCCTAATGGGCACTTGGAATATGAAGATTCCCTATCGGGCACTTGGACTATGTAGGTTCCTCATTGGGCACTTGGACTATGTAGGTTCCCTATCGGGCACTTGGACTATGTAG
This sequence comes from Tenrec ecaudatus, assembly GCF_050624435.1. Lineage (NCBI taxonomy): Eukaryota > Metazoa > Chordata > Mammalia > Afrosoricida > Tenrecidae > Tenrec > Tenrec ecaudatus. Next base: position 800,456 of record NW_027459452.1, read on the forward strand.
GTTAACTAGCGGGCCTTTGGACTATCTAGGTTACCTAGCGGGCACTTGGACTATCTAGGTTAACTGCGGGCACTTGTACAATGCAGGTTCCCTAGCGGGCATTTTGACTATGTAGGTTCCCTAGAGGGCACTTGGACTATATAGGTTCCCTGTGGGCACTTGGACTATCTATGTGCTCTAACGGGCACTTGGAATACATAGGTTCCCTTTCGGACACTTGGACTATGTAGGTTCCTCAGCGGGCACATGGACTATGTAGGTTAACTAGCGGGCACTTGGACTATCTAGGTTACCTAACGGGAACTTGGACTATGTAGGTTTACTAGCGGACACTTGCACGATCTAGGTTAACTTGCGGCACTTGGACTATCTGGGGTCCCTAACGGGCACTTGGAATATGAAGATTCCCTATCGGGCACTTGGACTATGTAGGTTAACTAGCGGGCCCTTGGACTATCTAGGTTACCTAGCGGGCACTTGGACTATCTAGGTTAACTAGCGGGCACTTGTACAATGCAGGTTCCCTAGCAGGCACTTTGACTATGTAGGTTCCCTAGAGGGCACGTGGACTATATAGGTTCCCTATGGGCACTTGGACTATCTAGGTTCCCTAACGGGCACTTGGAATACGTAGGTTCCCTTTCGGACACTTGGACTATGTAGGTTCCTCAGCGGGCACTTGGACTATGTAGGTTAACTAGCGGGCACTTGGACTATCTAAGTTACCTAGCGGGCACTTGGACTATGTACGTCCCCTAGCGGGCACTTAGACTATCGAGGTTAACTAGAGGGCCCTTGGACTATGTAGGTTAACTAGCGGGCACTTGGAATATCTAGGTTAACTAACGGACCTTGGACTATGTAGGTTAACTAGCGGGCACTTGGACGATCTAGGTTAACTAGCGGGAACTTGGACTATCTATGTTAACTAGCGGGCACATGGACGATGCAGGTTCCCTAGAGGGCACTTGGACTATCTAGGTTCCCGAACGGGCACTTGGACTATGTAGGTCCCTTGGCGGGCACTTGGACTATGTAGGTTAACTAGCGGGCACTTAGACTATCTAAGTTGCCTAGCGGGCACTTGGACTATGTAGGTAACCTAACGGGCACTTGGACTATCTAGTTTAGGTAACGGGCACTTGGACTATCTAGGTTACCTAGCGCGAACTTGGAATATGTAGGTTACCTAGCGGGCACTCGGACTAAAGGTTAACTAGAGGGCACTTGGACTATATAGGTTACCTAGCGGGCCCTTGGACTATGTAGGTTACCTAGCGCGACTTGGACTATCTAAGTTAACGAACGTGAACTTGGACTATGTAGGTAACCTAGCGGGCACTTGGACAGTATAGGTTACCTAGCGGGCACTTGGACTATCTAGGTTAACGAATGGGCACTTGGACTATGTAGGTTACCTAGCGGGCACTTGCACTATCTAAGTTAGTAAACCGGAACTTGGAATATCTAGGTTACCTAGCGGGCACTTGGCCTATCTAGGTTACCTAACGGGAACTTGGACAATGTAGGTTTACTAGCGGGCACTTGGACGATCTAGGTTAACTAGCGGGCACTTGGACAATGCAGGTTCCCTAGCGGGCACTATGAATATGTAGCTTCCCTAGAGGGCACTTGGACTATATAGGTTCCCTATGGGTACTTGGACTATCTGGGTTCCCTAACGGGCACTTGGAATTTGAAGATTCCCTATCGGGCACTTGGACTATGTAGGTTCCTCATTGGGCACTTGGAATATGTAGCTTCCCTATCGGGCACTTGGACTATGTAGGTTAACTAGCGGGCCTTTGGACTATCTAGGTTACCTAGCGGGCACTTGAATTATCTAGGTTAACTGCGGTCACTTGTCCAATGCAGGTTCCCTAGCGGGCACTTTGACTATGTAGGTTCCCTAGAGGGCACTTGGACTATATAGGTTCCCTATGGGCACTTGGATTATCTTGGTGCCCTAACGGGCACTTGGCATACGTAGGTTCCCTTTCGGACACTTGGACTATATAGGTTCTTCAGCGGGCACTTGGACTATGTAGGTTAACTAGCGGGCACTTGGACTATCTAGGTTACCTAACGGGAACTTGGACTATGTAGGTTTACTAGCGGACACTTGGACGATCTAGGTTAACTAGCGGGCACTTGGACAATGCAGGTTCCCTAGCGGGCACTATGAATATGTAGCTTCCCTAGAGGGCACTTGGACTATATAGGTTCCCTATGGGCACTTGGACTATCTGGGTTGCCTAACGGGCACTTGGAATATGAAGATTCCCTATCGGGCACTTGGACTCTGTAGGTTCCTCATTGGGCACTTGGACTATGTAGGTTTCCTAACGGGCACATGGACTATGTAGGTTAACTAGTGGGCCCTTGGACTATCTAGGTTACCTAGCGGGCACTTGGACTATCTAGGTTAACTAGCGGGCACTTGTACAATGCAGGTTCCCTAGCGGGCACTGACTTTGTAGGTTCCCTAGAGGGCACTTGGACTATATAGGTTCCCTATGGGCACTTGGACTATATAGGTGCCCTAATGGGCACTTGGAATACGTAGGTTCCCTTTCGGACACTTGGACTATGTAGGTTCCTCAGCGGGCACTTGGACTATGTAGGTTAACTAGCGGGCACTTGGACTATCTAAGTTACCTAGCAGGCACTTGGACTATGTACGTCCCCTAGCAGGCACTTGGACAATCGAGGTTAACTAGAGGGCCCTTGGACTATGTAGGTTAACTAGCGGGCACTTGGATGATCTAGGTTAACTAGCGGGCACTTGGACTAACTATGTTAACTAGCGGGCACTTGGACGATGTAGGTCCCCTAGAGGGCACTTGGACTATCTAGGTTCCCTAACGGGCACTTGGACTGTGTAGGTTCCCTAGCGGGCACTTGGACTATGTAGGTCCCTTAGCGGGCACTTGGACTATGTAGGTTCCCTAACGGGCAGTTGGACTATGTAGGTTAACTAGTGGGCCCTTAGACTATCTAGGTTACCTAGCGGGCACTTGGACTATGTACGTCCCCTAGCGGGCACTTGGACTATCTAGGTTAACTAGAGGGCCCTTGGACAATGTAGGTTAACTAGCGGGCACTTGGAAAATCTAGGTTAACTAGCGGACCTTGGACTATGTAGGTTAACTAGCGGGCACTTGGACGATCTAGGTTAACTAGCGGGCACTTGGACTATCTAGGTTAACTAGCGGGCACTTGGACTATCTGGATTAACTAGCGGGCACTTGGACGATGTAGGTTCCCTAGCGGGCACATGGACTATGTAGGTTAACTAGCGGGCCCTTGGACTATCTAGGTTACCTAGCGGGCACTTGGACTCTCTAGGTTAACTAGCGGGCACTTGTACAATGCAGGTTCCCTAGCGGGCACTGACTATGTAGGTTCCCTAGAGGGCACTTGGACTATATAGGTTCCCTATGGGCACTTGGACTATCTAGGTGCCCTAACGGGCACTTGGAATACGTAGGTTACCTTTCGGACACTTGGACTATGTAGGTTCCTCAGCGGGCACTTGGACTATATAGGTTAACTAGCGGGCACTTGGACTATCTAAGTTACCTAGCAGGCACTTGGACTATGTACGTCCCCTAGCAGGCACTTGGACAATCGAGGTTAACTAGAGGGCCCTTGGACTATGTAGGTTAACTAGCGGGCACTTGGATGATCTAGGTTAACTAGCGGGCACTTGGACTAAGTATGTTAACTAGCGGGCACTTGGACGATGTAGGTCCCCTAGACGGCACTTGGACTATCTAGGTTCCCTAACGGGCACTTGGACTGTGTAGGTTCCCTAGCGGGCACTTGGACTATGTAGGTCCCTTAGCGGGCACTTGTACTATGTAGGTTCCCTAACGGGCAGTTGGACTATGTAGGTTAACTAGTGGGCCCTTAGACTATCTAGGTTACCTAGCGGGCACTTGGACTATGTACGTCCCCTAGCGGGCACTTGGACTATCTAGGTTAACTAGAGGGCCCTTGGACTATGTAGGTTAACTAGCGGGCCCTTGGAAAATCTAGGTTAACTAGCAGACCTTGGACTATGTAGGTTAACTAGCGGGCACTTGGACGATCTAGGTTAACTAGCGGGCACTTGGACTATCTAGGTTAACTAGCGGGCACGTGGACTATCTGGATTAACTAGCGGGCACTTGGACGATGTAGGTTCCCTAGCGGGCACTTGGACTATATATGTTAATTAGCGGGCACATGGACTATGTAGGTTCACTATCGGGCAGTTGGACTATGTAGTTTAACTAGCGGGCCCTTAGACTATCTCGGTTACCTAGCGGGCACTTGGACTTTGTACGTCCCCTAGCGGGCACTTGGACTATCTAGGTTAACTAGAGGGCCCTTGGACTATGTAGGTTAACTAGCGGGCACTTGGAATATCTAGGTTAACTAGCGGACCTTGGACTATGTAGGTTAACTAGCGGGCACTTGGACGATCTAAGTTAACAAGCGGGCACTTGGACTATCTAGTTTTACTAGCGGGCACTTGGACTTTCTAGATTAACTAGCGGGCACTTGGAAGATGCAGGTTCCCTAGCGGGCACTTGGACTATATAGGTTAATTAGCGGGCACTTGGACTATGGAAGTTACCTAGCGGGCACTTGGACTGTCTAGGTTACCTAACGGGCACTTCGACTATGTATGTTAGCTAACAGGAACTTGGACTATCTAGGTTAACTAGCGGGCACTTGGACTATATAGGTTACCTAGCGGGCCCTTGGACTATGTAGGTTACCTAGCGGGCACTTGGACTATCTAGGTTAACGAACGTGCACTTGGAAAATTTAGGTAACCTAGCGGGCACTTGAACAGTCTAGGTTACTTAGCATTCACTTGGACTATCTAGGTTAACTAGCGGGCACGTGGACTATCTGGATTAACTAGCGGGCACTTGGACGATGTAGGTTCCCTAGCGGGCACTTGGATTATATATGTTAATTAGCGGGCACTTGGACTATGTAGGTTCACTATCGGGCAGTTGGACTATGTAGTTTAACTAGCGGGCCCTTAGACTATCTCCCTTACCTAGCGGGCACTTGGACTATATACGTCCCCTAGCGGGCACTTGGACTATCTAGGTTAACTAGAGGGCCCTTGGACTATGTAGGTTAACTAGCGGGCACTTGGAATATCTAGGTTAACTAGCGGACCTTGGACTATGTAGGTTAACTAGCGGGCACTTGGACGATCTAGGTTAACAAGCGGGCACTTGGACTATCTAGTTTTACTAGCGGGCACTTGGACTTTCTAGATTAACTAGCGGGCACTTGGAAGATGCAGGTTCCCTAGCGGGCACTTGGACTATATAGGGTAATTAGCGGGCACTTGGACTATGGAGGTTACCTAGCGGGCACTTGGACTGTCTAGGTTACCTAACGGGCACTTCGACTATGTATGTTAGCCAACAGGAACTTGGACTATCTAGGTTAACTAGCGGGCACTTGGACTATATAGGTTACCTAGCGGGCCCTTGGACTATGTAGGTTACCTAGCGGGCACTTGGACTATCTAGGTTAACGAACGTGCACTTGGAAAATTTAGGTAACCTAGCGGGCACTTGAACAGTCTAGGTTACTTAGCATTCACTTGGACTATCTAGGTTAACGAAGGGCACTTGGACTATGTAGGTTACCTAGCGGGCACTTGGACTATGTAGGTTACCTTACGGGCACTTGGACTATCTAGGTTACCTAACGGGAACTTGGACTATGTAGGTTAACTAGCGGACACTTGGACTATCTAGGTTAACTAGCGGGCACTTGGACAATGCAGGTTCCCTAGCGGGCACTTTGACTATGTAGGTTCCCTAGCGGGCACTTGGACTATATAGGTTCCCTATGGGCTCTTGGACTATCTAGGTTCCCTAACGGGCACTTGGACTATGTAGGTTCTCTATCGGGCACTTGGACTATGTAGGATCCTCAGCGGGCACTTGGACTATGTAGTTTCCCTATCGGGCACTTGGACTATCTAAGTTAACTAGAGGGCCCTTGGATTATGTAGGTTAACTAGCGGGTACTTGGACTATGTAGGTTAACTAGCGGGCACTTGTACGATGCAGGTTCCCTAGAGGGCCCTTGGACTATGTAGGTTACTAGCGGGCATTTGGACTATGTAGGTTACCTAACGGGCACTTGGACTATGTAGGTTCCGTATCGGGCAATTGGACAATGTTGGTTAACTAGCGGGCACTAGGACTATGTAGGTTACCTAGCGGGCACTTGGACTATCTAGGTTAGGTAACGGGCACTTGGACTATCTAGGTTTCCTTGTGGGAACTTGGACTATGTAGGTTACCTAGCGGACACTTTGACTATCTTGTTTACCTAGCGGGCACTTGGACTATGTAGGTTAATTAGCGGACACTTGGACAAACTAGGTTAACAAGCGGGCCCTTGGACTATGTAGGTTACCTAGCGGGCACTTTGACTATCTAGGTTAGCTAACAGGAACTTGGACTATCTAGGTTACCTAGCGGGCACTTTGACTATGTAGGTTACCTAGCGGGCACTTGGACTATCTAGGTTACCTACCGGGCACTTGGACTGTCTAGGTTACCTAGCGGGCACTTGGATTTCTAGGTTAACGAACGGGCACTCGGACTATGTAGGTTGCTTAACGGGCACTTGGACGATCTAGGTTAGGTAACGGGCCCTTGACTATCTAGGTTACCTAGCGGGAACTTGGACTATGTAGGTTACCTAGCGGGCACTTGGACTATATACGTTACCTAACGGGCACCTGTACTATGTAGGTTAACTAGCGGACACTTGGACAATCTAGGTTAACTAGCTGGCACTTGGAATATCTAGGTTAACTAAGGGGCCCTTCGACTATGTAGGTTAACTAGCGGGCACTTGAACTATCTAGGTTACCTAACGGGCACTTTGTCTATGTACATACCCTAGCCGGCACTTGGACTATCTGGGTTACCTAGCGGGCACTTGGAATATGTACGTCCCCTAGTGGGCACTTGGACTATCTAGGTTAACTAACGGGCACTAGGATTATCTAGGTTAACAAGCGGGCACTTGGTCTATCTAGGTTACCTAGCGGGCATTTGGACTATGTAGGTCAACTAGCGGGCCCTTGGACTATCTAGGTTAGCTAACAGGCATTTGGATTATGTAGGTTAACTAGTGGACACGTGGACGATCTAGGTGAACTAGCGGGCCCTTGCACTATGTAGGTTAACTAGCGGGCCTTTGGACTATGTAGGTTAACTAGCGGGCACTTGGATTATCTAAGTTACCTAGCGGGCACTTGAACTATGTAGGTTAACTAGTGGGCCCTTAGACTATCTAGGTTAGCTAACGGTCATTTGGACTATGTAGGTTAATTAGCGGGTTCTTGGACTATGTAGGTTCCCTAGGGGGCATTTGGACTCTATAGATTACCTAGCGGGCACTTGGACTTTGTAGGTTACCTAGCGGGCACTTGGACTATCTAGGTTACCTAGCGGGCACTTGGATGATACATGTTCCCTAGCCAGCACTAAGACTATTGGTTTCCTAACGGGTTCTTGGAGTATGTAGGTTCCATAGCGGGCATTTGGACTATGTAGGTTCCCCATCGGGCACTTGGACTATATAGGTTTTTATCGGGCACTTGGACTATGTAGGTTAACTAGCGGGCACATGGACTCTCTAGGTTGCCTAGCGGGCACTTGGTCTATGTACATAAACTAGCGGGCACTTGGACTATGTATGTCCCCAAGAGGGCACTTGAACTATCTAGGTTAACTAAAAGGCACTAGGACTATCTTGTTTAACTAGCGGGCACTAGGTCTATCTAGGTTACATAGCGGGCACTTGGACTATGTAGGTCATGTAGCGGGCCCTTGGACTATCTAGGTTAGCTAACGGGCACTTGGATTATGTAGGTTAACTAACGGGCACTTGGACTATGTAGGTTAACTAGCGGGCACTTTGACTGTCTAGGTTACCTAGCAGGCACTTGGATTATCTAGGTTAATGAACGGGCACTTGGACTATGTAGGTTACATAGCCGCCACTTGGACTATCTAGGTTAGCTAACAGGCACTTGGACTATCTAGGTTCCCAAGCGGGCACTTGTACTATCTAGGTTACCTAGCTGGCACTTGGACTATGTAGGTCAACTAGCGGGCCCTTGGACTATCTAGGTTAGCTAACGGGCACTTGGACTATCTAGGTTAGCTAACGGGCACTTGGACTGTCTAGGTTACCTAACGGGCACTTGGATTATGTAGGTTACCTAGCGGGCACTTAGACTATGTAGGTTTCCATACGGGCATTTGGACTATGTAGGTTACCTAGCTAGCACTTGGACTATGTAGGTTCCCTAACGGGCACTTGGACTATGTAGGTTCCCTAGCGGTCACGTGGACTATGTAGGCTCCCTAGAAGGCACTTGGACTATGTAGGTTACCTATCGCTCACTTTGACTATGTTGGTTATCTAGCGGGCACTTAGACTATGCAGGTTACGAAGCGGGCATTTGGACTATGTAGGTTACCAAACGGGCACTTGGACTATCTAGGTTAACGAACGGACACTTGGACTATGTAGGTAACCTAGCGGTCACTTGGACTGTCTAGGTTACATAGCGGGCACGTGGACTATCTAGGTTAACGAACGGGCACTTGGACTATGTAGGTTAGCTAACAGGCACTTGGACTATGTAGGTTACCTAGCAGGCACTTGGACTATGTAGGTTACCTAGCAGACACTTGGACGATTTAGATTAACTCGCGGGCACTTGGACTATCTAGGTTAACTAGCGGGCCCTTGGACTATCTAGGTTTACTAGCGGGCACTTGGACTATCTAGGTTAACTATCGGGCACTTGGACTATGTAGGTTACCTAGCGGGCACATGGACTATGTAGGTTACCTAGCGGGCACTTGGACTATCTAGGTTACCTAGCGGGCACATGGACTATGTAGGTTAACTAAAAGGCACTTGGACTATCAAGGTTAACTAGCTGGGACTTGGACTATCCAGGTTACGAGGCGGGCACATGGACTATCTAGGTTAACGAACGTGCACTTGGACTATGTAGGTAACCTAGCGGGCACTTGGACTGTCTAGGTTACCTAGCGGGCACTTGGACTATCTAGGTTAACGAACGGGCAATTGGACTATGTAGGTTAACTAGCGGATACTTGGACTATCTAGCTTAGCTAACGGGCAATTGGACTATCAAGGTTACCTAACGGGCACTTGGACTATGGAGGTTACCTAGCGGGCACTTGGACTATCTGGGTTACCTAGCAGGCACTTTGACTATCTAGGTTAACTAAAGGGCACTTGGACTATGTAGGTTCCCTAGCGGGCACTTGGACTATATAGGTTAACTAGAAGGCACTTGGACTATCAAGGTTAACTAGGTGGCACTTGGACTATCCAAGTTACGAGGTAGGCACTTGGACTATCTAGGTTAACGAACGTGCACTTGACTATGTAGGTAACCTAGCGGGCACTTGGACTGTCTAGGTTACCTAGCGGGCACTTGGACTATCTAGGTTAACGAACGGGCACTTGGACTATGTAGGTTAACTAGCAGACACTTCGACTATCTAGGTTAGCTAACGGGCAATTGGACTATCTAAGTTACCTAGCGCGCACTTGGACTATGTAGGTTACCTAGCGGGCACTTGGACTATCTAGGTTACCTAGCAGGCACTTTGACTATCTAGGTTAACTAATGGGCACTTACACTATGTAGGTTGCTTAGCGAGCACTTGGACTATGTAGGTCCTATCGGGCACTTGGACTATGTAGGTTCCCTAGCGGGTACTTGGATTGTCTAGATTAACTAGCGGGCAATTGCACTGTCTAGGTTGCCTAGTGGGCACTTGGACTATGTAGTTTACCTAGCAGGCACTTGGAATATGTAGGTTATCTAGCGTGCACTTGGACTATCTAGGTTACCTAGCGGGCACTTGGACAATGTTGGTTCCCTAGCTGGCACTTGGACTATGTAGGTAACCTAGTGGTCATTTGGACTATCTAGGTTACCTTGCGGGCACTTGGACTATGTAGGTTAACTAGCAGGCTCTTGGACTATGTAAGTTAAATAGAGGGCACTTGGACGATCCTGGTTAACTAGCGGGCACTTGGACTATCTAGGTTAAGTAGCGTGCACTTGGACTATCTAGGTTACCTAGAGGGAACTTGGACTATGTAGGTTCTCTAGCGGGCATTTGGACTATATAGGTTACCTAGCGGGCACTTGGACTATGTAGATTACCTAGCGGGCACTTGGACTATGTAGGTTAACTAGCGGACAATTGGACAATCTAGGTTAACTAGCGGGCACTTGGACTATGTAGGTTAACTAGCGGACACTTGCACTACGTAGGTTACCCAGCGGGCACTTGGACTATGTAGGTTAACTAGCGGGCACTTGGATTATCTAGGTTAACTAACAGGCACTTGGACTATGTATGTTCCAGAGCGGGCAATTGGACTACGTAGGTTCCCTAGCGGGCACTTGGACTATCTACGTTCCCTAAAGGGCGCTTGGACTATGTAGGTTAACTAGCGGACAATTGGACAATCTAGGTTAAATAGCGGGTACTTGGACTATCTAGGTTAACTAGCGGGCACTTGGACTATGTAGGTTAACTAGCGGACACTTGCACTATGTAGGTTACCCAGCGGGAACTTGGACTATCTAGGTTAACTAGCGGGCAATTGGACTGTCTAGGTTACCTAGTGGGCACTTGGACTATGTAGTTTACCTACCACGCACTTGGACTATGTAGGTTAACTAGCGGGCAATTGGCCTATCTAGGTTACCTAGCGGGCACTTGGACTATGTACGTTCCCTAGCGGGCACTTGGACTATGTACGTTACCTAGCGGGCACTTGGACTATGTAGGTTAACGAACGGGCACTTGGACTATGTAGGTAACCTAGTGGTCACTTGGCCTCGCTAGGTTACCTAGCAGGCACTTGGACTATGTAGGTTAACTAGCGGGCACTTGGACTATCTAGGTTAACTAGCGGGCCCTTGGTCTATGTAGGTTAACTAGCAGGCCCCTGGACTATGTAAGTTAACTAGAGGGCACTAGGACAATCCTGGTTAACTAGCGGGCACTTGGACTATCTAGGTTAACTAGCGGGCACTTGGACTATGTAGGTTGCCTAGCGAACACTTGGAATACGTAGGTTCCCTAGCGGGCACTTGGACTATGTAGGTTCCCTAGAGGTTACTTGGACTGTCTAGGTTAACTAGCGTGCAATTTGACTGTCTAGGTTACCTAGTGGGCACTTGTACTATGTGGGTTGCCTAGCGGGCACTTGGACGATCTAGGTTAGGTAACGGGCACTTGGACTATCTAGGTTACCTAGCGGGAACTTGGACTATGTAGGTTACATAGCGGGCACTAGGACTATCTAGGTTACCTAAAGGGCACTTGGACTATCTAGGTTAGCTAACAGGAACTTGGACTATCTAGGTTACCTAGCGGGCACTAGGACCCTGTAGGTTACCTAGCGGGCACTTGGACAATCTAGGTAAACTAGCGGGTTCTTGGACTATGAAGGTTAAATAGTGGGCCCTACGACTATGTTGGTTAACTAGCGGACACTTGGAGGTTCTAGGTTAACTAGCGGGCACTTGGACTATCTAGGTTAACTAGCGGGCACTTGGATTATCTAGGTTACCTAGCAGGCACTTGCACGATGCATTTTCCCTAGCAGGCATTTGGACTATCTAGGCTCCCTAAAGGGCTCTTGAACTATGTAGGTTCCCTATCGGGCACTTGGACTATGTAGGGTACCAGCGGGCACTTGGTCTATGTACATACCCTAGCGGGCACTTGGACTATTTAGGTTACTTAGTGGACACTTGGACTATGTACGTCCCCTAGAGGGCACTTGGACTATCTACGTTACCTAGCGGGTACTTGGATTATCTAGGTTAACTAGCTAGCACTTGGACTATCTAGGTTAACTAACGGGCACTTGGACTATGTAAGTTCCCTAGCGGGCACTTGGACTATGTGGGTTCCCTAGCGGGCATTTGGACTATCTAGGTTACCTAACGGGTACTTGGACTATGTAGGTTCCCTAGCGGGCACATGGATTATGTGAGTTCCCTATCGGGCACTTGGACTATGTAGGTTACTAGCGGGCATTTGGACTATGTAGGTTACCTAACGGGCACTTGGACTATGTAGGTTCCGTATCGGGCAATTGGACAATGTTGGTTAACTAGCGGGCACTAGGACTATGTAGGTTACCTAGCAGGCACTTGGACTTTCTAGGTTAGGTAACGGGCACTTGGACTATCTAGGTTACCTAGTGGGAACTTGGACTATGTAGGTTACCTAGCGGCCACTTTGACTATCTTGGTTACCTAGCGGGCACGTGGACTATGTAGGTTAATTAGCGGACACTTGGACGAACTAGGTTAACAAGCAGGCACTTGGACTATGTAGGTCAACTAGCGGGCCCTTGGACTATCTAGGTTAGCTAACGGGCACTTGGACTATCTAGGTTACCTAACGGCACTTGGATTATATAGGTTCCCTAGCGGGCACTTAGACTATGTAGGTTTCCTTGCGAGCATTTGGACTATGTAGGTTACCTAGCGAGCACTTGGACTATGTAGGTTCCCTAACGGGCACTTGGACTATGTAGGTTCCCTAGCGGCCACTTTGACTATCTTGGTTACCTAGCGGGCACTTGGACTATGTATTTTAATTAGCGGACACTTGGACGAACTAGGTTAACAAGCGGGCACTTGGACTATGTAGGTCAATTAGCGGGCCCTTGGACTAACTAGGTGAGCTAACGGGCACTTGGACTATCTAGGTTACCTAACGGCACTTGGATTATGTAGGTTCCCTAGCGGGCACTTAGACTATTTAGGTTTCCTTGCGGGCATTTGGACTATGTAGGTTACCTAGCGAGCACTTGGACTATGTAGGTTCCCTAACGGGCACTTGGACTATGTAGGTTCCCTAGCGGTCACGTGGACTATGTAGGCTCCCTAGAAGGCACTTGGACTATGTAGGTTACCTATCGCGCACTTTGACTATGTTGGTTATCTAGCGGGCACTTAGACTATCCACGTTACGAAGCAGGCACTTGGACTATGTAGGTTACCAAACGGGCACTTGGACTATGTAGGTTACCAAACGGGCACTTGGACTATCTAGGTTAACGAACGGACACTTGGACTATGTAGGTTAACTAGCGGACACTTCGACTATCTAGGTTAGCTAACGGGCAATTGGACTATCTAGGTTACCTAGCGCGCACTTGGACTATGTAGGTTACCTAGCGGGCACTTGGACTATCTAGGTTACCTAGCAGGCACTTTGACTATCTTGGTTAACTAACGGGCACTTGCACTATGTAGGTTGCTTACCGAGCACTTGGACTATGTAGGTCCTATCGGGCACTTGGACTATGTAGGTTCCCTAGCGGGTACTTGGATTGTCTAGGTTAACTAGCGGGCAATTGCACTGTCTAGGTTACCTAGTGGGCACTTGGACTATGTAGTTTACCTAGCAGGCACTTGGAATATTTAGGTTAACTAGCATGCACTTGGACTATCTAGGTTACCTAGCGGGCACTTGGACTATGTAGGTTCCCTAGCTGGCACCTGGACTATGTAGGTAACCTAGTGGTCACTTGGACTATCTAGGTTACCTAGCGGGCACTTGGACTATGTAGGTTAACTAGCAGGCCCTTGGACTATGTAAGTTAACTAGAGGTCACTTGGACGATCCTGGTTAACTAGCGGCCACTTGGACTATCTAGGTTAAGTAGCGTGCACTTGGACTATCTAGGTTACCTAGTGGGAACTTGGACTATGTAGGTTACCTAGCGGCCACTTTGACTATCTTGGTTACCTAGCGGGCACTTGGACTATGTAGGTTAATTAGCGGACACTGGGACGAACTAGGTTAACAAGCGGGCACTTGGACTATGTAGGTCAACTAGCGGGCCCTTGAACTATCTAGGTTAGCTAACGGGCACTTGGACTATCTAGGTTACCTAACGGCACTTGGATTATGTAGGTTCCCTAGCGGGAACTTAGACTATGTAGGTTTCCTTGCGGGCATTTGGACTATGTAGGTTACCTAGCGAGCACTTGGACTATGTAGGTTCCCTAACGGGCACTTGGACTATGTAGGTTCCCTAGCGGCCACTTTGTCTATCTTGGTTACCTAGCGGGCACTTGGAGTATGTAGGTTAATTAGCGGACACTTGGACGAACTAGGTTAACAAGCGGGCACTTGGACTATGTAGGTCAACTAGCGGGCCCTTGGACTATCTAGGTTAGCTAACGGGCACTTGGACTATCTAGGTTACCTAACGGCACTTGGATTATGTAGGTTCCCTAGCGGGCACTTAGACTATGTAGGTTTCCTTGCGGGCATTTGGACTATGTAGGTTACCTAGCGAGCACTTGGACTATGTAGGTTCCCTAACGGGCACTTGGACTATGTAGGTTCCCTAGCGGCCACTTTGTCTATCTTGGTTACCTAGCGGGCACTTGGAGTATGTAGGTTAATTAGCGGACACTTGGACGAACTAGGTTAACAAGCGGGCACTTGGACTATGTAGGTCAACTAGCGGGCCCTTGGACTATCTAGGTTAGCTAACGGGCACTTGGACTATCTAGGTTACCTAACGGCACTTGGATTATGTAGGTTCCCTAGCGGGCACTTAGACTATGTAGGTTTCCTTGCGGGCATTTGGACTATGTAGGTTACCTAGCGAGCACTTGGACTATGTAGGTTCCCTAACGGGCACTTGGACTATGTAGGTTCCCTAGCGGCCACTTTGTCTATCTTGGTTACCTAGCGGGCACTTGGAGTATGTAGGTTAATTAGCGGACACTTGGACGAACTAGGTTAACAAGCGGGCACTTGGACTATGTAGGTCAACTAGCGGGCCCTTGGACTATCTAGGTTAGCTAACGGGCACTTGGACTATCTAGGTTACCTAACGGCACTTGGATTATGTAGGTTCCCTAGCGGGCACTTAGACTATGTAGGTTTCCTTGCGGGCATTTGGACTATGTAGGTTACCTAGCGAGCACTTGGACTATGTAGGTTCCCTAACGGGCACTTGGACTATGTAGGTTCCCTAGCGGTCACGTGGACTATGTAGGCTCCCTAGAAGGCACTTGGACTATGTAGGTTACCTATCGCGCACTTAGACTATGTTGGTTATCTAGCGGGCACTTTGACTATCTAGGTTAGGTAACGGGCACTTGGACTATCTAGGTGACCTAGTGGGAACTTGGACTATGTAGGTTACGTAGCGGACACTTTGACTATCTTGGTTACCTAGCGGACACTTGGACGAACTAGGTTAACGAGCGGGCCCTTGCACTATGTAGGTTACCTAACGGGCACTAGGACTATCTAGGTTAGCTAACAGGAACTTGGACTATCTAGGTTACCTAGCGGGCACTTGGATGACGCAGGTTCCCTAGACAGCACTAAGACTATTGGTTCCCTAACGGGCACTTGGACTATGTAGGTTGCATAGAGGGCACTTGGACTATGTAGGTTCCCTATCGGGCACTTGGACTATATAGGTTTCTATTGGGCACTTGGACTATGTAGGTTAACTAGCAGGCACATGGACTATCTAGGTTAACTAGCGGGCCCTTGGACTATCTAGGTTTAATAGCGGGCACTTGGACTATCTAGGTTAACTAGGGGCACTTGGACTATGTAGTTTCCCTAGCGGGCATTTGGATTATTTAGGTTACCTAGCGGGCACTTGGACTATGTAGGTTGCCTAGCGGGCACTTGGGCTATCTAGGTTACCTAGCGGGCACTTGGACTCTGTAGGTTAACTAGAAGGCACTTGGACTATCAAGGTTAACTAGCTGGCACTTGGACTATCCAGGTTACGAGGCGGGCACTTGGACTATCTAGGTTAACGAACGTGCACTTGGACTATGTAGGTAACCTAGCGGGCACTTGGACTGTCTAGGTTACCTAGCGGGCACTTGGACTATCTAGGTTAACGAACGGGCAATTGGACTATGTAGGTTAACTAGCGGACACTTGGACTATCTAGCTTAGCTAACGGGCAATTGCACTATCAAGGTTACCTAACGGGCACTTGGACTATGGAGGTTACCTAGCGGGCACTTGGACTATCTAGGTTACCTAGCAGGCACTTTGACTATCTAGGTTAACTAAAGGGCACTTGGACTATGTAGGTTCCCTAGCGGGCACTTGGACTATGTAGGTTAACTAGAAGGCACTTGGACTATCAAGGTTAACTAGCTGGCACTTGGACTATCCAGGTTACGAGGCGGGCACTTGGACTATCTAGGTTAAAGAACGTGCACTTGACTATGTAGGTAACCTAGCGGGCACTTGGACTGTCTAGGTTACATAGCGGGCAATTGGACTATCTAGGTTAACTAACGGGCATTTGGACTATGTAGGTTAGCTAACAGGCACTTGGACTATCTAGGTTACCTAGCAGGCACTTGGACTGTGTAGGTTACCTATCGGACACTTGGACGATCTAGGTTAACTAGCGGGCACTTGAACTATCTAGGTTAACTAGGGGCACTTGGACTATGTAGTTTCCTTAGCGGGCATTTGGATTATTTAGGTTACCTAGCGGGCACTTGGACTATGTAGGTTGCCTAGCGGGCACTTGGGCTATCTAGGTTACCTAGCGGGCACTTGGACTCTGTAGGTTAACTAGAAGGCACTTGGACTATCAAGGTTAACTAGCTGGCACTTGGACTATCCAGGTTACGAGGCGGGCACTTGGACTATCTAGGTTAACGAACGTGCACTTGGACTATGTAGGTAACCTAGCGGGCACTTGGACTGTCTAGGTTACCTAGCGGGCACTTGGACTATCTAGGTTAACGAACGGGCAATTGGACTATGTAGGTTAACTAGCGGACACTTGGACTATCTAGCTTAGCTAACGGGCAATTGCACTATCAAGGTTACCTAACGGGCACTTGGACTATGGAGGTTCCCTAGCGGCCACTTTGACTATCTTGGTTACCTAGCGGGCACTTGGACTATGTATTTTAATTAGCGGACACTTGGACGAACTAGGTTAACAAGCGGGCACTTGGACTATGTAGGTCAATTAGCGGGCCCTTGGACTAACTAGGTGAGCTAACGGGCACTTGGACTATCTAGGTTACCTAACGGCACTTGGATTATGTAGGTTCCCTAGCGGGCACTTAGACTATTTAGGTTTCCTTGCGGGCATTTGGACTATGTAGGTTACCTAGCGAGCACTTGGACTATGTAGGTTCCCTAACGGGCACTTGGACTATGTAGGTTCCCTAGCGGTCACGTGGACTATGTAGGCTCCCTAGAAGGCACTTGGACTATGTAGGTTACCTATCGCGCACTTTGACTATGTTGGTTATCTAGCGGGCACTTAGACTATCCACGTTACGAAGCAGGCACTTGGACTATGTAGGTTACCAAACGGGCACTTGGACTA
Organism: Tenrec ecaudatus; assembly: GCF_050624435.1. Taxonomy (NCBI): domain Eukaryota; kingdom Metazoa; phylum Chordata; class Mammalia; order Afrosoricida; family Tenrecidae; genus Tenrec; species Tenrec ecaudatus. The sequence goes on from NW_027459452.1 coordinate 817,946, forward strand.
TGTAGGTTACCAAACGGGCACTTGGACTATCTAGGTTAACGAACGGACACTTGGACTATGTAGGTTAACTAGCGGACACTTCGACTATCTAGGTTAGCTAACGGGCAATTGGACTATCTAGGTTACCTAGCGCGCACTTGGACTATGTAGGTTACCTAGCGGGCACTTGGACTATCTAGGTTACCTAGCAGGCACTTTGACTATCTTGGTTAACTAACGGGCACTTGCACTATGTAGGTTGCTTACCGAGCACTTGGACTATGTAGGTCCTATCGGGCACTTGGACTATGTAGGTTCCCTAGCGGGTACTTGGATTGTCTAGGTTAACTAGCGGGCAATTGCACTGTCTAGGTTACCTAGTGGGCACTTGGACTATGTAGTTTACCTAGCAGGCACTTGGAATATTTAGGTTAACTAGCATGCACTTGGACTATCTAGGTTACCTAGCGGGCACTTGGACTATGTAGGTTCCCTAGCTGGCACCTGGACTATGTAGGTAACCTAGTGGTCACTTGGACTATCTAGGTTACCTAGCGGGCACTTGGACTATGTAGGTTAACTAGCAGGCCCTTGGACTATGTAAGTTAACTAGAGGTCACTTGGACGATCCTGGTTAACTAGCGGCCACTTGGACTATCTAGGTTAAGTAGCGTGCACTTGGACTATCTAGGTTACCTAGTGGGAACTTGGACTATGTAGGTTACCTAGCGGCCACTTTGACTATCTTGGTTACCTAGCGGGCACTTGGACTATGTAGGTTAATTAGCGGACACTGGGACGAACTAGGTTAACAAGCGGGCACTTGGACTATGTAGGTCAACTAGCGGGCCCTTGAACTATCTAGGTTAGCTAACGGGCACTTGGACTATCTAGGTTACCTAACGGCACTTGGATTATGTAGGTTCCCTAGCGGGAACTTAGACTATGTAGGTTTCCTTGCGGGCATTTGGACTATGTAGGTTACCTAGCGAGCACTTGGACTATGTAGGTTCCCTAACGGGCACTTGGACTATGTAGGTTCCCTAGCGGCCACTTTGTCTATCTTGGTTACCTAGCGGGCACTTGGAGTATGTAGGTTAATTAGCGGACACTTGGACGAACTAGGTTAACAAGCGGGCACTTGGACTATGTAGGTCAACTAGCGGGCCCTTGGACTATCTAGGTTAGCTAACGGGCACTTGGACTATCTAGGTTACCTAACGGCACTTGGATTATGTAGGTTCCCTAGCGGGCACTTAGACTATGTAGGTTTCCTTGCGGGCATTTGGACTATGTAGGTTACCTAGCGAGCACTTGGACTATGTAGGTTCCCTAACGGGCACTTGGACTATGTAGGTTCCCTAGCGGCCACTTTGTCTATCTTGGTTACCTAGCGGGCACTTGGAGTATGTAGGTTAATTAGCGGACACTTGGACGAACTAGGTTAACAAGCGGGCACTTGGACTATGTAGGTCAACTAGCGGGCCCTTGGACTATCTAGGTTAGCTAACGGGCACTTGGACTATCTAGGTTACCTAACGGCACTTGGATTATGTAGGTTCCCTAGCGGGCACTTAGACTATGTAGGTTTCCTTGCGGGCATTTGGACTATGTAGGTTACCTAGCGAGCACTTGGACTATGTAGGTTCCCTAACGGGCACTTGGACTATGTAGGTTCCCTAGCGGCCACTTTGTCTATCTTGGTTACCTAGCGGGCACTTGGAGTATGTAGGTTAATTAGCGGACACTTGGACGAACTAGGTTAACAAGCGGGCACTTGGACTATGTAGGTCAACTAGCGGGCCCTTGGACTATCTAGGTTAGCTAACGGGCACTTGGACTATCTAGGTTACCTAACGGCACTTGGATTATGTAGGTTCCCTAGCGGGCACTTAGACTATGTAGGTTTCCTTGCGGGCATTTGGACTATGTAGGTTACCTAGCGAGCACTTGGACTATGTAGGTTCCCTAACGGGCACTTGGACTATGTAGGTTCCCTAGCGGTCACGTGGACTATGTAGGCTCCCTAGAAGGCACTTGGACTATGTAGGTTACCTATCGCGCACTTAGACTATGTTGGTTATCTAGCGGGCACTTTGACTATCTAGGTTAGGTAACGGGCACTTGGACTATCTAGGTGACCTAGTGGGAACTTGGACTATGTAGGTTACGTAGCGGACACTTTGACTATCTTGGTTACCTAGCGGACACTTGGACGAACTAGGTTAACGAGCGGGCCCTTGCACTATGTAGGTTACCTAACGGGCACTAGGACTATCTAGGTTAGCTAACAGGAACTTGGACTATCTAGGTTACCTAGCGGGCACTTGGATGACGCAGGTTCCCTAGACAGCACTAAGACTATTGGTTCCCTAACGGGCACTTGGACTATGTAGGTTGCATAGAGGGCACTTGGACTATGTAGGTTCCCTATCGGGCACTTGGACTATATAGGTTTCTATTGGGCACTTGGACTATGTAGGTTAACTAGCAGGCACATGGACTATCTAGGTTAACTAGCGGGCCCTTGGACTATCTAGGTTTAATAGCGGGCACTTGGACTATCTAGGTTAACTAGGGGCACTTGGACTATGTAGTTTCCCTAGCGGGCATTTGGATTATTTAGGTTACCTAGCGGGCACTTGGACTATGTAGGTTGCCTAGCGGGCACTTGGGCTATCTAGGTTACCTAGCGGGCACTTGGACTCTGTAGGTTAACTAGAAGGCACTTGGACTATCAAGGTTAACTAGCTGGCACTTGGACTATCCAGGTTACGAGGCGGGCACTTGGACTATCTAGGTTAACGAACGTGCACTTGGACTATGTAGGTAACCTAGCGGGCACTTGGACTGTCTAGGTTACCTAGCGGGCACTTGGACTATCTAGGTTAACGAACGGGCAATTGGACTATGTAGGTTAACTAGCGGACACTTGGACTATCTAGCTTAGCTAACGGGCAATTGCACTATCAAGGTTACCTAACGGGCACTTGGACTATGGAGGTTACCTAGCGGGCACTTGGACTATCTAGGTTACCTAGCAGGCACTTTGACTATCTAGGTTAACTAAAGGGCACTTGGACTATGTAGGTTCCCTAGCGGGCACTTGGACTATGTAGGTTAACTAGAAGGCACTTGGACTATCAAGGTTAACTAGCTGGCACTTGGACTATCCAGGTTACGAGGCGGGCACTTGGACTATCTAGGTTAAAGAACGTGCACTTGACTATGTAGGTAACCTAGCGGGCACTTGGACTGTCTAGGTTACATAGCGGGCAATTGGACTATCTAGGTTAACTAACGGGCATTTGGACTATGTAGGTTAGCTAACAGGCACTTGGACTATCTAGGTTACCTAGCAGGCACTTGGACTGTGTAGGTTACCTATCGGACACTTGGACGATCTAGGTTAACTAGCGGGCACTTGAACTATCTAGGTTAACTAGGGGCACTTGGACTATGTAGTTTCCTTAGCGGGCATTTGGATTATTTAGGTTACCTAGCGGGCACTTGGACTATGTAGGTTGCCTAGCGGGCACTTGGGCTATCTAGGTTACCTAGCGGGCACTTGGACTCTGTAGGTTAACTAGAAGGCACTTGGACTATCAAGGTTAACTAGCTGGCACTTGGACTATCCAGGTTACGAGGCGGGCACTTGGACTATCTAGGTTAACGAACGTGCACTTGGACTATGTAGGTAACCTAGCGGGCACTTGGACTGTCTAGGTTACCTAGCGGGCACTTGGACTATCTAGGTTAACGAACGGGCAATTGGACTATGTAGGTTAACTAGCGGACACTTGGACTATCTAGCTTAGCTAACGGGCAATTGCACTATCAAGGTTACCTAACGGGCACTTGGACTATGGAGGTTACCTAGCGGGCACTTGGACTATCTAGGTTACCTAGCAGGCACTTTGACTATCTAGGTTAACTAAAGGGCACTTGGACTATGTAGGTTCCCTAGCGGGCACTTGGACTATGTAGGTTAACTAGAAGGCACTTGGACTATCAAGGTTAACTAGCTGGCACTTGGACTATCCAGGTTACGAGGCGGGCACTTGGACTATCTAGGTTAACGAACGTGCACTTGACTATGTAGGTAACCTAGCGGGCACTTGGACTGTCTAGGTTACATAGCGGGCACTTGGACTATCTAGGTTAACTAACGGGCATTTGGACTATGTAGGTTAGCTAACAGGCACTTGGACTATCTAGGTTACCTAGCAGGCACTTGGACTGTGTAGGTTACCTATCGGACACTTGGACGATCTAGGTTAACTAGCGGGCACTTGAACTATCTAGGTTAACTAGGGGCACTTGGACTATGTAGTTTCCTTAGCGGGCATTTGGATTATTTAGGTTACCTAGAGGGCACTTGGACTATGTAGGTTACCTAGCGGGCACTTGGGCTATCTAGGTTACCTAGCGGTCACTTGGACTATGTAGGTTAACTAGAAGGCTCTTGGACTATCAAGGATACCTAGCGGGCTCTTGGACTATGTAGGTTACCAGCGGGCACTTGGACTATCTAGGTTAACGAACGTGCACTTGGACTATGTAGGTAACCTAGCGGGCACTTGGACTGTCTAGGTTACCTAGCGGGCACTTGGACTATCTAGGTTAACGAACGGGCACTTGGACTATGTAGGTTAACTAGCGGACACTTCGACTATCTAGGTTAGCTAACGGGCAATTGGACTATCTAGGTTACCTAGCGCACACTTGGACTATGTAGGTTACCTAGCGGGCACTTGGACTATCTAGGTTACCTAGCAGGCACTTTGACTATCTAGGTTAACTAACGGGCACTTGCACTATGTAGGTTGCTTACCGAGCACTTGGACTATGTAGGTCCTATCGGGCACTTGGACTATGTAGGTTCCCTAGCGGGTACTTGGATTGTCTAGGTTAACTAGCGGGCAATTGCACTGTCTAGGTTACCTAGTGGGCACTTGGACTATGTAGTTTACCTAACAGGCACTTGGAATATTTAGGTTAACTAGCATGCACTTGGACTATCTAGGTTACCTAGCGGGCACTTGGACTATGTAGGTAACCTAGTGGTCACTTGGACTATCTAGGTTACCTAGCGGGCACTTGGACTATGTAGGTTAACTAGCAGGCCCTTGGACTATGTAAGTTAACTAGAGGTAACTTGGACGATCTTGGTTAACTAGCGGCCACTTGGACTATCTAGGTTAAGTAGCGTGCACTTGGACTATCTAGGTTACCTAGTGGTAACTTGGACTATGTAGGTTACCTAGCGGCCACTTTGACTATCTTGGTTACCTAGCGGGCACTTGGACTATGTAGGTTAATTAGCGGACACTGGGACGAACTAGGTTAACAAGCGGGCACTTGGACTATGTAGGTCAACTAGCGGGCCCTTGGACTATCTAGGTTAGCTAACGGGCACTTGGACTATCTAGGTTACCTAACAGCACTTGGATTATGTAGGTTCCCTAGCGGGCACCTGGACTATGTAAGTTCCCTAGCGGCCACTTTGCCTATCTTGGTTACCTAGCGGGCACTTGGAGTATGTAGGTTAATTAGCGGACACTTGGACGAACTAGGTTAACAAGCGGGCACTTGGACTATGTAGGTCAACTAGCGGGCCCTTGGACTATCTAGGTTACCTAACGGCACTAGATTATGTAGGTTCCCTAGCGGGCACTTAGACTATGTAGGTTTCCTTGCGGGCATTTTTGACTATGTAGGTTACCTAGCGAGCACTTGGACTATGTAGGTTCCCTAACGGGCACTTGGACTATGTAAGTTCCCTAGCGGCCACTTTGACTATCTTGGTTACCTAGCGGGCACTTGGAGTATGTAGGTTAATTAGCGGACACTTGGACGAACTAGGTTAACAAGCGGGCACTTGGACTATGTAGGTCAACTAGCGGGCCCTTGGACAATCTAGGTTACCTAACGGCACTTGGATTATGTAGGTTCCCTAGCGGGCTCTTAGACTATGTAGGTTTCCTTGCGGGCATTTGGACTATGTAGGTTACCTAGGGAGCACTTGGACTATGTAGGTTCCCTAACGGGCACTTGGACTATGTAGGTTCCCTAGCGGTCACATGGACTATATAGGCTCCCTAGAAGGCACTTGGACTATGTAGGTTACCTATCGCGCACTTTGACTATGTTGGTTATCTAGCGGGCACTTAGACTATCCAGGTTACGAAGCAGGCACTTGGACTATGTAGGTTACCAAACGGGCACTTGGACTATCTAGGTTAACGAACGGACACTTGGACTATGTAGGTTAACTAGCGGACACTTCGACTATCTAGGTTAGCTAACGGGCAATTGGACTATCTAGGTTACCTAGCGCGCACTTGGACTATGTAGGTTACCTAGCGGGCACTTTGACTATGTTGGTTATCTAGCGGGCACTTAGACTATCCAGGTTACGAAGCAGGCACTTGGACTATGTAGGTTACCAAACGGGCACTTGGACTATCTAGGTTAACGAACGGACACTTGGACTATGTAGGTAACCTAGCGGGCACTTGGACTGTCTAAGTTACATAGCGGGTACTTGGACTATCTAGGTTAACTAACAGGCACTTGGACTATGTATGTTCCAGAGCGGTCAATTGGACTATGTAGGTTCCCTAGCGGGCACTTGGACTATCTAGGTTCCCTAAAGGGCACTTGGACTATGTAGGTTAACTAGCAGACAATTGGATGATCTAGGTTAACTAGCGGGTACTTGGACTATGTATGTTACCTAACAGGCACTTGGACTATGTAGGTTCCGTATCGGGCACTTGGACAATGTTGGTTAACTAGCGGGCACTTGGACTATCTAGGTTAGGTAACGGGCACTTGGACTATCTAGGTGACCTAGTGGGAACTTGGACTATGTAGGTTACGTAGCGGACACTTTGACTATCTTGGTTACCTAGCGGACACTTGGACGAACTAGGTTAACGAGCGAGCCCTTGCACTATGTAGGTTACCTAATGGGCACTAGGACTATCTAGGTTAGCTAACAGGAACTTGGACTATCTAAGTTACCTAGCGGGCACTTTGACTATGTAGGTTACCTAACGGGCACTTGGACTATGCAGGTAACCTAGCGGGCACTTGGACTGTCTAGGTTACCTAGCGGGCACTTGGGCTTCTAGGTTAACGAACGGGCACTCGGACTATGTAGGTTGCCTAGCGGGCAATTGGACGATCTAGGATAGGTAACGGGCCCTTGACTATCTAGGTTACCTAGCGGGAACTTGGACTATGTAGGTTCCCTAGAGGGCACTTGGACTATGTAGGTTACCTAAGGGCACTTGGACTATGTAGGTTAACTAGCGGACACTTGGACAATCTAGGTTAACTAGCGGGCACGTGGACTATCTAGGTTAACTAAGGGGCCCTTCTACAATGTAGGTTAACTAGCGGGCACTTGGACTATCTAGGTTACCTAGCGGGCACTTGGTCTATGTACATACCCTAGCGGGCACTTGGACTATCTGGGTTACCTAGCGGGCACTTGGAATATGTACGTCCCCTAGTGGGCACCTGGACTATCGAGGTTAACTAACGGGCAATAGGACTATCTAGGTTACCTAGCGGGCACTTGGACTATGTAGGTCAACTAGCGGGACATTGGACTAACTAGGTTAGCTAACGGGCATTTGGATTATGTAGGTTAACTAGCGGACACTTGGACGATCGAGGTTAACTATCGGGCCCTTGCACTATGTAGGTTAACTAGCGGGCCTTTGGACTATGTAGGTTAACTAGCGGGCACTTGGATTATCTAAGTTACCTAGCGGGCACTTGAACTATGTAGGTTAACTAGTGGGCCCGTAGACTATCTAGGCTAGCTAACGGTCACTTGGACTATGTAGGTTAATTAGCGGGCACTTGGACTTTGTAAGTTACCTAGCGGGCACTTGGACTATCTAGGTTACTTAGCGGGCACTTGGATGATGCAGGTTCCCTAGACAGCACTAAGACTATTGGTTCCCTAACGGGCACTTGGACTATGTAGGTTCCATAGAGGGCACTTGGACTATGTAGGTTCCCTATCGGGCACTTGGACTATATAGGTTTCTATTGGGCACTTGGACTATGTAGGTTAACTAGCAGGCACATGGACTATCTAGGTTAACTAGCGGGCCCTTGGACTATCTAGGTTTAATAGCGGGCACTTGGACTATCTAGGTTAACTAGGGGCACTTGGACTATGTAGTTTAGCTAGCGGGCATTTGGATTATTTAGGTTACCTAGCGGGCACTTGGACTATGTAGGTTACCTAGCGGGCACTTGGGCTATCTAGGTTACCTATCGGGCACTTGGACTCTGTAGGTTAACTAGAAGGCACTTGGACTATCAAGGTTAACTAGCTGGCACTTGGACTATCCAGGTTACGAGGCGGGCACTTGGACTATCTAGGTTAACGAACGTGCACTTGACTATGTAGGTAACCTAGCGGGCACTTGGACTGTCTAGGTTACATAGCGGGCACTTGGACTATCACGGTTACCTAACGGGCACTTGGACTATGGAGGTTACCTAGCTGGCACTTGGACTATCTAGGTTACCTAGCAGGCACTTTGACTATCTAGGTTAACTAAAGGGCACTTGGACTATGTAGGTTCCCTAGCGGGCACTTGGACTATGTAGGTTAACTAGAAGGCACTTGGACTATCAAGGTTAACTAGCTGGCACTTGGACTATCCAGGTTACGAGGCGGGCACTTGGACTATCTAGGTTAACGAACGTGCACTTGACTATGTAGGTAACCTAGCGGGCACTTGGACTGTCTAGGTTACATAGCGGGCACTTGGACTATCTAGGTTAACTAACGGGCATTTGGATTATGTAGGTTAGCTAACAGGCACTTGGACTATCTAGGTTACCTAGCAGGCACTTGGACTGTGTAGGTTACCTATCGGACACTTGGACGATCTAGGTTAACTAGCGGGCACTTGAACTATCTAGGTTAACTAGCTGACACTTGGACTATGTAGTTTCCCTAGCGGGTATTTGGATTATTTAGGTTACCTAGCGGGCACTTGGACTATGTAGGTTACCTAGCGGGCACTTGGGCTATCTAGGTTACCTAGCAGGCACTTGGACTATGTAGGTTAACTAGAAGGCACTTGGACTATCAAGGATACCTAGCGGGCTCTTGGACTATGTAGGTTACCAGCGGGCACTTGAACTATCTAGGTTAACGAACGTGCACTTGGACTATGTAGGTAACCTAGCGGGCACTTGGACTGTCTAGGTTACCTAGCGGGCACTTGGACTATCTAGGTTAACGAACGGGCACTTGGACTATGTAGGTTAACTAGCGGACACTTCGACTATCTAGGTTAGCTAACGGGCAATTGGACTATCTAGGTTACCTAGTGTGCACTTGGACTATTTAGGTTACCTAGCGGGCACTTGGACTATCTAGGTTACCTAGCAGGCACTTTGACTATCTAGTTTAACTAACGGGCACTTGCACTATGTAGGTTGCTTACCGAGCTCTTGGACTATGTAGGTCCTATCGGGCACTTGGACTATGTAGGTTCCCTAGCGGGTACTTGGATTGTCTAGGTTAACTAGCGGGCAATTGCACTGTCTAGGTTACCTAGTGGGCACTTGGACTATGTAGTTTACCTAGCAGGCACTTGGAATGTTTAGGTTAACTAGCGTGCACTTGGACTATCTAGGTTACCTAGCGGGCACTTGGACTATGTAGGTTCCCTAGCTGGCACTTGGACTATGTAGGTAACCTAGTGGTCACTTGGACTATCTAGGTTACCTAGCGGGCACTTGGACTATGTAGGTTAACTAGCAGGCCCTTGGACTATGTAAGTTAACTAGAGGTCACTTGGACGATCCTGGTTAACAAGCGGCCACTTCAACTATCTAGGTTAATTAGCGTGCACTTGGACTCTCTAAGTTACCTAGTGGGAACTTGGACTATGTAGGTTCTCTAGCGGGCATTTGGACAATATAGGTTGCCTAGCGGGCACTTGGACTATGTAGGTTACCTAGCGGGCACTTGGACTATGTAGGTTAACTAGCGGGCACTTGGATTATCTAGGTTAACTAACAGGCACTTGGACTATGTATGTTCCAGAGCAGGAAATTGGACTATGTAGGTTCCCTAGCGGACACTTGGACTATCTAGGTTCCCTAAAGGGCACTTCGACTATGTAGGTTTACTAGCGGACAATTGGACAATCTAGGTTAACTAGCGGGTACTTGGACTATCTAGGTTAACTAGCGGGCACTTGGATTATCTAGGTTAACTAACAGCCACTTGGACTATGTAGGTTAACTAGCGGACAATTGGACAATCTAGGTTAACTAGCGGGCCCTTGGACTATGTAGGTTAACTAGCGGACACTTGCACTATGTAGGATACCCAGCGGGCACTTGGACTATCTAGGTTAACTAGCGGGCAATTGGACTGTCTAGGTTACCTAGCAGGCACTTGGACTATGTAGGTTAACTAGCGGGCACTTGGACTATGTACATTCCCTAGCGGGCACTTGGACTATGTACGTTACCTAGCGGGCACGTGGACTATGTAGGTAACCTAGTGGTCACTTGCCTGTCTAGGTTACCTAGCGGGCACTTGGACTATCTAGGTTAAATAGCGGGCCCTTGGTCTATGTAGGTTAACTAGCAGGCCCTTGGACTATGTAAGTTAACTAGAGGGCATTAGGACAATCCTGGTTAACTAGCGGGCACTTGGACTATCTAGGTTAACTAGCGGGCACTTGGACTATGTAGGTTGCCTAGCGAGCACTTGGAATATGTAGGTTCCCTAGCGGGCACTTGGACTATGTAGGTTCCCTAGAGGTTACTTGGACTGTCTAAGTTAACTAGCGTGCAATTGGACTGTCTAAGTTACCTAGTGGGCACTTGAACTATGTAGTTTACCTAGCAGGCACTTGGACTATGTAGGTTCCCTAGCGGGCATTTGGACTATATAGGTTACCTAGCGGGCACTTGGACCATGTAGGTTAACTAGAGGGCACTTGGATTATCTAGGTTAAGTAACAGGCACTTGGACTATGTATGTTCCAGAGCGGGGAATTGGACTATGTAGGTTCCCTAGCGGGCACTTGGACTTTGTAGGTTACCTAACGGCCACTTGGACTATGCTGGTTACCTAGCGGGCACTTGGACTTCTAGGTTAACGAACGGGCACTTGGACTATTTAGGTTGCCTAGCGGGCACTTGGACGATCTAGGTTAGGTAACGGGCACTTGTACTATCTAGGTTACCTAGCAGGAACTTGGATTATGTAGGATACAAGCGAGCACTAGGACTATCTAGGTTACCTAACGGGCACTTGGACTATCTAGGTTAGCTAACAGGAACTTGGACTATCTAGGTTACCTAGCGGGCACTAGGACCCTGTAGGTTACCTAGCGGGGACTTGGACAATCTAGGTTAACTAGCGGGTTCTTGGACTATGAAGGTTAAGTAGCGGGCCCTTGGACTATGTTGCTTAACTAGCGGACACTTGGAAGTTCTAGGTTAACTAGCGGGCACTTGGACTATCTAGGTTAACTAGCGGGCACTTGGATTATCTAGGTTACCTAGCAGCTACTTGCACGATGCAGGTTCCCTAGCGGGCACTTGGACTATGTAGGTTCCCTATTGGGCACTTGGACTTTGTAGGTTACCAGCGGGCACTTGGTCTATGTACATACCCTAGCGGGCACTTGGACTATCTAGGTTACTTAGCGGGCACTTGGACTATGTACGTCCCCTAGTGGGCACTTGGACTATCTACGTTACCTAGCGGGTACTTGGATTATCTAGGTTAACTAGCTAGCACTTGGACTATCTAGGTTAACTAACAGGCACTTGGAATATGTAAGTTCCCTAGCGGGCACTTGGACTATGTGGGTTCCCTAGCGGGCATTTGGACTATCTAGGTTACCTAACGAGTACTTGGACTATGTAGGTTCCCTAGCGGGCACTTGGATTATGTGAGTTCCCTATCGGGCACTTGGACTATGTAGGTTACTAGCGGGCATTTGGACTATGTAGGTTACCTAACGGGCACTTGGACTATGTATGTTCCAGAGCGGACAATTGGACTATGTATGTTCCCGAGCGAGCACTTGGACTATCTAGGTTCCCTAATGGGCACTTGGACTATGTAGGTTAATAGCGGACAATTGGATGATCTAGGTTAACTAGTGGGCACTTGGACTATCTAGGTTAACTAGCAGGCCCTTGGACTACCTAGGTTACCCAGCAGGCACTTGGACTATTTGGGTTAACTAGCGGGCACTTGGACTATGTAGGTTACCTAGAGGACACTGCACTATGTAGGTTACCTAGCGGGCACTTGGACTATGTAGGTTAACTAAGGGCACTTGGACAATCTAGGTTAACTAGCGGGCACTTGGACTATCTAGGTTACCTAGCAGGCACTTGGATTATGAAGGATCCCTAGCGGACAATTGGACTATCTAGGTTACCTAGCTGTCACTTGGACTATGTAGGTTAACTAGCGGACACTTGCACGATCTAGGTTAACTAGTGGGCCCTTGCACTATGTAGGTTAACTAGCGGGTCCATGGATTATGTAGGTTTGCTAGGGGGCACTTGGACTATCTAGGTTAACTAGTGGGCACTTGGACTATGTAGTTTCCCTAGCGGGCATTTGGACTATTTAGGTTACCTAGAGGGCACTTGGACTATGTAGGTTATCTAGCGGGCCCTTGGACTATCTTGGTTACCTAGCAGGCATTTTGACTATCTAGGTTAACTAACGGGCACTTGGACTATGTAGGGTAACTAGCAGGCACTTGGACTGTCTAGGTTACCTAACGGGCAGTTGGATTATCTAGGTTAACGAACGGGCACTTGGACTATGTAGGTTACCTAGCCACCACTTGGACTATCTAGGTTAGCTAACAGGCACTTGGAATATCTAGGTTCCCTAGCGGGCACTTGGACTATCTAGGTTACCTAGCTGGCACTTGGATTTTGTAGGTCAACTCGCGGGACCTTGGACTATCTAGGTTAGCTAACGCGCACTTGGACTATGTATGTTCCAGAGTGGGCACTTGGATTATGTAGGTTGCCTAGCGGACATTTAGACTATGAAAGGTTTCCTTGCGGGCATTTGGACTATGTATGTTACCTAGCGGGCACTTGGACTATGTAGGTTCCCTAACGGGCACTTGGACTATGTAGGTTCCCTAGCGGTCACGTGGACTATGTAGGCTCCCTAGAAGGAACTTGGACTATGTAGGTTAACTAGCGGGCACTTGGACTCACCAGGTTACCAAGCGGGCACTTGGAGTATGTAGGTTACCTGTCGCGCACTTTGACTATGTTGGTTATCTAGCGGGCACTTAGACTATCCAGGTTACGAAGCAGGCACTTGGAATATGTAGGTTACCAAACGGGCACTTGGACTATCTAGGTTAACGAACGGACACTTGGGCTATGTAGGTAACCTAGCGGGCACTTGGACTGTCTAAGTTACATAGCGGGTACTTGGACTATCTAGGTTAACTAACAGGCACTTGGACTATGTATGTTCCAGAGCGGACAATTGGACTATGTAGGTTCCCTAGCGGGCACTTGGACTATCTAAGTTCCCTAACGGGCACTTGGACTATGTAGGTTAACTAGCGGACAATTGGATGATCTAGGTTAACTAGCGGGTACTTGGACTATGTATGTTACCTAACAGGCACTTGGACTATGTAGGTTCCGTATCGGGCACTTGGACAATGTTGGTTAACTAGCGGGCACTAGGACGATGTCGGTTACCTAGGGGGCACTTGGACTATCTAGGTTAGGTAACGGGCACTTGGACTATCTAGGTGACCTAGTGGGAACTTGGACTATGTAGATTACGTAGCGGACACTTTGACTATCTTGGTTACCTAGCGGACACTTGGACGAACTAGGTTAACGAGCGGGCCCTTGCACTATGTAGGTTACCTAACGGGCACTAGGACTATCTAGGTTAGCTAACAGGAACTTGGACTATCTAGGTTACCTAGCGGGCACTTTGACTATGTAGGTTACCTAACGGGCACTTGGACTATGCAGGTAACCTAGCGGGCACTTGGACTGTCTAGGTTACCTAGCGGGCACTTGGACTTCTAGGTTAAGGAACGGGCACTCGGACTATGTAGGTTGCCTAGCGGGCAATTGGACGATCTAGGATAGGTAACGGGCCATTGACTGTCTAGGTTACCTAGCGGGAACTTGGACTATGTAGGTTCCCTAGCGGGCACTTGGACTTTGTATGTTCCAGAGCGGGGAATTGGACTATGTAGGTTCCGTAGCGGGCACTTGGACTTTGTAGGTTACCTAACGGCCACTTGGACTATGCAGGTTACCTAGCGGGCACTTGGACTTCTAGGTTAACGAACGGGCACTTGGACTATGTAGGTTGCCTAGCGGGCACTTGGACGATCTAGGTTAGGTAACGGGCACTTGTACTATCTAGGTTACCTAGCAGGAACTTGGATTATGTAGGTTACATAGCGAGCACTAGGACTATCTCGGTTACCTAACGGGCACTTGGACTATCTAGGTTAGCTAACAGGAACTTGGACTATCTAGGTTACCTAGCGGGCACTAGGACCCTGTAGGTTACCTAGCGGGGACTTGGACAATCTAGGTTAACTAGCGGGTTCTTGGACTATGAAGGTTAAGTAGCGGGCCCTTGGACTATGTTGGTTAACTAGCGGACACTTGGAGGTTCTAGGTTAACTAGCGGGCACTTGGACTATCTAGGTTAACTAGCGGGCACTTGGATTATCTAGGTTACCTAGCAGGCACTTGCACGATGCAGGTTCCCTAGCGGGCACTTGGACTATCTAGGCTCCCTAACGGGCACTTGAACTATGTAGGTTCCCTATTGGGCACTTGGACTATGTAGGTTACCAGCGGGCACTTGGTCTATGTACATACCCTAGCGGGCACTTGGACTATCTATGTTACTTAGCGGGCACTTGGACTAAATACGTCCCCTAGTGGGCACTTGGACTATCTACGTTACCTAGCGGGTACTTGGATTATCTAGGTTAACTAGTTAGCACTTGGACTATCTAGGTTAACTAACGGGCACTTGGACTATGTAAGTTCCCTAGCGGGCACTTGGACTATGTAGGTTCCCTAGCGGGCACTTGGACTATGTAGGTTACCTAACGGGCACTTGGACTATGCAGGTAACCTAGCGGGCATTTGGACTGTTTAGGTTACCTAGCGGGCACTTGGACTTCTATGTTAACCAACGGGCACCGGACTATGTAGGTTGCCAAGCGGGCAATTGGGCGATCTAAGATAGGTAACCGGCCCTTGACTATCTAGGTTACCTAGCGGGAACTTGGACTATGTAGGTTACCTAAGGGCACTTGGACTATGTAGGTTAACTAGCGGACACTTGGACAATCTAGGTTAACTAGCGGGCACGTGGACTATCTAGGTTAACTAAGGGGCCCTTCGACTATGTAGGTTAACTAGCGGGCACTTGGACTATCTAGGTTACCTAGCGGGCACTTGGTCTATGTACATACCCTAGCGGGCACTTGGGCTATCTAGGTTACCTAGCGGGCACTTGGAATATGTACGTCCCCTAGTGGGCACTTGGACTATCTAGGTTAACTAACGGGCAATAGGACTATCTAGGTTACCTAGCGGGCACTTGGACTATGTAGGTTACTAGCGGGCATTTGGACTATGTAGGTTCCCTAACGGGCACTTGGACTATGTAGGTTCCCTAGCGGTCACGTGGACTATGTAGGCTCCCTAGAAGGCACTTGGACTATGTAGGTTACCTATCGCGCACTTAGACTATGTTGGTTATCTAGCGGGCACTTAGACTATCCAGGTTACGAAGCAGGCACTTGGACTATGTAGGTTACCAAACGGGCACTTGGACTATCTAGGTTAACGAACGGACACTTGGACTATGTAGGTAACCTAGCGGGCATTTGGACTGTCTAAGTTACATAGCCGGCACTTGGACTATCTAGGTTAACTAACAGGCACTTGGAGTATGTATGTCCAGAGCGGACAGTTGGACTATGTAGGTTCCCTAGCGGGCACGTGGACTATCTAGGTTCCCTAAAGGGCACTTGGACTATGTAGGTTAACTAGAGGACAATTGGATGATCTAGGTTAACTAGCGGGTACTTGGACTATGTATGTTACCTAACAGGCACTTGGACTATGTAGGTTCTGGATCGGGCACTTGGACAATGTTGGTTAACTAGCGGGCACTAGGACGATGTAGGTTACCTAGCGGGCACTTGGACTATCTAGGTTAGGTAACGGGCACTTGGACTATCTAGGTGACCTAGTGGGAACTTGGACTATGTAGATTACGTAGCGGACACTTTGACACTCTTGGTTACCTAGCGGACACTTGGACGAACTAGGTTAACGAGCGGGCCCTTGCACTATGTAGGTTACCTAACGGGCACTAGGACTATCTAGGTTAGCTAACAGGAACTTGGACTATCTAGGTTACCTAGCGGGCACTTTGACTATGTAGGTTACCTAACGGGCACTTGGACTATGCAGGTAACCTAGCGGGCACTTGGACTATCTAGGTTACCTAGCGGGCACTTGGACTTCTAGGTTAAGGAACGGGCAATCGGACTATGTAGGTTGCCTACAAACAATTGGACGATCTAGGATGGGTAACGGGCCATTGACTGTCTAGGTTACCTAGCGGGAACTTGGACTGTGTAGGTTTCCTAGCGGGCACTTGGACTATGTAGGTTACCTCAGGGCACTTGGACTATGTAGGTTACCTAGCGGACACTTGGACAATCTAGGTTAACTAGCGGGCACGTGGACTATCTAGGTTAACTAAGGGGCCCTTCGACAATGTAGGTTAACTAGCGGGCACTTGGACTATCTAGGTTACCTAGCGGGCACTTGGTCTATGTACATACCCTAGCGGGCACTTGGACTATCTGGGTTACCTAGTGGGCACTTGGAATATGTACGTCCCCTAGTGGGCACTTGGACTATCGAGGTTAACTAACGGGCAATAGGACTATCTAGGTTACCTAGCGGGCACTTGGACTATGTAGGTCAACTAGCGGGCCATTGGACTAACTAGGTTAGCTAACGGGCATTTGGATTATGTAGGTTAACTAGCGGACAATTGGACGATCTAGGTTAACTAGCGGGCCCTTGCACTATGTAGGTTAACTAGCGGGCCTTTGGACTATGTAGGTTAACTAGCGGGCACTTGGATTATCTAAGTTACCTAGCGGGCACTTGAACTATGTAGGTTACCTAGTGGGCCCTTACACTATCTAGGCTAGCTAACGGTCACTTGGACTATGTAGGTTAATTAGCGGGTACTTGGACTATGTAGGTTCCCTAGCGGGCATTTGGACTATATAGATTACCTAGCGGGCCCTTGGATTTTGTAAGTTACCTAGCGGGCACTTGGACTATCTAGGTTACCTAGCGGGCACTTGGATGATACAGCTTCCCTAGACAGCACTAAGACTATTGGTTCCCTAACGGGCACTTGGACTATGTAGGTTCCATAGAGGGCACTTGGACTATGTAGGTTCCCTATCGGGCACTTGGACTATATAGGTTTCTATTGGGCACTTGGACTATGTAGGTTAACTAGCAGGCACATGGACTATCTAGGTTAACTAGCGGGCCCTTGGACTATCTTGGTTTACTAGCGGGCACTTGGACTATCTAGGTTAACTAGTGGGCACTTGGACTATGTAGTTTCCCTAGCGGGCCCTTGGACTATCTAGGTTTACTAGCGGGCACTTGGACTATCTATGTTAACTAGCGGGCCCTTGGACTATGTAGTTTCCCTAGCGGGCATTTGGATTATTTAGGTTACCTAGCGGGCACTTGGACTATTTAGGTTACCTAGCGGGCACTTGGGCTATCTAGGTTACCTAGCGGGCACTTGGACTATGTATGTTAACTAGAAGGCACTTGGACTATCAAGGATACCTAGCGGGCTCTTGGACTATGTAGGTTACCAGCAGGCACTTGGACTATCTAGGATAACGAACGTGCACTTAGACTATGTAGGTGACCTAGCAGGCATTTGGACTGTCTAGGTTACCTAGCGGGCACTTGGACTATCTAGGTTAATGAACGGGCACTTGGACTATGTAGGTTAACTAGCGGACACTTCGACTATCTAGGTTAGCTAACGGGCAATTCGACTATCTAGGTTACCTAGCGCGCACTTGGACTCTGTAGGTTACCTAGCGGGCACTTGGACTATCTAGGTTACCTAGCAGGCACTTTGACTATCTAGGTTAACTAACGGGCACTTGGACTATGTAGGTTGCTTAGCGAGCACTTGGACTATGTAGGTTCCCTAGCGGGCACTTGGACTATGTCGGTTCCCTAGCGGGTACTTGGACTGTCTAGGTTAACTAGCGGGCAATTGCACTGTCTAGGTTACCTAGCGGGTACTTGGACTATGTAGGTTTCCTAGCGGGCACTTGGACTATGTAGGTAACCTAGTGGTCACTTGGACTGTCTAGGTTACCTAGCGGGCACTTGGACTATGTAGGTTAACTAGCGGGCACTTGGTCTATGTAGGTTAACTAGCAGGACCTTGGACTATGTAAGTTAACTGGAGGGCACTTGGACGATCCTGGTTAACTAGCGGCCACTTGGACTATCTAGGTTAACTAGCGTGCACTTGGACTATCTAGATTACCTAGCGGGAACTTGGACTATGTAGGTTCCCTAGCGGGCATTTGGACTATATAGGTTACCTAGCGGGCACTTGGACTATGTAGGTTACCTAGCAGGCACTTGGACTATGTAGGTTAACTAGCGGGCACTTGGATTATCTAGGTTAACTAACAGGCATTTGGACTATGTATGTTCCAGAGCGGGCAATTGGACTATGTAGGTTCCCTAGCGGGCACTTGGACTATCTAGGTTTCCTAAAGGGCACTTGGACTATGTAGGTTAACTAGCGGACAATTGGACGATCTAGGTTAACTAGCGGGTACTTGGACTATCTAGGTTAACTAGCGGGCACTTGGACTATGTAGGTTAACTAGCGGACACTTGCACTATGAAGGTTACCTAGCGGGCACTTGGACTATGTAGGTTAACTAGCGGGCACTTGGACTATGTAGGTTAACTAGCGGACACTTGCACTATGTAGGTTACCTATCGGGCACTTGGACTAAGTACCTTACCTAGCGGGCACTTGGACTATCTATGTTAACTAGCGGGCACTTGGACTATGTAGATTAACTAGAGAACACTTGGACGATCTAGGTTAACAAGTGGGCCCTTGGACTATGTAGATTAAATACCCGGCACTTGGATGATCTAGGTTAACTAGCGGGCACTTGGACTATCAAAGTTAACAAGTGAGCCCTTGGACTATGTAGGTTAACTAGCAGGCCCTTGGACTATCTAGGTTACCTAGATAGCACTTGGACTAAATAGGTTCCCTAGCGGGCACTTGGACTCTCTAGGTTAACGAACGGACACTTGGACTATGTAGGTAACCTAGCCGGCACTTGGACTGTCTAGGTTACATAGCGGGCACTTGGACTTCTAGGTTAACGAATGGGCACTTGGCCAATGTAGGTTGCCTAGCGAGCACTTGGACTATCTAGGTTAGGTAACGGGCACTTGGACTATCTAGGTTACCTCACGGGAACTTGGACAATGTAGGTTACCTAGCGGGCACTTTGACTATCTGGGTTACCTAGCGGGCACTTGGACTATCTAGGTTAGCTAACAGGAACTTGGACTATGTAGGTTACCTAGCGGGCACTAGGACTATGTAGGTAACCTAGCGGGCACTTGGACTATCTAGGTTAACTAGCGCGTTCGTGGACTATGTAGGTTAACTAGCGGGCCCTTGGACTATGTAGGTTAACTAGCGGACACTTGGAGGTTCTAGGTTAACTAGCGGACACTTGGACTATCTAGGTTAACTAGCGGGCACTTGGATTATCTTGGTTACCTAGAAGGCACTTGCACGATGCAGCTTCCCTAGCGGGCACTTGGACTATTTAGGTTCCCTAAAGGGCACTTGGACTATGTAGGTTAACTAGCGGACAATTGGATGATCTAGGTTAACTAGCGGGCACTTGGACTATGTAGGTTAACTAGCGGACACTTGCACTATGTAGGTTACCTAGCGGGCACTTGGACTGTGTAGGTTAACTAGCGGGCACTTGGACTATGTAGGTTAACTAGCGGACACTTGCACTATGTAGGTTACCTATCGGGCACTTGGACTAAGTACCTTACCTAGCGGGCACTTGGACTATCTATGTTAACTAGCGGGCAATTGGACTATGTAGATTAACTAGAGAACACTTGGACGATCTAGGTTAACAAGTGGGCCCTTGGACTATGTAGATTAAATACCCGGCACTTGGATGATCTAGGTTAACTAGCGGGCACTTGGACTATGTACGTTACGTAGCGGACACTTTGACTATCTTGGTTACCTAGCGGACACTTGGACGAACTAGGTTAACGAGTGGGCCCTTGGACTATGTAGGTTACCTAGCGGGCACTAGGAATATCTAGGTTAGCTAACAGGAACTTAGACTATCTAGGTTACCTAGCGGGCACTTTGACTATGTAGGTTACCTAGCGGGCCCTTGGACTATCGAGGTTAGCTAACGGGTACTTGGACTATCTAGGTTACCTAGCGGACACTTGGACTATGTAGGTTACCTAACGGGCACTTGGACTATGCAGGTAACCTAGCGGGCATTTGGACTGTCTAGGTTACCTAGCGGGCACTTGGACTTCTATGTTAACCAACGGGCACTCGGACTATGTAGGTTGCCCAGCGGGCAATTGGGCGATCTAAGATAGGTAACCGGCCCTTGACTATCTAGGTTACCTAGCGGGAACTTGGACTATGTAGGTTACCTAAGGGCACTTGGACTATGTAGGTTAACTAGCGGACACTTGGACAATCTAGGTTAACTAGCGGGCACGTGGACTATCTAGGTTAACTAAGGGGCCCTTCGACTATGTAGGTTAACTAGCGGGCACTTGGACTATCTAGGTTACCTAGCGGGCACTTGGTCTATGTACATACCCTAGCGGGCACTTGGGCTATCTGGGTTACCTAGCGGGCACTTGGAATATGTACGTCCCCTAGTGGGCACTTGGACTATCTAGGTTAACTAACGGGCAATAGGACTATCTAGGTTACCTAGCGGGCACTTGGACTATGTAGGTTACTAGCGGGCATTTGGACTATGTAGGTTCCCTAACGGGCACTTGGACTATGTAGGTTCCCTAGCGGTCACGTGGACTATGTAGGCTCCCTAGAAGGCACTTGGACTATGTAGGTTACCTATCGCGCACTTAGACTATGTTGGTTATCTAGCGGGCACTTAGACTATCCAGGTTACGAAGCAGGCACTTGGACTATGTAGGTTACCAAACGGGCACTTGGACTATCTAGGTTAACGAACGGACACTTGGACTATGTAGGTAACCTAGCGGGCATTTGGACTGTCTAAGTTACATAGCCGGCACTTGGACTATCTAGGTTAACTAACAGGCACTTGGAGTATGTATGTCCAGAGCAGACAGTTGGACTATGTAGGTTCCCTAGCGGGCACTTGGACTATCTAGGTTTCCTAAAGGGCACTTGGACTATGTAGGTTAACTAGCGGACAATTGGACGATCTAGGTTAACTAGCGGGTACTTGGACTATCTAGGTTAACTAGCGGGCACTTGGACTATGTAGGTTAACTAGCGGACACTTGCACTATGAAGGTTACCTAGCGGGCACTTGGACTATGTAGGTTAACTAGCGGGCACTTGGACTATGTAGGTTAACTAGCGGACACTTGCACTATGTAGGTTACCTATCGGGCACTTGGACTAAGTACCTTACCTAGCGGGCACTTGGACTATCTATGTTAACTAGCGGGCACTTGGACTATGTAGATTAACTAGAGAACACTTGGACGATCTAGGTTAACAAGTGGGCCCTTGGACTATGTAGATTAAATACCCGGCACTTGGATGATCTAGGTTAACTAGCGGGCACTTGGACTATCAAAGTTAACAAGTGAGCCCTTGGACTATGTAGGTTAACTAGCAGGCCCTTGGACTATCTAGGTTACCTAGATAGCACTTGGACTAAATAGGTTCCCTAGCGGGCACTTGGACTCTCTAGGTTAACGAACGGACACTTGGACTATGTAGGTAACCTAGCCGGCACTTGGACTGTCTAGGTTACATAGCGGGCACTTGGACTTCTAGGTTAACGAATGGGCACTTGGCCAATGTAGGTTGCCTAGCGAGCACTTGGACTATCTAGGTTAGGTAACGGGCACTTGGACTATCTAGGTTACCTCACGGGAACTTGGACAATGTAGGTTACCTAGCGGGCACTTTGACTATCTGGGTTACCTAGCGGGCACTTGGACTATCTAGGTTAGCTAACAGGAACTTGGACTATGTAGGTTACCTAGCGGGCACTAGGACTATGTAGATAACCTAGCGGGCACTTGGACTTTCTAGGTTAACTAGCGCATTCGTGGACTATGTAGGTTAACTAGCAGGCCCTTGGACTATGTAGGTTAACTAGCGGACACTTGGAGGTTCTAGGTTAACTAGCGGACACTTGGACTATCTAGGTTAACTAGCGGGCACTTGGATTATCTTGGTTACCTAGAAGGCACTTGCACGATGCAGCTTCCCTAGCGGGCACTTGGACTATTTAGGTTCCCTAAAGGGCACTTGGACTATGTAGGTTAACTAGCGGACAATTGGATGATCTAGGTTAACTAGCGGGCACTTGGACTATGTAGGTTAACTAGCGGACACTTGCACTATGTAGGTTACCTAGCGGGCACTTGGACTGTGTAGGTTAACTAGCGGGCACTTGGACTATGTAGGTTAACTAGCGGACACTTGCACTATGTAGGTTACCTATCGGGCACTTGGACTAAGTACCTTACCTAGCGGGCACTTGGACTATCTATGTTAACTAGCGGGCAATTGGACTATGTAGATTAACTAGAGAACACTTGGATGATCTAGGTTAACAAGTGGGCCCTTGGACTATGTAGATTAAATACCCGGCACTTGGATGATCTAGGTTAACTAGCGGGCACTTGGACTATGTACGTTACGTAGCGGACACTTTGACTATCTTGGTTACCTAGCGGACACTTGGACGAACTAGGTTAACGAGTGGGCCCTTGGACTATGTAGGTTACCTAGCGGGCACTAGGAATATCTAGGTTAGCTAACAGGAACTTGGACTATCTAGGTTACCTAGCGGGCACTTTGACTATGTAGGTTACCTAGCGGGCCCTTGGACTATCGAGGTTAGCTAACGGGTACTTGGACTATCTAGGTTACCTAGCGGACACTTGGACTATGTAGGTTACCTAACGGGCACTTGGACTATGCAGGTAACCTAGCGGGCATTTGGACTGTCTAGGTTACCTAGCGGGCACTTGGACTTCTATGTTAACCAACGGGCACTCGGACTATGTAGGTTGCCCAGCGGGCAATTGGGCGATCTAAGATAGGTAACCGGCCCTTGACTATCTAGGTTACCTAGCGGGAACTTGGACTATGTAGGTTACCTAAGGGCACTTGGACTATGTAGGTTAACTAGCGGACACTTGGACAATCTAGGTTAACTAGCGGGCACGTGGACTATCTAGGTTAACTAAGGGGCCCTTCGACTATGTAGGTTAACTAGCGGGCACTTGGACTATCTAGGTTACCTAGCGGGCACTTGGTCTATGTACATACCCTAGCGGGCACTTGGGCTATCTGGGTTACCTAGCGGGCACTTGGAATATGTACGTCCCCTAGTGGGCACTTGGACTATCTAGGTTAACTAACGGGCAATAGGACTATCTAGGTTACCTAGCGGGCACTTGGACTATGTAGGTTACTAGCGGGCATTTGGACTATGTAGGTTCCCTAACGGGCACTTGGACTATGTAGGTTCCCTAGCGGTCACGTGGACTATGTAGGCTCCCTAGAAGGCACTTGGACTATGTAGGTTACCTATCGCGCACTTAGACTATGTTGGTTATCTAGCGGGCACTTAGACTATCCAGGTTACGAAGCAGGCACTTGGACTATGTAGGTTACCAAACGGGCACTTGGACTATCTAGGTTAACGAACGGACACTTGGACTATGTAGGTAACCTAGCGGGCATTTGGACTGTCTAAGTTACATAGCCGGCACTTGGACTATCTAGGTTAACTAACAGGCACTTGGACTATGTATGTTCCAGAGCGGACAGTTGGACTATGTAGGTTCCCTAGCGGGCACTTGGACAATCTAGGTTCCCTAAAGGGCACTTGGACTATGTAGGTTAACTAGAGGACAATTGGATGATCTAGGTTAACTAGCGGGTACTTGGACTATGTATGTTACCTAACAGGCACTTGGACTACGTAGGTTCTGGATCGGGCACTTGGACAATGTTGGTTAACTAGCGGGCACTAGGACGATGTAGGTTACCTAGAGGGCACTTGGACTATCTAGGTTAGGTAACGGGCACTTGGACTATCTAGGTGACCTAGTGGGAACGTGGACTATGTAGATTACGTGGCGGACACTTTGACTATCTTGGTTACCTAGCGGACACTTGGACGAACTAGGTTAACGAGCGGGCCCTTGCACTATGTAGGTTACCTAACGGGCACTAGGACTATCTAGGTTAGCTAACAGGAACTTGGACTATCTAGGTTACCTAGCGGGCACTTTGACTATGTAGGTTACCTAACGGGCACTTGGACTATGCAGGTAACCTAGCGGGCACTTGGACTATCTAGGTTACCTAGCGGGCACTTGGACTTCTAGGTTAAGGAACGGGCAATCGGACTATGTAGGTTGCCTAGCGGGCAATTGGACGATCTAGGATAGGTAACGGGCCATTGACTGTCTAGGTTACCTAGCGGGAACTTGGACTGTGTAGGTTTCCTAGCGGGCACTTGGACTATGTAGGTTAACTAGCGGCCACTTGGAGTATCTAGGTTAACTAGCGTGCACTTGGACTATCTAGATTACCTAGCGGGAACTTGGACTATGTAGGTTCCCTAGCGGGCATTTGGACTATATAGGTTACCTAGCGGGCACTTGGACTATGTAGGTTACCTAGCAGGCACTTGGACTATGTAGGTTAACTAGCGGGCACTTGGATTATCTAGGTTAACTAACAGGCATTTGGACTATGTATGTTCCAGAGCGGGCAATTGGACTATGTAGGTTCCCTAGCGGGCACTTGGACTATCTAGGTTTCCTAAAGGGCACTTGGACTATGTAGGTTAACTAGCGGACAATTGGACGATCTAGGTTAACTAGCGGGTACTTGGACTATCTAGGTTAACTAGCGGGCACTTGGACTATGTAGGTTAACTAGCGGACACTTGCACTATGAAGGTTACCTAGCGGGCACTTGGACTATGTAGGTTAACTAGCGGGCACTTGGACTATGTAGGTTAACTAGCGGACACTTGCACTATGTAGGTTACCTATCGGGCACTTGGACTAAGTACCTTACCTAGCGGGCACTTGGACTATCTATGTTAACTAGCGGGCACTTGGACTATGTAGATTAACTAGAGAACACTTGGACGATCTAGGTTAACAAGTGGGCCCTTGGACTATGTAGATTAAATACCCGGCACTTGGATGATCTAGGTTAACTAGCGGGCACTTGGACTATCAAAGTTAACAAGCGAGCCCTTGGACTATGTAGGTTAACTAGCAGGCCCTTGGACTATCTAGGTTACCTAGATAGCACTTGGACTATATAGGTTCCCTAGCGGGCACTTGGACTCTCTAGGTTAACGAACGGACACTTGGACTATGTAGGTAACCTAGCCGGCACTTGGACTGTCTAGGTTACATAGCGGGCACTTGGACTATGTAGGTTAACTAGCGGACACTTGGACAATCTAGGTTAACTAGCGGGCACGTGGACTATCTAGGTTAACTAAGGGGCCCTTCGACAATGTAGGTTAACTAGCGGGCACTTGGACTATCTAGGTTACCTAGCGGGCACTTGGTCTATGTACATACCCTAGCGGGCACTTGGACTATCTGGGTTACCTAGCGGGCACTTGGAATATGTACGTCCCCTAGTGGGCACTTGGACTATCGAGGTTAACTAACGGGCAATAGGACTATCTAGGTTACCTAGCGGGCACTTGGACTATGTAGGTCAACTAGCGGGCCATTGGACTAACTAGGTTAGCTAACGGGCATTTGGATTATGTAGGTTAACTAGCGGACACTTGGACGATCTAGGTTAACTAGCGGGCCCTTGCACTATGTAGGTTAACTAGCGGGCCTTTGGACTATGTAGGTTAACTAGCGGGCACTTGGATTATCTAAGTTACCTAGCGGGCACTTGAACTATGTAGGTTAACTAGTGGGCCCTTACACTATCTAGGCTAGCTAACGGTCACTTGGACTATGTAGGTTAATTAGCGGGTACTTGGACTATGTAGGTTCCCTAGCGGGCATTTGGACTATATAGATTACCTAGCGGGCACTTGGACTTTGTAAGTTACCTAGCGGGCACTTGGACTATCTAGGTTACCTAGCGAGCACTTGGATGATACAGGTTCCCTAGACAGCACTAAGACTATTGGTTCCCTAACGGGCACTTGGACTATGTAGGTTCCATAGAGGGCACTTGGACTATGTAGGTTCCCTATCGGGCACTTGGACTATATAGGTTTCTATTGGGCACTTGGACTATGTAGGTTAACTAGCAGGCACATGGACTATCTAGGTTAACTAGCGGGCCCTTGGACTATCTTGGTTTACTAGCGGGCACTTGGACTATCTAGGTTAACTAGTGGGCACTTGGACTATGTAGTTTCCCTAGCGGGCCCTTGGACTATCTAGGTTTACTAGCGGGCACTTGGACTATCTATGTTAACTAGCGGGCCCTTGGACTATGTAGTTTCCCTAGCGGGCATTTGGATTATTTAGGTTACCTAGCGGGCACTTGGACTATGTAGGTTACCTAGCGGGCACTTGGGCTATCTAGGTTACCTAGCGGGCACTTGGACTATGTAGGTTAACTAGAAGGCACTTGGACTATCAAGGATACCTAGCGGGCTCTTGGACTATGTAGGTTACCAGCAGGCACTTGGACTATCTAGGTTAATGAACGTGCACTTAGACTATGTAGGTGACCTAGCAGGCATTTGGACTGTCTAGGTTACCTAGCGGGCACTTGGACTATCTAGGTTAATGAACGGGCACTTGGACTATGTAGGTTAACTAGCGGACATTTCGACTATCTAGGTTAGCTAACGGGCAATTCGACTATCTAGGTTACCTAGCGCGCACTTGGACTCTGTAGGTTACCTAGCGGGCACTTGGACTATCTAGGTTACCTAGCAGGCACTTTGACTATCTAGGTTAACTAACGGGCACTTGGACTATGTAGGTTGCTTAGCGAGCACTTGGACTATGTAGGTTCCCTAGCAGGCACTTGGACTATGTCGGTTCCCTAGCAGGTACTTGGACTGTCTAGGTTAACTAGCGGGCAATTGCACTGTCTAGGTTACCTAGCGGGTACTTGGACTATGTAGGTTTCCTAGCGGGCACTTGGACTATGTAGGTAACCTAGTGGTCACTTGGACTGTCTAGGTTACCTAGCGGGCACTTGGACTATGTAGGTTAACTAGCGGGCACTTGGTCTATGTAGGTTAACTAGCAGGACCTTGGACAATGTAAGTTAACTGGAGGGCACTTGGACGATCCTGGTTAACTAGCGGCCACTTGGACTATCTAGGTTAACTAGCGTGCACTTGGACTATCTAGATTACCTAGCGGGAACTTGGACTATGTAGGTTCCCTAGCGGGCATTTGGACTATATAGGTTACCTAGCGGGCACTTGGACTATGTAGGTTACCTAGCAGGCACTTGGACTATGTAGGTTAACTAGCGGGCACTTGGATTATCTAGGTTAACTAACAGGCATTTGGACTATGTATGTTCCAGAGCGGGCAATTGGACTATGTAGGTTCCCTAGCGGGCACTTGGACTATCTAAGTTTCCTAAAGGGCACTTGGACTATGTAGGTTAACTAGCGGACAATTGGACGATCTAGGTTAACTAGCGGGCACGTGGACTATCTAGGTTAACTAGCGGGCACTTGGACTATGTAGGTTAACTAGCGGACACTTGCACTATGTAGGTTACCTAGCGGGCACTTGGACTATGTAGGTTAACTAGCGGGCACTTGGACTATGTAGGTTAACTAGCGGACACTTGCACTATGTAGGTTACCTATCGGGCACTTGGACTAAGTACCTTACCTAGCGGGCACTTGGACTATCTATGTTAACTAGCGGGCACTTGGACTATGTAGATTAACTAGAGAACACTTGGACGATCTAGGTTAACAAGTGGGCCCTTGGACTATGTAGATTAAATACCCGGCACTTGGATGATCTAGGTTAACTAGCGGGCACTTGGACTATCAAAGTTAACAAGCGAGCCCTTGGACTATGTAGGTTAACTAGCAGGCCCTTGGACTATCTAGGTTACCTACATAGCACTTGGACTATATAGGTTCCCTAGCGGGCACTTGGACTATCTAGGTTAACGAACGGACACTTGCACTATGTAGGTAACCTAGCCGGCACTTGGACTGTCTAGGTTACATAGCGGGCACTTGGACTTCTAGGTTAACGA
Organism: Tenrec ecaudatus; assembly: GCF_050624435.1. NCBI lineage: Eukaryota > Metazoa > Chordata > Mammalia > Afrosoricida > Tenrecidae > Tenrec > Tenrec ecaudatus. The sequence goes on from NW_027459452.1 coordinate 846,594, forward strand.
ATGGGCACTTGGTCAATGTAGGTTGCCTAGCGAGCACTTGGACTATCTAGGTTAGGTAACGGGCACTTGGACTATCTAGGTTACCTCACGGGAACTTGGACAATGTAGGTTGCCTAGCGGGCACTTTGACTATCTGGGTTACCTAGCGGGCACTTGGACTATCTAGGTTAGCTAACAGGAACTTGGACTATGTAGGTTACCTAGCGGGCACTAGGATTATGTAGGTAACCTAGCGGGCACTTGGACTATCTAGGTTAACTAGTGGGTTCGTGGATTATGTAGGTTAACTAGCGGGCCCTTGGACTATGTAGGTTAACTAGCGGACACTTGGAGGTTCTAGGTTAACTAGCGGACACTTGGACTATCTAGGTTAACTAGCGGGCACTTGGATTATCTTGGTTACCTAGAAGGCACTTGCACGATGCAGCTTCCCTAGCGGGTACTTGGACTATTTAGGTTCCCTAAAGGGCACTTGGACTATGTAGGTTAACTAGCGGACAATTGGATGATCTAGGTTAACTAGCGGGTACTTGGACTATGTAGGTTACCTAACAGGCACTTGGACTATGTAGGTTCCGTATCGGGCACTTGGACAATGTTGGTTAACTAGCGGGCACTAAGACGATGTAGGTTACCTAGCGGGCACGTGGACTATCTAGGTTAGGTAACAGGCACTTGGACTATCTAGGTTACCTAGTGGGAACTTGGACTATGTACGTTACGTAGCGTACACTTTGACTATCTTTGTTACCTAGCGGACACTTTGACGAACTAGGTTAACGAGCGGGCCCTTGGACTATGTAGGTTACCTAGCGGGCACTAGGAATATCTAGGTTAGCTAACAGGAACTTGGACTATCTAGGTTACCTAGCGGGCACTTTGACTATGTAGGTTACCTAGCGGGCCCTTGGACTATCGAGGTTAGCTAACGGGTACTTGGACTATCTAGGTTACCTAGCGGGCACTTGGACTATGTAGGTTACCTAACGGGCACTTGGACTATGCAGGTAACTTAGCGGGCATTTGGACTGTCTAGGTTACCTAGCGGGCACTTGGACTTCTATGTTAACCAACGGGCACTCGGACTATGTAGGTTGCCCAGCGGGCAATTGGGCGATCTAAGATAGGTAACCGGCCCTTGACTATCTAGGTTGCCTAGCGGGAACTTGGACTATGTAGGTTACCTAAGGGCACTTGGACTATGTAGGTTAACTAGCGGACACTTGGACAATCTAGGTTAAATAGCGGGCACGTGGACTATCTAGGTTAACTAAGGGCCCTTCGACTATGTAGGTTAACTAGCGGGCACTTGGACTATCTAGGTTACCTAGCGGGCACTTGGTCTATGTACATACCCTAGCGGGCACTTGGGCTATCTGGGTTACCTAGCGGGCACTTGGAATATGTACGTCCCCTAGTGGGCACTTGGACTATCTAGGTTAACTAACGGGCAATAGGACTATCTAGGTTACCTAGCGGGCACTTGGACTATATAGGTCAACTGGCGGGCCCTTGGACTATCTAGGTTAGCTAACGGGCATTTGGTTTATGTAGGTTAACTAGCGGGCCTTTGGACTATGTAGGTTAACTAGCGGGCACTTGGATTATCTAAGTTACCTAGCGGGCACTTGAACTATGTAGGTTAACTAGTGGGCCCTTAGACTATCTAGGCTAGCTAACGGACACTTGTACTATGTAGGTTAATTAGCGGGTACTTGGACTATGTAGGTTCCCTAGCGGGCATTTGGACTATATAGATTACCTAGCGGGCACTTAGACTTTGTAAGTTACCTAGCGGGCACTTGGACTATCTAGGTTACCTAGCGGGCACTTGGATGATACAGGTTCCCTAGCCAGCACTAAGACTATTGGTTCCCTAACGGGCAATTGGACTATGTAGGTTCCCTAAAGGGCACTTGGACTATATAGGTTTCTATCGGGCACTTGGACTATGTAGGTTAACTAGCGGGCACATGGACTATCTAGGTTACCTAGCGGGCACTTGGACTATCTAGGTTACCTAGCGGGCACTTGGACTATGTAGGTTAACTAGAAGGCACTTGGACTATCAAGGTTACCTAGCGGGCTCTTGGACTATGTAGGTTACCTAACAGGCACTTGGACTATGTAGGTTCCGTATCGGGCACTTGGACAATGTTGGTTAACTAGCGGGCACTAGGACGATGTAGGTTACCTAGCGGGCACTTCGACTATCTAGGTTAGGTAACAGGCACTTGGACTATCTAGGTTACCTAGTGAGAACTTGGACTATGTACGTTACGTAGCGGACACTTTGACTATCTTGGTTACCTAGCGGACACTTGGACGAACTAGGTTAACGAGCGGGCCCTTGGACTATGTAGGTTACCTAGCGGGCACTAGGAATATCTAGGTTAGCTAACAGGAACTTGGACTATCTAGGTTACCTAGCGGGCACTTTGACTATGTAGGTTACCTAACGGGCACTTGGACTATGCAGGTAACCTAGCGGGCACTTTGACTATATAGGTTACCTAACGGGCACTTGGACTATGTAGGTTAACTAGCGGGCACATGGACTATCTAGGTTACCTAGCGGGCACTTGGACTATCTAGGTTACCTAGCGTGCACTTGGACTATGTAGGTTAATTGAAGGCACTTGGACTATCAAGGTTACCTAGCGGGCTCTTGGACTATGTAGGTTACCAGCGGGCACTTGGACTATCTAGGTAAACGAAAGTGCACTTGGGCTATGTAGGTAACTTAGCGGACACTTGGACTGTCTAGGTTACCTAGCGGGCACTTGGACTATCTAGGTTAACGAACGGGCACTTGGACTATGTAGGTTAACTAGCGGACACTTGGACTATCTAGATTAGCTAACGGGCAATTGGACTATCAAGGTTACCTAACGGGCACTTGGACTATGTAGGTTACCTAGCGGGCACTTGGACTATCTAGGTTACCTAGCAGGCACTCTGACTATCTTGGTTAACTACGGGGCACTTGAACTATGTAGGTTGCCAAGCGAGCACTTGCACTATGTAGGTTCCCTAGCGCGCGCTTGGACTATGTAGGTTCCCTTGCGGGTACTTGGACTGTCAAGGTTAACAAGCGGGCAATTGGACTGTCTAGGTTACCTAGTGGGCACTTCGACTATGTAGTTTACCTAGCAGGCACTTGGACTATGTAGGTTAGCTAGTGGGCACTTGGACTATCTAGGTTACCTAGCGGGCACTTGGACTATGTACGTTCCCTAGCGGGCACTTGGGCTATCTACGTTACATAGCGGGCACTTGGACTATGTAGGTTAACGAACGGGCACTTGGACTATGTAGATAACCTAGTGGTCACTTGGACTGTCTAGGTTACCTAGCGGACACTTGGACTATGTAGGTTAACTAGCGGGCACTTGGACTATCTAGGTTAACTAGCCGGCACTTGGACTATCTAGGTTAATTAGCGGGCACTTGGACTATGTAGGTTCCCTAGCGGGCATTTGGACTATATAGGTTACCTAGCGGGCACTTGGATTATGTAGGTTACCTAGCGGGCACTTGGACTATGTAGGTTAACTAGCGGGCACTTGGATTATCTAGGTTAACTAACAGGCACTTGGACTATGTATGTTCCAGAGCGGACAATTGGACTATGTAGGTTCCCTAGCGAGCACTTGGACTATCTAGGTTCCCTAAAGGGCACTTGGACTATGTAGGTTAACTAGCGGACAATTGGATGATCTAGGTTAACTAGTGGGCACTTGGACTATCTAGGTTAACTAGCAGGCCCTTGGACTACCTAGGGTACCTAGCAGGCACTTGGACTATTTGGGTTAACTAGCGGGCACTTGGACTATGTAGGTTACCTAGCGGACACTTGCACCATGTAGGTTACCTAACGGGCACTTGGACTATGTAGGTTAACTAAGGGCACTTGGACAATCTAGGTTAACTAGCGGGCACTTGGACTATCTAGGTTACCTACCAGGCACTTGGATTATGAAGGATCCCTAGCGGGCAATTGGACTATCTAGGTTACCTAGCTGTCACTTGGACTATGTAGGTTAACTAGCAGACACTTGCACGATCTAGGTTAACTAGTGGGCCCTTGCACTATGTAGGTTAACTAGCGGGCCCATGGATTATGTAGGTTTACTATGGGGCACTTGGACTATCTAGGTTAACTACTGGGCACTTGCACTATGTAGTTTCCCAAGCGGGCATTAGGACTATTTAGTTTACCTAGCGGGCACTTGGACTATGTAGGTTATCTAGCGAGCACTTGGACTATCTAGGTTACCTAGCAGGCACTTTGACTATCTAGGTTAACTAACGGGCACTTGGACTATGTAGGGTAATTAGCGGGCACTTGGCCTGTCTAGGTTACCTAACGGGCACTTGGATTATCTAGGTTAACGAACGGGCACTTGGACTATGTAGGTTACCTAGCCACCACTTGGACTATCTAGGTTAGCTAACAGGCACTTGGACTATCTAGCTTCCGTAGCGGGCACTTGTACTATCTAGGTTACCTAGCTGGAACTTGGACTATATAGGTCAACTAGCGGGCCCTTGGACTATCTAGGTTAGCTAACGCGCACTTGGACTATGTATGTTCCAGAGTGGGCACTTGGATTATGTAGGTTGCCTAGCGGACATTTAGACTATGTAGGTTTCCTTGCGGGCATTTGGACTATGTAGGTTACCTAGCGGCACGTGGACTATGTAGGTTCCCTAACGGGCACTTGGACTATGTAGGTTACCTAGCGGACACTTGCACCATGTAGGTTACCTAACGGGCACTTGGACTATGTAGGTTAACTAAGGGCACTTGGACAATCTAGGTTAACTAGCGGGCACTTGGACTATCTAGGTTACCTACCAGGCACTTGGATTATGAAGGATCCCTAGCGGGCAATTGGACTATCTAGGTTACCTAGCTGTCACTTGGACTATGTAGGTTAACTAGCAGACACTTGCACGATCTAGGTTAACTAGTGGGCCCTTGCACTATGTAGGTTAACTAGCGGGCCCATGGATTATGTAGGTTTACTAGGGGGCACTTGGACTATCTAGGTTAACTACTGGGCACTTGGACTATGTAGTTTCCCAAGCGGGCATTAGGACTATTTAGTTTACCTAGCGGGCACTTGGACTATGTAGGTTATCTAGCGAGCACTTGGACTATCTAGGTTACCTAGCAGGCACTTTGACTATCTAGGTTAACTAACGGGCACTTGGACTATGTAGGGTAATTAGCGGGCACTTGGCCTGTCTAGGTTACCTAGCGGGCACTTGGATGATACAGGTTCCCTAGCCAGCACTAAGACTATTGGTTCCCTAACGGGCAATTGGACTATGTAGGTTCCCTAAAGGGCACTTGGACTATATAGGTTTCTATCGGGCACTTGGACTATGTAGGTTAACTAGCGGGCACATGGACTATCTAGGTTACCTAGCGGGCACTTGGACTATCTAGGTTACCTAGCGGGCACTTGGACTATGTAGGTTAACTAGAAGGCACTTGGACTATCAAGGTTACCTAGCGGGCTCTTGGACTATGTAGGTTACCTAACAGGCACTTGGACTATGTAGGTTCCGTATCGGGCACTTGGACAATGTTGGTTAACTAGCGGGCACTAGGACGATGTAGGTTACCTAGCGGGCACTTCGACTATCTAGGTTAGGTAACAGGCACTTGGACTATCTAGGTTACCTAGTGAGAACTTGGACTATGTACGTTACGTAGCGGACACTTTGACTATCTTGGTTACCTAGCGGACACTTGGACGAACTAGGTTAACGAGCGGGCCCTTGGACTATGTAGGTTACCTAGCGGGCACTAGGAATATCTAGGTTAGCTAACAGGAACTTGGACTATCTAGGTTACCTAGCGGGCACTTTGACTATGTAGGTTACCTAACGGGCACTTGGACTATGCAGGTAACCTAGCGGGCACTTTGACTATATAGGTTACCTAACGGGCACTTGGACTATGTAGGTTAACTAGCGGGCACATGGACTATCTAGGTTACCTAGCGGGCACTTGGACTATCTAGGTTACCTAGCGTGCACTTGGACTATGTAGGTTAACTAGAAGGCACTTGGACTATCAAGGTTACCTAGCGGGCTCTTGGACTATGTAGGTTACCAGCGGGCACTTGGACTATCTAGGTAAACGAAAGTGCACTTGGGCTATGTAGGTAACTTAGCGGACACTTGGACTGTCTAGGTTACCTAGCGGGCACTTGGACTATCTAGGTTAACGAACGGGCACTTGGACTATGTAGGTTAACTAGAGGACACTTGGACTATCTAGATTAGCTAACGGGCAATTGGACTATCAAGGTTACCTAACGGGCACTTGGACTATGTAGGTTACCTAGCGGGCACTTGGACTATCTAGGTTACCTAGCAGGCACTCTGACTATCTTGGTTAACTACGGGGCACTTGAACTATGTAGGTTGCCAAGCGAGCACTTGCACTATGTAGGTTCCCTAGCGCGCGCTTGGACTATGTAGGTTCCCTTGCGGGTACTTGGACTGTCAAGGTTAACAAGCGGGCAATTGGACTGTCTAGGTTACCTAGTGGGCACTTCGACTATGTAGTTTACCTAGCAGGCACTTGGACTATGTAGGTTAGCTAGTGGGCACTTGGACTATCTAGGTTACCTAGCGGGCACTTGGACTATGTACGTTCCCTAGCGGGCACTTGGGCTATCTACGTTACATAGCGGGCACTTGGACTATGTAGGTTAACGAACGGGCACTTGGACTATGTAGATAACCTAGTGGTCACTTGGGCTGTCTAGGTTACCTAGCGGACACTTGGACTATGTAGGTTAACTAGCGGGCACTTGGACTATCTAGGTTAACTAGCCGGCACTTGGACTATCTAGGTTAATTAGCGGGCACTTGGACTATGTAGGTTCCCTAGCGGGCATTTGGACTATATAGGTTACCTAGCGGGCACTTGGATTATGTAGGTTACCTAGCGGGCACTTGGACTATGTAGGTTAACTAGCGGGCACTTGGATTATCTAGGTTAACTAACAGGCACTTGGACTATGTATGTTCCAGAGCGGACAATTGGACTATGTAGGTTCCCTAGCGAGCACTTGGACTATCTAGGTTCCCTAAAGGGCACTTGGACTATGTAGGTTAACTAGCGGACAATTGGATGATCTAGGTTAACTAGTGGGCACTTGGACTATCTAGGTTAACTAGCAGGCCCTTGGACTACCTAGGGTACCTAGCAGGCACTTGGACTATTTGGGTTAACTAGCGGGCACTTGGACTATGTAGGTTACCTAGCGGACACTTGCACCATGTAGGTTACCTAACGGGCACTTGGACTATGTAGGTTAACTAAGGGCACTTGGACAATCTAGGTTAACTAGCGGGCACTTGGACTATCTAGGTTACCTACCAGGCACTTGGATTATGAAGGATCCCTAGCGGGCAATTGGACTATCTAGGTTACCTAGCTGTCACTTGGACTATGTAGGTTAACTAGCAGACACTTGCACGATCTAGGTTAACTAGTGGGCCCTTGCACTATGTAGGTTAACTAGCGGGCCCATGGATTATGTAGGTTTACTAGGGGGCACTTGGACTATCTAGGTTAACTACTGGGCACTTGGACTATGTAGTTTCCCAAGCGGGCATTAGGACTATTTAGTTTACCTAGCGGGCACTTGGACTATGTAGGTTATCTAGCGAGCACTTGGACTATCTAGGTTACCTAGCAGGCACTTTGACTATCTAGGTTAACTAACGGGCACTTGGACTATGTAGGGTAATTAGCGGGCACTTGGCCTGTCTAGGTTACCTAACGGGCACTTGGATTATCTAGGTTAACGAACGGGCACTTGGACTATGTAGGTTACCTAGCCACCACTTGGACTATCTAGGTTAGCTAACAGGCACTTGGACTATCTAGCTTCCGTAGCGGGCACTTGTACTATCTAGGTTACCTAGCTGGAACTTGGACTATATAGGTCAACTAGCGGGCCCTTGGACTATCTAGGTTAGCTAACGCGCACTTGGACTATGTATGTTCCAGAGTGGGCACTTGGATTATGTAGGTTGCCTAGCGGACATTTAGACTATGTAGGTTTCCTTGCGGGCATTTGGACTATGTAGGTTACCTAGCGGCACGTGGACTATGTAGGTTCCCTAACGGGCACTTGGACTATGTAGGCTCCCTAGCGGTCACGTGGACTATGTAGGCTCCCTAGAAGGCACTTGGACTATGTAGGTTAACTAGCGGGCACTTGGACTAACCACGTTACCAAGCGGGCACTTGGACTATGTAGGGTACCCAATGGGCACTTGGACTATCTAGGTTAACGAACGGACACTTGGACCAAGTAGGTTAGCTATCAGGCACTTGGACTATCTAGGTTACCTAGAAGGCATTTGGACTATGTAGGTTACCTAGCGGACACTTGGACGATTTAGGTTAACTAGCGGGCACTTGGACTATCTAGGTTAACTAGCAGGCCCTTGGACTATCTAGGTTTACTAGCGGGCACTTGAACTATCTAGGTTAACTAGCGGGCACTTGGACTATGTAGGTTAACTAGCAGGCCCTTGGACTATCTAGGTTTACTAGCGGGCACTTATACTCTCTAGGTTACCTAGCGGACACTTGGACTATGTACCTTCCCTAGCGGGCACTTGGACTATCTAAGTTACCTAGCAGGCACTTGGATTATGAAGGATCCCTAGCTAGCAATTGGACTATCTAGGTTACCTAGCTGGCACTTGGACTATGTAGGTTAACTAGCGGACACTTGCACGATCTAGGTTAACTAGCGGGCCCTTGCACTATGTAGGTTAAATAGCGGGCCCATGGATTATGTAGGTTTACTAGGGGACACTTGGACTATCTAGGTTAACTAGCGGGCACTTGGACGATGTAGTTTTCCTAGCGGGCATTTGGACAATTTTGGTTACCTAGCGGGCACTTGGACTATCTACGTTAACTAACGGGCACTTGGACTATGTAGGGTAACTAGCGGGCACTTGGACTGTCTAGGTTACCTAACGGGCACTTGGATTATCTAGGTTAACGAACGTGCACTTGGACTATGTAGGTTACCTAGCCGCCACTTGGACTATCTAGGTTAGCTAAAAGGCACTTGGACTATCTAGGTTCCCTAGCGGGCACTTGTACTATCTAGGTTACCTAGCTGGCACTTTGACTATGTAGGTCAACTTGCGGGCCCTTGGACTATCTAGGTTAGCTAACGGGCACTTGGACTATGTATGTTCCAGAGAGGGCACTTGGATTATGTAGGTTGCCTAGCGGACATATAGACTATGTAGGTTTCCTTGTGGGCATTTGGACTATGTAGGTTACTTAGCGGGCACTTGGACTATGTAGGTTCCCTAGCGGTCACGTGGACTATGTCGGCTCCCTAGATGGCACTTGGACTATGTAGGTTAACTAGCGGGCACTTGGACTATCCCGGTTACCAAGCGGGCACTTGGACTATGTAGGTTATCCAATGGGCACTTGGACTATCTAGGTTAACGAACGGACACTTGGACTATGTAGGTTAGCTATCAGGCACTTGGACTATCTAGGTTACCTAGCGGGCACTTGGACTATGTACGTTCCCTAGCGGGCACTTGGGCTATCTACGTTACATAGCGGGCTTGGACTATGTAGGTTAACGAACGGGCACTTGGACTATGTAGATAACCTAGTGGTCACATGGGCTGTCTAGGTTACCTAGCGGACACTTGGACTATGTAGGTTAACTAGCGGGCACTTGGACTATCTAGGTTAACTAGCCGGCACTTGGACTATCTAGGTTAATTAGCGGGCACTTGGACTATGTAGGTTCCCTAGCGGGCATTTGGACTATATAGGTTACCTAGCGGGCACTTGGATTATGTAGGTTACCTAGCGGGCACTTGGACTATGTAGGTTAACTAGCGGGCACTTGGATTATCTAGGTTAACTAACAGGCACTTGGACTATGTATGTTCCAGAGCGGACAATTGGACTATGTAGGTTCCCTAGCGAGCACTTGGACTATCTAGGTTCCCTAAAGGGCACTTGGACTATGTAGGTTAACTAGCGGACAATTGGATGATCTAGGTTAACTAGTGGGCACTTGGACTATCTAGGTTAACTAGCAGGCCCTTGGACTACCTAGGGTACCTAGCAGGCACTTGGACTATTTGGGTTAACTAGCGGGCACTTGGACTATGTAGGTTACCTAGCGGACACTTGCACCATGTAGGTTACCTAACGGGCACTTGGACTATGTAGGTTAACTAAGGGCACTTGGACAATCTAGGTTAACTAGCGGGCACTTGGACTATCTAGGTTACCTACCAGGCACTTGGATTATGAAGGATCCCTAGCGGGCAATTGGACTATCTAGGTTACCTAGCTGTCACTTGGACTATGTAGGTTAACTAGCAGACACTTGCACGATCTAGGTTAACTAGTGGGCCCTTGCACTATGTAGGTTAACTAGCGGGCCCATGGATTATGTAGGTTTACTATGGGGCACTTGGACTATCTAGGTTAACTACTGGGCACTTGCACTATGTAGTTTCCCAAGCGGGCATTAGGACTATTTAGTTTACCTAGCGGGCACTTGGACTATGTAGGTTATCTAGCGAGCACTTGGACTATCTAGGTTACCTAGCAGGCACTTTGACTATCTAGGTTAACTAACGGGCACTTGGACTATGTAGGGTAATTAGCGGGCACTTGGCCTGTCTAGGTTACCTAACGGGCACTTGGATTATCTAGGTTAACGAACGGGCACTTGGACTATGTAGGTTACCTAGCCACCACTTGGACTATCTAGGTTAGCTAACAGGCACTTGGACTATCTAGCTTCCGTAGCGGGCACTTGTACTATCTAGGTTACCTAGCTGGAACTTGGACTATATAGGTCAACTAGCGGGCCCTTGGACTATCTAGGTTAGCTAACGCGCACTTGGACTATGTATGTTCCAGAGTGGGCACTTGGATTATGTAGGTTGCCTAGCGGACATTTAGACTATGTAGGTTTCCTTGCGGGCATTTGGACTATGTAGGTTACCTAGCGGCACGTGGACTATGTAGGTTCCCTAACGGGCACTTGGACTATGTAGGTTACCTAGCGGACACTTGCACCATGTAGGTTACCTAACGGGCACTTGGACTATGTAGGTTAACTAAGGGCACTTGGACAATCTAGGTTAACTAGCGGGCACTTGGACTATCTAGGTTACCTACCAGGCACTTGGATTATGAAGGATCCCTAGCGGGCAATTGGACTATCTAGGTTACCTAGCTGTCACTTGGACTATGTAGGTTAACTAGCAGACACTTGCACGATCTAGGTTAACTAGTGGGCCCTTGCACTATGTAGGTTAACTAGCGGGCCCATGGATTATGTAGGTTTACTAGGGGGCACTTGGACTATCTAGGTTAACTACTGGGCACTTGGACTATGTAGTTTCCCAAGCGGGCATTAGGACTATTTAGTTTACCTAGCGGGCACTTGGACTATGTAGGTTATCTAGCGAGCACTTGGACTATCTAGGTTACCTAGCAGGCACTTTGACTATCTAGGTTAACTAACGGGCACTTGGACTATGTAGGGTAATTAGCGGGCACTTGGCCTGTCTAGGTTACCTAGCGGGCACTTGGATGATACAGGTTCCCTAGCCAGCACTAAGACTATTGGTTCCCTAACGGGCAATTGGACTATGTAGGTTCCCTAAAGGGCACTTGGACTATATAGGTTTCTATCGGGCACTTGGACTATGTAGGTTAACTAGCGGGCACATGGACTATCTAGGTTACCTAGCGGGCACTTGGACTATCTAGGTTACCTAGCGGGCACTTGGACTATGTAGGTTAACTAGAAGGCACTTGGACTATCAAGGTTACCTAGCGGGCTCTTGGACTATGTAGGTTACCTAACAGGCACTTGGACTATGTAGGTTCCGTATCGGGCACTTGGACAATGTTGGTTAACTAGCGGGCACTAGGACGATGTAGGTTACCTAGCGGGCACTTCGACTATCTAGGTTAGGTAACAGGCACTTGGACTATCTAGGTTACCTAGTGAGAACTTGGACTATGTACGTTACGTAGCGGACACTTTGACTATCTTGGTTACCTAGCGGACACTTGGACGAACTAGGTTAACGAGCGGGCCCTTGGACTATGTAGGTTACCTAGCGGGCACTAGGAATATCTAGGTTAGCTAACAGGAACTTGGACTATCTAGGTTACCTAGCGGGCACTTTGACTATGTAGGTTACCTAACGGGCACTTGGACTATGCAGGTAACCTAGCGGGCACTTTGACTATATAGGTTACCTAACGGGCACTTGGACTATGTAGGTTAACTAGCGGGCACATGGACTATCTAGGTTACCTAGCGGGCACTTGGACTATCTAGGTTACCTAGCGTGCACTTGGACTATGTAGGTTAACTAGAAGGCACTTGGACTATCAAGGTTACCTAGCGGGCTCTTGGACTATGTAGGTTACCAGCGGGCACTTGGACTATCTAGGTAAACGAAAGTGCACTTGGGCTATGTAGGTAACTTAGCGGACACTTGGACTGTCTAGGTTACCTAGCGGGCACTTGGACTATCTAGGTTAACGAACGGGCACTTGGACTATGTAGGTTAACTAGCGGACACTTGGACTATCTAGATTAGCTAACGGGCAATTGGACTATCAAGGTTACCTAACGGGCACTTGGACTATGTAGGTTACCTAGCGGGCACTTGGACTATCTAGGTTACCTAGCAGGCACTCTGACTATCTTGGTTAACTACGGGGCACTTGAACTATGTAGGTTGCCAAGCGAGCACTTGCACTATGTAGGTTCCCTAGCGCGCGCTTGGACTATGTAGGTTCCCTTGCGGGTACTTGGACTGTCAAGGTTAACAAGCGGGCAATTGGACTGTCTAGGTTACCTAGTGGGCACTTCGACTATGTAGTTTACCTAGCAGGCACTTGGACTATGTAGGTTAGCTAGTGGGCACTTGGACTATCTAGGTTACCTAGCGGGCACTTGGACTATGTACGTTCCCTAGCGGGCACTTGGGCTATCTACGTTACATAGCGGGCACTTGGACTATGTAGGTTAACGAACGGGCACTTGGACTATGTAGATAACCTAGTGGTCACTTGGGCTGTCTAGGTTACCTAGCGGACACTTGGACTATGTAGGTTAACTAGCGGGCACTTGGACTATCTAGGTTAACTAGCCGGCACTTGGACTATCTAGGTTAATTAGCGGGCACTTGGACTATGTAGGTTCCCTAGCGGGCATTTGGACTATATAGGTTACCTAGCGGGCACTTGGATTATGTAGGTTACCTAGCGGGCACTTGGACTATGTAGGTTAACTAGCGGGCACTTGGATTATCTAGGTTAACTAACAGGCACTTGGACTATGTATGTTCCAGAGCGGACAATTGGACTATGTAGGTTCCCTAGCGAGCACTTGGACTATCTAGGTTCCCTAAAGGGCACTTGGACTATGTAGGTTAACTAGCGGACAATTGGATGATCTAGGTTAACTAGTGGGCACTTGGACTATCTAGGTTAACTAGCAGGCCCTTGGACTACCTAGGGTACCTAGCAGGCACTTGGACTATTTGGGTTAACTAGCGGGCACTTGGACTATGTAGGTTACCTAGCGGACACTTGCACCATGTAGGTTACCTAACGGGCACTTGGACTATGTAGGTTAACTAAGGGCACTTGGACAATCTAGGTTAACTAGCGGGCACTTGGACTATCTAGGTTACCTACCAGGCACTTGGATTATGAAGGATCCCTAGCGGGCAATTGGACTATCTAGGTTACCTAGCTGTCACTTGGACTATGTAGGTTAACTAGCAGACACTTGCACGATCTAGGTTAACTAGTGGGCCCTTGCACTATGTAGGTTAACTAGCGGGCCCATGGATTATGTAGGTTTACTAGGGGGCACTTGGACTATCTAGGTTAACTACTGGGCACTTGGACTATGTAGTTTCCCAAGCGGGCATTAGGACTATTTAGTTTACCTAGCGGGCACTTGGACTATGTAGGTTATCTAGCGAGCACTTGGACTATCTAGGTTACCTAGCAGGCACTTTGACTATCTAGGTTAACTAACGGGCACTTGGACTATGTAGGGTAATTAGCGGGCACTTGGCCTGTCTAGGTTACCTAACGGGCACTTGGATTATCTAGGTTAACGAACGGGCACTTGGACTATGTAGGTTACCTAGCCACCACTTGGACTATCTAGGTTAGCTAACAGGCACTTGGACTATCTAGCTTCCGTAGCGGGCACTTGTACTATCTAGGTTACCTAGCTGGAACTTGGACTATATAGGTCAACTAGCGGGCCCTTGGACTATCTAGGTTAGCTAACGCGCACTTGGACTATGTATGTTCCAGAGTGGGCACTTGGATTATGTAGGTTGCCTAGCGGACATTTAGACTATGTAGGTTTCCTTGCGGGCATTTGGACTATGTAGGTTACCTAGCGGCACGTGGACTATGTAGGTTCCCTAACGGGCACTTGGACTATGTAGGCTCCCTAGCGGTCACGTGGACTATGTAGGCTCCCTAGAAGGCACTTGGACTATGTAGGTTAACTAGCGGGCACTTGGACTAACCACGTTACCAAGCGGGCACTTGGACTATGTAGGGTACCCAATGGGCACTTGGACTATCTAGGTTAACGAACGGACACTTGGACCAAGTAGGTTAGCTATCAGGCACTTGGACTATCTAGGTTACCTAGAAGGCATTTGGACTATGTAGGTTACCTAGCGGACACTTGGACGATTTAGGTTAACTAGCGGGCACTTGGACTATCTAGGTTAACTAGCAGGCCCTTGGACTATCTAGGTTTACTAGCGGGCACTTGAACTATCTAGGTTAACTAGCGGGCACTTGGACTATGTAGGTTAACTAGCAGGCCCTTGGACTATCTAGGTTTACTAGCGGGCACTTATACTCTCTAGGTTACCTAGCGGACACTTGGACTATGTACCTTCCCTAGCGGGCACTTGGACTATCTAAGTTACCTAGCAGGCACTTGGATTATGAAGGATCGCTAGCTAGCAATTGGACTATCTAGGTTACCTAGCTGGCACTTGGACTATGTAGGTTAACTAGCGGACACTTGCACGATCTAGGTTAACTAGCGGGCCCTTGCACTATGTAGGTTAAATAGCGGGCCCATGGATTATGTAGGTTTACTAGGGGACACTTGGACTATCTAGGTTAACTAGCGGGCACTTGGACGATGTAGTTTTCCTAGCGGGCATTTGGACAATTTTGGTTACCTAGCGGGCACTTGGACTATCTAGGATACCTAGCAGGCACTTTGACTATCTACGTTAACTAACGGGCACTTGGACTATGTAGGGTAACTAGCGGGCACTTGGACTGTCTAGGTTACCTAACGGGCACTTGGATTATCTAGGTTAACGAACGTGCACTTGGACTATGTAGGTTACCTAGCCGCCACTTGGACTATCTAGGTTAGCTAAAAGGCACTTGGACTATCTAGGTTCCCTAGCGGGCACTTGTACTATCTAGGTTACCTAGCTGGCACTTTGACTATGTAGGTCAACTTGCGGGCCCTTGGACTATCTAGGTTAGCTAACGGGCACTTGGACTATGTATGTTCCAGAGAGGGCACTTGGATTATGTAGGTTGCCTAGCGGACATATAGACTATGTAGGTTTCCTTGTGGGCATTTGGACTATGTAGGTTACTTAGCGGGCACTTGGACTATGTAGGTTCCCTAGCGGTCACGTGGACTATGTCGGCTCCCTAGATGGCACTTGGACTATGTAGGTTAACTAGCGGGCACTTGGACTATCCCGGTTACCAAGCGGGCACTTGGACTATGTAGGTTATCCAATGGGCACTTGGACTATCTAGGTTAACGAACGGACACTTGGACTATGTAGGTTAGCTATCAGGCACTTGGACTATCTAGGTTACCTAGCAGACACTTGGACGATTTAGGTTAACTAGCGGGCACTTGGACTATCTAGGTTAACTAGCAGGCCCTTGGACTATCTAGGTTTACTAGCGGGCACTTGGACTATCTAGGTTAACTAACGGGCACTTGGACAATGTAAGTTAACGAATGGGCACTTGGACTATGTAGGTTAACTAGCGGACACTTGGACTATCTTGGTTAGCTAACGGGCAATTGGACTATCAAGGTTACCTAACGGGCACTTGGACTATGTAGGTTACCTAGCGGGCACTTGGACTATCTAGGTTACCTAGCAGGCACTTTGACAATCTAGGTTAACTAATGGGAACTTGGACTATGTAGGTTGCCTAGCGAGCACTTGGACTATGTAGGTTCCTTAGCGGGAGCTTGGATTATATAGGTTCCTTAGCAGGTACTTGGACTGTCTAGGTTAACTTGCGGGCAATTCGACTGTCTAGATTACCTAGTGTGCACTTGGACTTAGTCGTTTACCTAGCAGGCACTTGGACTATGTAGGTTAACTAGCGGGCACTTGGACTCTCTAGGTTACCTAGCGGGCAATTGGACTATGTACTTTCCCTAGTGGGCACTTGGGCTATCTACGTTACCTAGCGGACACTTGGACTATGTAGGTTAACGAACGGGCACTTGGACTATGTAGGTAACCTAGTGGTCACTTGGACTGTCTAGATTACCTAGCGGGCACTTCGTCTATGTAGGTTAACTAGCGGGCACTTGGACTATCTAGGTAAACTAGCGGGCACTTGGACTATCTAGGTTAAGTAGCGGGCCGTTGGACTATGTAGGTTCCCTAGCGGTCATTTGGACTATATAGGTTACCTAGCGGGCACTTGGATTATGTAGGTTACCTAGCGGGCACTTGGACTATGTAGGTTAACTAGCGGGCACTTGGATTATCTAGGTTAACTAACAGGCACTTGGACTATGTATGTTCCAGAGCGGACAATTGGACTATGTAGGTTCCCTAGCGGGCACTTGGACTATCTAGGTTCCCTAAAGGGCACTTGGACTATGTAGGTTAACTAGCGGACAATTGGATGATCTAGGTTAACTAGCGGGTACTTAGACTATCTAGATTGACTAGGGGTCCCTTGGACTACGTAGGTTAACTAGCGGACACTTGCACTATGTAGGTTACCTAGCGGGCACTTGGACTATGTAGTTTAACTAACGGACACTTGCACTATGTAGGTTACCTAGCGGGCTCTTGGACTATGTAGGAAAACTAGCAGGCCCTTGGACTATCTAGGTTACCTAGCGGGCACTTGGACTATGTACCTCCCCTAGCGGGTACTTGGACTATCTAGGTTAACTAGCGTGCACTTGGACTATGTAGGTTAACTAGCGGACACTTGCACTATGTAGGTTACCTCGCGGGCACTTGGACTGTGTAGGTTAACTAGCAGGCCCTTGGACTATCTAGATTACCTAGCAGGCACTTGGACTATGTAGGTTAACTAGCGGGCATTTGCACTCTCTAGGTTACCTAGCGGGCACTTAGACTATGTACCTCCCCTAGCAGGCACTTGGACTATCTATGTTAACTAGCGGGCACTTGGACTATGTAGGTTACCTAGCGGACACTTGCACTATGTAGGTTACCTAGCGGGCACTTGGACTATGTAGGTTAACTAGAGGACACTTGGACGATCTAGGTTAACAAGTAGGCCCTTGGACTATGTAGGTTAAGTAGCCGGCACTTGGACGATCTAGGTTAACTAGCGGGCACTTGGACGATCTAGGTTAACCAGCGGGCACTTGGACTATCAAAGTTAACAAGCGAGCCCTTGGACTATGTAGGTTAACTAGCGGGCCCTTGGACTATCTAGGTTACCTAGATAGCACTTGGACTATATAGGTACCCTAGCGGGCACTTGGACTATCTAGGTTATCGAACGGGCACTTGGACTAGGCAGGTAACCTAGCCGGCACTTGGACTGTCTAGGTTACATAGCGGGCACTTAGACTTCTAGGTTAACGAATGGCCACTTGGACTATGTAGGTTGCCTAGCGAGCACTTAGACTATTTAGGTTAGGTAACGGGCACTTGGACTATCTAGGTTACCTAGCGGGAACTTGGACAATGTAGGTTACCTAGTGGGCACTTGGACTATCTAGGTTACCTAACGGGCACTTTGACTATCTTGGTTACCTAACCGGCACTTTGACTATCTAGGTTACCTAACGGCCACTTGGACTATGCAGGTTACCTAGCGGGGACTTGGACTTCTAGGTTAATGAACGGGCACTTGGATTATGTAGGTTGCCTAGCGGGCACTTGGACGATCTAGGATAGGTAACGGGCACTTGTACTATCTAGGTTACCTAGCAGGAACTTGGATTATGTAGGTTACATAGCGAGCACTAGGACTATCTAGGTTACCTAACGGGCACTTGGACTATCTAGGTTAGCTAACAGGAACTTGGACTATCTAGGTTACCTAGCGGGCACTAGGACCCTGTAGGTTACCTAGCGGGCACTTGGACAATCTAGGTTAACTAGCGGGTTCTTGGACTATGAAGGTTAAGTAGCGGGCACTTGGACTATCTAAGTTAACTGGCGGGTACTTGGATTATCTAGGCTACCTAATGGGCACTTGAACTATGTAGGTTCCCTAGCGGGCACTTGGACTATCTAGGCTCCCTAACGGGCACTTGAACTATGTAGGTTCCCTATCGGGCACTTGGACTATGTAGGTTACCAGCGGGCACTTGGTCTATGTACATACCCTAGCGGGCACTTGGACTATCTAGGTTACTTAGCGGGCACTTGGACTATGTACGTCCCCTAGTGGGCACTTGGACTATCTACGTTACCTAGCGGGTACTTGGATTATCTAGGTTAACTAGCTAGCACTTGGACTATCTAGGTTAACTAACGGGCACTTGGACTATGTAAGTTCCCTAGCGGGCACTTGGACTATGTGGGTTCCCTAGCGGGCATTTGGACTATCTAGGTTACCTAACGGGTACTTGGACTATGTAGGTTCCCTAGCAGGCACTTGGATTATGTAAGTTCCCTATCAGGCACTTGGACTATGTAGGTTACTAGCGGGCATTTGGACTATGTAGGTTACCTAACGGGCACTTGGACTATGTAGGTTCAGTATCGGACTATCGGCACTTGGACTATGTGGGTTCCCTAGCGGGCATTTGGACTATCTAGGTTACCTAACGGGCACTTGGACAATGTTGGTTAACTAGCGGGCACTGGGACTATGTAGGTTACCTAGCGGCCACTTTGACTATCTTGGTTACCTAGCAGGCACTTGGACTATGTAGGTTACCTAGCGGGCACTTGGACTATCTAGATTAGGTAACGGGCACTTGGACTATCTAGGTTCCCTAGTGGGAACTTGGACTATGTAGGTTACCTAGCGGCCACTTTGACTATCTTGGTTACCTAGCGGACACTTGGACTATGTAGGTTAATTAGCGGACACTTCGACGAACTAGGTTAACGAGCGGGCCCTTGCACTATGTAGGTTACCTAGCGGGCACTTGGACTATGTAGGTTACCTAGTGGGCACTTGGACTATCTAGGTTAATGAACGGGCACTTGGAATATTCAGGTAACCTAGCGGGCACTTGGACTGTCTAGGTTGCCTAGCGGGCACTTGGACTTCTAGGTTAACGAACGGGCACTTGGACTATGTAGGTTGCTTACCGAGCACTGGGACGATCTAGGTTAGGTAACGGGCACTTTGAGTATCTAGGTTACCTAGCGGGAATTTGGACAATGTAAGTTACCTAGCAGGCACTTGGATTATCTAAGTTACCTAACGGACACTTTGACTATCTAGGTTACATAGCGGGCACTTGGATTCTGTAGGTCAACTAGCGGCCTCTTGGACTATCTAGGTTAGTTAACTGGCACTTGGACTATGTAGGTTAACTAGCGGACACTTGCACGATCTAGGTTAACTAGCGGGCTCTTGGACTATGTAGGTTAACTAGCGGGCCCATTGACTATGTTGTTTAACTAGCGGGCACTTGGACGATCTAGGTTAACTAGCGGGCACTTGGACGATATAAGTTAACTAGCGTGCACTTGGATTATCTAGGTTACCTAACGGGTACTTGGACTATGTAGGTTCCCTAGCGGGCACTTGGATTATGTGAGTTCCCTATCGGGCAATTGGACTATGTAGGTTACTTGCGGGCATTTGGACTATGTAGGTTACCTAACGGGCACTTTGAGTATCTAGGTTACCTAGCGGGAACTTGGACAATGTAAGTTACCTAGCAGGCACTTGGACTATCTAGGTTACCTAACGGACACTTTGACTATCTAGGTTACATAGCGGGCACTTGGACTATGTAGGTTAACTAGCGAGCACTTGGACTCTAGGTTACCTAGCGGGCACTTGGATTATCTAGGTTACCTAGCGGGCACTTGGACTATCTAAGTTAACGAACGGGCATTTGGACTATATAGTTTACCTAGCGGGCACTTGGACTATGTAGGATCCCTATCGGACATTTGGACTACTTAGGTTACCTAGCGGGCACTTGGACTATCTAGGTTAACTAGCAGGCACTTGGACTATCTAGGTCAACTAGCGGGCCCTTGTACTATATAGGTTAACTAGCGAGCACTTGGACTATCTAGGTTAACTAGCTGACCTTGGACTACGTAGGTTAACTAGCGGGCCCTTGGACTATGTAGGTTAACTAGTGGGCACTTGGACTATCTAGGTTAACTAGAGGGCACTTGGACTATCTAGGTTAACTAGCGTGCACTTGGACTATCTAGGTTAACTAGCGGGCACTTGGATGATCAATGTTAACTAGCGGGCACTTGGACTATCTAGGTTAGCTAACGGGCACTTGAACTAAGTATGTCCCCTGGTGGGCACTTGGACACTCTAGGTTAACTAACGGGCACTAGGAGTATCTAGGTTAACTAGCGGGCACTTGGACTATCTAGGTTATCTAGCTGGCACTTGGACTATGAAGGTTCCGTAGCGGGCACTTGGATTATCTAGGTTACCTAGCGGGCACTTGGACTATGTAGGCCAACTAGCGGCCCCTTGGACTATCTAGGTTAGCTAACTGGCACTTGGACTATGTAGGTTAACTAGCGGACACTTGCACGATCGAGGTTAACTAGCGGGCTCTTGCACTATGTAGGTTAACTAGCGGGCCCATTGACTATATTGTTTAACTAGCGGGCACTTGGACGATCTAGGTTAACTAGCAGGCACTTGGACAATATAGGTTAACTAGCGGGCACTTGGATTATCTAGGTTACCTAACGGGTACTTGGACTATGTAGGTTCCCCAGTGGGCACTTGGATTATGTGAGTTCCCTATCTGGCACTTGGACTATGTAGGTTACTAGCAGGCATTTGGACTATGTAGGTTGCCTAACGGTCACTTGGACTATGTAGGTTCCGTATCGGGCACTTGGACAATGTTGGTTAACTAGCGGGCACTGGGACTATGTAGGTTACCTAGCGGGCACTTCTACTATCTAGGTTAGGTAACGGGCACTTGGACTATCTAGGTTCCCTAGTGGGAACTTGGACAATGTAGGTTACCTTGCGGCCACTTTGACTATTTGGTTACCTAGTGGGCACTTGGACTATGTAGGTTAATAAGCGGACACTTGGACGAACTAGGATAACGAGCGGGCCCTTGCACTATGTAGGTTACCTAGCGGGCACTTGGACTATAGGTCAACTAGCGGGCCCTTGGACTATCTAGGTTAGCTAACGGGCACTTGGACTATCTAGGTTACCTAGCGGGCACTTGGACTATATAGTTTACCTAGTAGGCACTTGGACTATGTAGGTTACCTAGTGGGCACTTGGACTATCTAGGTTAACGAACGGGCACTTGGAATATTCAGGTAACCCAGCGGGCACTTGGACTGTCTAGGTTACCAGCGGGCACTTGGACTATGTAGGTTAACTAGCAGGCCCTTGGACTATCTAGGTTACCTAGCAGGAACTTGGACTATGTAGGTTAACTAGCGGGCACTTGCATTCTCTAAGTTACCTAGCGGGAACTTGGACTATGTACCTTCCCTAGCGGGCACTTGGACTATCTATGTTAACTAGCGGGCACTTCGACTATGTAGGTTACCTAGCGGGCACTTGGACTATCTAGGTTCCTATAGGGCACTTGGACTATGTATGTTAACTAGCGGACAATTGGACGATCGAGGTTAACTAGCGGGCACTTGGACGATCTAGGTTAACCTGCGGGCACTTGGACTATCAAAGTTAACAAGCGAGCCCTTGTACTATGTAGGTTAACTAGCGGGCCCTTGGACTATCTAGGTTACCTAGATAGCACTTGGACTATATAGGTTCCCTAGCGGGCACTTGGACTATCTAGGTTAACGAACGGGCACTTGGACTAGGCAGGTAACCTAGCCGGCACTTGGACTGTCTAGGTTACATAGCGGGCACTTAGACTTCTAGGTTAACGAATGGGCACTTGGACTATGTAGGTTGCCTAGCGAGCACTTGGACTATCTAGGTTAGGTAATGGGCACTTGGACTATCTAGGTTACCTAGCGGGAACTTGGACAATGTAGGTTACCTAGTGGGCACTTGGACTATCTAGGTTACCTAACGGGCACTTTGACTATCGAGGTTACCTAACCGGCACTTTGACTATCTATGTTAACTAACGGCCACTTGGGCTATGCAGGTTACCTAGCGGGCACTTGGACTTCTAGGTTAACGAACGGGCACTTGGACTATATAGGTTGCCTAGCAGGCACTTGGACGATCTAGGATAGGTAACGGGCACTTGTACTATGTAGGTTACCTAGCAGGAACTTGGATTATGTAGGTTACATAGCGAGCACTATGACTATCTAGGTTACCTAACGGGCACTTGGACTATCTAGGTTAGCTAACAGGAACTTGGACAATCTAAGTTACCTAGCGGGCACTAGGACCCTGTAGGTTACCTAGCGGGCACTTGGACAATCTAGGTTAACTAGCGGGTTCTTGGACTATGAAGGTTAAGTAGCGGGCACTTGGACTATCTAGGTTAACTAGCGGGCACTTGGATTATCTAGGCTCCCTAACGGGCACTTGAACTATGTAGGTTCCCTAGCGGGCACTTGGACTATCTAGGCTTCCTAACGGGCACTTGAACTATGTAGGTTCCCTATCGGACACTTGGACTATGTAGGTTACCAGCGGGCACTTGGTCTATGTACATACCCTAGCGGGCACTTGGACTATCTAGGTTACTTAGCGGGCACTTGGACTATGTACGTCCCCTAGTGGGCACTTGGACTATCTACGTCACCTAGCGGGTACTTGGATTATCTAGGTTAACTAGCTAGCACTTGGACTATCTAGGTTAACTAACGGGCACTTGGTCTATGTAAGTTCCCTAGCGGGCACTTGGACTATGTAGGTTCCCTAGCGTGCACTTGGATTATGTGAGTTCCCTATCGGGCACTTGGACTATGTAGGTTACTAGCGGGCATTTGGTCTATGTAGGTTACCTAACGGGCACTTGGACTATCTACGTTCCGTATCGGGCATTTGGACAATGTTGGTTAACTAGCAGGCACTGAGACTATGTAGGTTACCTAGCGGGCACTTGGACTATCTAGGTTAGGTAACGGGCACTTGGACTATCTAGGTTCCCTAGTGGGAACTTGGACTATGTAGGTTACCTAGCGGCCACTTTGACTATCTTGGTTACCTCGCGGGCACTTGGACTATGTAGGTTAATTAGCGGACACTTGGACAAACTAGGTTAACGAGTGGGCCCTTGCACTATGTAGGTTACCTAGCGGGCACTTGGACTATGGAGGTCAACTAGCGGGCCCTTGGACTATCTAGGTTAGCTAGCGGGCACTTGGACTATATAGTTTACCTAGTAGGCACTTGGACTATATAGTTTACCTAGTAGGCACGTGGACTATGTAGGTTACCTAGTGGGCACTTGGACTATCTAGGTTAACGAACGGGCACTTGGAATATTCAGGTAACCTAGCGGGCACTTGGACTGTCTATGTTGCCTAGCGGGCACTTTGACTTCTAGGTTAACGAACGGGCACTTGGACTATGTAGGTTGCTTACCGATCACTGGGACTATCTAGGTTACGTAACGGGCACCTTGCGTATCTAGGTTACCTAGCAGGAACTTGGACAATGTAAGTTACCTAGCAGGCACTTGGACTATCTAGGTTACATAACGGACACTTTGACTATCTAGGTTACATAGCGGGCACTTGGACTATGTAGGTTAACTAGCGAGCACTTGGACTCTAGGTTACCTAGAGGGCACTTGGATTATCTAGGTTACCTAGCGGGCACTTGGACTATCTAGGTTAACGAACGGGCAATTGGACTATATAGTTTACCTAGCGGGCACTTGGACTATGTAGGATCCCTATCGGACATTTGGACTACTTAGGTTACCTAGCGGGCACTTGGACTATGTAGGATCCCTATCGGACATTTGGACTACTTAGGTTACCTAGCGGGCACTTGGACTATCTAGGTTAACTAGCAAGCTCTTGCATTATCTAGGTCAACTAGCGGGCCCTTGTACTATGTAGGTAAACTAGTGAGCACCTGGACTATCTAGGTTAACTAGCTGACTTTGGACTACGTAGGTTAACTAGCGGGCCCTTGGACTATGTAGGTTACCTAGCGGGCACTTGGACTATATAGGTTAACTAGAGGGCACTTGGACTATATAGGTTAACTAGCGTGCACTTGGACTATCTAGGTTAACTAGCGGGCACTTGGATGATCAATGTTAACTAGCGGGCACTTGGACTATCTAGGTTAGCTAACGGGCACTTGAACTAAGTATGTCCCCTGGTTGGCACTTGGACAATCTAGGTTAACTAACGGGCACTTGGACTATCTAGGTTACCTAGCTGGCACTTGGACTATGAAGGTTCCCTAGAGGGCACTTGGATTATCTAGGTTACCTAGCGGGCACTTGGACTATGTAGGTCAACTAGCGGCCCCTTGGACTATCTAGGTTAGCTAACTGGCACTTGGACTATGTAGGTTAACGAGCGGACACTTGCATGATCTAGGTTAACTAGCGGGCCCTTGGATTATGTACGTTAACTAGCGTGCACTTGGACTGTCTAGGTTAACTAGCGGGCACTTGGATGATCAATGTTAACTAGCGGGCACTTGGACTATCTAGGTTAGCTAACGGGCACTTGAACTAAGTATGTCCCCTGGTGGGCACTTGGACACTCTAGGTTAACTAACGGGCACAAGGAGTATCTAGGTTAACTAGCGGGCACTTGGACTATCTAGGTTACCTAGCTGGCACTAGGACTATGAAGGTTCCCTAGCGGGCACTTGGACTATGTAGGTCAACTAGCGGCCCCTTGGACTATCTAGGTTAGCTAACTGGCACTTGGACTATGTAGGTTAACGAGCGGACACTTGCATGATCTAGGTTAACTAGCGGGCCCTTGGATTATGTACGTTAACTAGCGTGCACTTGGACTGTCTAGGTTAACTAGCGGGCACTTGGATGATCAATGTTAACTAGCGGGCACTTGGACTATCTAGGTTACCTAACGGGCACTTGAACTAGGTATGTCCCCTGGTGGGCACTTGGACACTCTAGGTTAACTAACGGGCACTAGGTGTATCTAGGTTAACTAGCGGGCACTTGGACTATCTAGGTTACCTAGCTGGCACTAGGACTATGAAGGTTCCCTAGCGGGCACTTGGACTATGTAGGTCAACTAGCGGCCCCTTGGACTATCTAGGTTAGCTAACTGGCACTTGGACTATGTAGGTTAACTAGCGGACACTTGCACGATCTAGGTTAAATACCGGGCTCTTGCACTATGTAGGTTAACTAGCGGGCCCATTGACTATGTTGTTTAACTAGCGGGCACTTGGACGATCTAGGTTAACTAGCGGATACTTGGACTATGTAGGTTCCCTAGCGGGCACTTGGATTATATGAGTTCCCTATTGGGCATTTGGACTATGTAGGTTACTAGCGGGCATTTGGACTATGTAGGTTACCTAACGGGCACTTGGACTATGTAGGTTCCGTATCGGGCACTTGGACAATGTTGGTTAACTAGCGGGCACTGGGACAATGTAGGTTACCTAGCGGGCACTTGGACTATCTAGGTTAACGAACGGGCACTTGGAATATTCAGGTAACCTAGCGGGCACTTGGACTGT
Organism: Tenrec ecaudatus; assembly: GCF_050624435.1. Taxonomy (NCBI): domain Eukaryota; kingdom Metazoa; phylum Chordata; class Mammalia; order Afrosoricida; family Tenrecidae; genus Tenrec; species Tenrec ecaudatus. The sequence continues at coordinate 872,752 of NW_027459452.1, forward strand.
CTAGGTTGCCTAGCGGGCACTTGGACTTCTAGGTTAACGAACGGGCACTTGCACTATGTAGGTTGCTCACCGAGCACTGGGACTATCTAGGTTACGTAACGGGCACCTTGAGTATCTAGGTTACCTAGCAGGAACTTGGACAATGTAAGTTACCTAGCAGGCACTTGGACTATCTAGGTTACCTAACGGACACTTTGACTATCTAGGTTACATAGCGGGCCCTTGGACTATGTAGGTTAACTAGCGAGCACTTGGACTCTAGGTTACCTAGCGGGCACTTGGATTATCTAGGTTACCTAGCGGGCTCTTGGACTATCTAGGTTAACCAACGGGCAATTGGACTATATAGTTTACCTAGCGGGCACTTGGACTATGTAGGATCCCTATCGGACATTTAGACTACTTAGGTTACCTAGCGGGCACTTGGACTATCTAGGTTAACTAGCAAGCACTTGGACTATCTAGGTCAACTAGCGGGCCCTTGTACTATGTAGGTTAACTAGCGAGCACTTGGACTATCTAGGTTAACTAGCTGACCTTGGACAACGTAGGTTAACTAGCGGGCCCTTGGACTATGTAGGTTCACTAGCGGGCACTTGGATGATCAATGTTAACTAGCGGGCACTTGGACTATCTAGGTTAGCTAACGGGCACTTGAACTAAGTATGTCCCCTGGTGGGCACTTGGACAATCTAGGTTAACTAACGGGCACTAGGACTATCTAGGTTAACTAGCGGGCACTTGGACTATCTAGGTTACCTAGCTGGCACTTGGACTATGAAGGTTCCCTAGCGGGTACTTGGATTATCTAGGTTACCTAGCGGGCACTTGGACTATGTAGGTCAACTAGCGGCCCTTTGGACTATCTAGGTTAGCTAACTGGCACTTGGACTATGTAGGTTAACTAGCGGACACTTGCACGGTCTAGGTTAACTAGCGGGCTCTTGCACTATGTAGGTTAACTAGTGGGCCCATTGACTATGTTGTTTAACTAGCGGGCACTTGGACTATCTAGGTTACCTAGCTGGCACTTGGACTATGAAGGTTCCCTAGCGGGTACTTGGATTATCTAGGTTACCTAGCGGGCACTTGGACTATGTAGGTCAACTAGCGGCCCCTTGGACTATCTAGGTTAGCTAACTGGCACTTGGACTATGTAGGTTAACTAGCGGACACTTGCACGGTCTAGGTTAACTAGCGGGCTCTTGCACTATGTAGGTTAACTAGTGGGCCCATTGACTATGTTGTTTAACTAGCGGGCACTTGGACGATCTAGGTTAACTAGCGGGCGCTTGTACGATATAAGTTAACTAGCGGGCACTTGGATTATCTAGGTTACCTAGCGGGCACTTGGACTATGTAGGTTCCCTAGCGGGCATTTGGACTATATAGATAACCTAGCGGGCACTTAGACTTTGTAGGTTACTTAGCGGGCCCTTGGACTATGTAGGTTAACTACCGGGCCTTTGGACTATGTAGGTTACCTAGCGGGCACTTGGACGATCTAGGATAACTAGCGGGTACTTGGACTATGTAGGTTAACTAGCAGGCCCTTGGACTATGTAGATTAACTAGCGGCCCTTGGACTATGTAGATTCCCTAGCGGGCATTTGGACTATATAGATGACCTAGCGGGCACTTAGAATTTGTAGGTTACCTAGCGGGCAGTTGGACTTTCTAGGTTACCTACCTGGCACTTGAACTATCTACGTTACCTAGCGGGTTCTTGGAGTATGTAGGTTACCTAGCGGGCTGTTGGACTATCTAGGTTACCAAGCGGGCACTTGGATTATCTAGGTTAACTAACGGGCACTTGGACTATGTAGGTTCCCTAGCGGGCACTTGGACTATGTGGGTTTACTGGCGGGCATTTGGATTATCTAGGTTACCTAACGGGCACTTGGACTATGTAGGTTCCCTAGCGGGCACTTGGATTATGTAGGTTCCCTATCGGGCACTTGGACTATGTAGGTTAACTAGAGGGCATTTGGACTATGTAGGTTACCTAGCGGGCACTTAGACTATGTAGGTTCCCTTTCGGGCACTTGGAGAATGTAGGTTAACTAGGGGGCACTAGGACTATGTAGGTTACCTAGTGGGCCCTTGGACTATCTAGGTTACCTAGCGGGCATTTGGACTATGCAGGCTCCCTAGCGGTCATTTGGACTATATAGATTACCTAGCGGGCACTTAGATTTTGTAGGTTACCAAGTGGGCACTTGGACTATCTAGGTTAACTAACGGGCAGTTGGACTATGTAGGTTCCCTAGCGGGCCCTTGGACTATGTAAGTTCCCTAGCGGGCACTTGGACTATTTGGGTTCCCTAGCGGGCATTTGGACTATCTAGGTTACCTAACGGGCACTTGGACTATGTAGGTTCCCTAGCAGGCACTTGGATTATGTAGGTTCCCTATCGGGCACTTGGACTATGTAGGTTAACTAGCGGGCATTTGGACTATGTAGGTTACCTAGCGGGCACTTGCACTATGTAGGTTCCCTATCGGGCACTTGGAGAATGTAGGTTAACTAGGGGGCACTAGGACTATGTAGGTTACCTAGTGGGCCCTTGGACTATCTAGGTTACCTAGCGGGCATTTGGACTATGCAGGCTCCCTAGCGGACATTTGGACTATATAGATTACCTAGCGGGCACTTAGATTTTGTAGGTTACCAAGTGGGCACTTGGACTATCTAGGTTAACTAACGGGCAGTTGGACTATGTAGGTTCCCTAGCGGGCCCTTGGACTATGTAAGTTCCCTAGCGGGCACTTGGACTATTTGGGTTCCCTAGCGGGCATTTGGACTATCTAGGTTACCTAACGGGCACTTGGACTATGTAGGTTCCCTAGCGGGCACTTGGATTATGTAGGTTCCCTATCGGGCACTTGGACTATGTAGGTTAACTAGCGGGCATTTGGACTATGTAGGTTACCTAGCGGGCACTTGCACTATGTAGGTTCCCTATCGGGCACTTGGAGAATGTAGGTTAACTAGGGGGCACTAGGACAATGTAGGTTACCTAGCGGGCCCTTGGACTATCTAGGTTACCTAGGGGGAACCTGGACTATGTAGGTTAACTAGTGGGCACTTGGACTATGTAGGTTGCCTAGCGGGCACTTGGACTATGTAGGTTCCCTAGCGGGCACTTGGATTATGTAGGTTCCCTATCGGGCACTTGGACTATGTAGGTTAACTAGCGGGCACTTGGACTCTCTGGGTTACCTAGCGGGCACTTGGATTATCTAGGTTAACGAACGGGCACTTGGACTATGTAGGTTACCTAGCTGCCACTTGGACTATCTAGGTTAGCTAACAGGCACTTGGACTATTTAGGTTCCCTAGCGGGCACTTGTACTATCTAGGATACCTAGCTGGCACTTGGACTATGTAGGTCAACTAGCGGCCCCTTGGACTATCTAGGTTAGCTAACTGGCACTTGGACTATGTAGGTTAACTAGCGGACACTTGCACGATCTAGGTTAAATACCGGGCTCTTGCACTATGTAGGTTAACTAGCGGGCCCATTGACTATGTTGTTTAACTAGCGGGCACTTGGACGATCTAGGTTAACTAGCGGATACTTGGACTATGTAGGTTCCCTAGCGGGCACTTGGATTATATGAGTTCCCTATTGGGCATTTGGACTATGTAGGTTACTAGCGGGCATTTGGACTATGTAGGTTACCTAACGGGCACTTGGACTATGTAGGTTCCGTATCGGGCACTTGGACAATGTTGGTTAACTAGCGGGCACTGGGACAATGTAGGTTACCTAGCGGGCACTTGGACTATCTAGGTTAACGAACGGGCACTTGGAATATTCAGGTAACCTAGCGGGCACTTGGACTGTCTAGGTTGCCTAGCGGGCACTTGGACTTCTAGGTTAACGAACGGGCACTTGCACTATGTAGGTTGCTTACCGAGCACTGGGACTATCTAGGTTACGTAACGGGCACCTTGAGTATCTAGGTTACCTTGCAGGAACTTGGACAATGTAAGTTACCTAGCAGGCACTTGGACTATCTAGGTTACCTAACGGACACTTTGACTATCTAGGTTACATAGCGGGCCCTTGGACTATGTAGGTTAACTAGCGAGCACTTGGACTCTAGGTTACCTAGCGGGCACTTGGATTATCTAGGTTACCTAGCGGGCTCTTGGACTATCTAGGTTAACCAACGGGCAATTGGACTATATAGTTTACCTAGCGGGCACTTGGACTATGTAGGATCCCTATCGGACATTTAGACTACTTAGGTTACCTAGCGGGCACTTGGACTATCTAGGTTAACTAGCAAGCACTTGGACTATCTAGGTCAACTAGCGGGCCCTTGTACTATGTAGGTTAACTAGCGAGCACTTGGACTATCTAGGTTAACTAGCTGACCTTGGACTACGTAGGTTAACTAGCGGGCCCTTGGACTATGTAGGTTAACTAGCGGGCACTTGGATGATCAATGTTAACTAGCGGGCACTTGGACTATCTAGGTTAGCTAACGGGCACTTGAACTAAGTATGTCCCCTGGTGGGCACTTGGACAATCTAGGTTAACTAACGGGCACTAGGACGATATAGGTTAACTAGCGGGCACTTGGACTATCTAGGTTACCTAGCTGGCACTTGGACTATGAAGGTTCCCTAGCGGGTACTTGGATTATCTAGGTTACCTAGCGGGCACTTGGACTATGTAGGTCAACTAGCGGCCCCTTGGACTATCTAGGTTAGCTAACTGGCACTTGGACTATGTAGGTTAACTAGCGGACACTTGCACGGTCTAGGTTAACTAGCGGGCTCTTGCACTATGTAGGTTAACTAGTGGGCCCATTGACTATGTTGTTTAACTAGCGGGCACTTGGACGATCTAGGTTAACTAGCGGGCGCTTGTACGATATAAGTTAACTAGCGGGCACTTGGATTATCTAGGTTACCTAGCGGGCACTTGGACTATGTAGGTTCCCTAGCGGGCATTTGGACTATATAGATAACCTAGCGGGCACTTAGACTTTGTAGGTTACTTAGCGGGCCCTTGGACTATGTAGGTTAACTACCGGGCCTTTGGACTATGTAAGTTACCTAGCGGGCACTTGGACGATCTAGGATAACTAGCGGGTACTTGGACTATGTAGGTTAACTAGCAGGCCCTTGGACTATGTAGATTAACTAGCGGCCCTTGGACTATGTAGATTCCCTAGCGGGCATTTGGACTATATAGATGACCTAGCGGGCACTTAGAATTTGTAGGTTACCTAGCGGGCAGTTGGACTTTCTAGGTTACCTACCTGGCACTTGAACTATCTACGTTACCTAGCGGGTTCTTGGAGTATGTAGGTTACCTAGCGGGCTGTTGGACTATCTAGGTTACCAAGCGGGCACTTGGATTATCTAGGTTAACTAACGGGCACTTGGACTATGTAGGTTCCCTAGCGGGCACTTGGACTATGTGGGTTTACTGGCGGGCATTTGGATTATCTAGGTTACCTAACGGGCACTTGGACTATGTAGGTTCCCTAGCGGGCACTTGGATTATGTAGGTTCCCTATCGGGCACTTGGACTATGTAGGTTAACTAGAGGGCATTTGGACTATGTAGGTTACCTAGCGGGCACTTAGACTATGTAGGTTCCCTTTCGGGCACTTGGAGAATGTAGGTTAACTAGGGGGCACTAGGACTATGTAGGTTACCTAGTGGGCCCTTGGACTATCTAGGTTACCTAGCGGGCATTTGGACTATGCAGGCTCCCTAGCGGTCATTTGGACTATATAGATTACCTAGCGGGCACTTAGATTTTGTAGGTTACCAAGTGGGCACTTGGACTATCTAGGTTAACTAACGGGCAGTTGGACTATGTAGGTTCCCTAGCGGGCCCTTGGACTATGTAAGTTCCCTAGCGGGCACTTGGACTATTTGGGTTCCCTAGCGGGCATTTGGACTATCTAGGTTACCTAACGGGCACTTGGACTATGTAGGTTCCCTAGCAGGCACTTGGATTATGTAGGTTCCCTATCGGGCACTTGGACTATGTAGGTTAACTAGCGGGCATTTGGACTATGTAGGTTACCTAGCGGGCACTTGCACTATGTAGGTTCCCTATCGGGCACTTGGAGAATGTAGGTTAACTAGGGGGCACTAGGACTATGTAGGTTACCTAGTGGGCCCTTGGACTATCTAGGTTACCTAGCGGGCATTTGGACTATGCAGGCTCCCTAGCGGTCATTTGGACTATATAGATTACCTAGCGGGCACTTAGATTTTGTAGGTTACCAAGTGGGCACTTGGACTATCTAGGTTAACTAACGGGCAGTTGGACTATGTAGGTTCCCTAGCGGGCCCTTGGACTATGTAAGTTCCCTAGTGGGCACTTGGACTATTTGGGTTCCCTAGCGGGCATTTGGACTATCTAGGTTACCTAACGGGCACTTGGACTATGTAGGTTCCCTAGCGGGCACTTGGATTATGTAGGTTCCCTATCGGGCACTTGGACTATGTAGGTTAACTAGCGGGCATTTGGACTATGTAGGTTACCTAGCGGGCACTTGCACTATGTAGGTTCCCTATCGGGCACTTGGAGAATGTAGGTTAACTAGGGGGCACTAGGACAATGTAGGTTACCTAGCGGGCCCTTGGACTATCTAGGTTACCTAGGGGGAACCTGGACTATGTAGGTTAACTAGTGGGCACTTGGACTATGTAGGTTGCCTAGCGGGCACTTGGACTATGTAGGTTCCCTAGCGGGCACTTGGATTATGTAGGTTCCCTATCGGGCACTTGGACTATGTAGGTTAACTAGCGGGCACTTGGACTCTCTGGGTTACCTAGCGGGCACTTGGATTATCTAGGTTAACGAACGGGCACTTGGACTATGTAGGTTACCTAGCTGCCACTTGGACTATCTAGGTTAGCTAACAGGCACTTGGACTATTTAGGTTCCCTAGCGGGCACTTGTACTATCTAGGATACCTAGCTGGCACTTGGACTATGTAGGTCAACTAGCGGCCCCTTGGACTATCTAGGTTAGCTAACTGGCACTTGGACTATGTAGGTTAACTAGCGGACACTTGCACGATCTAGGTTAAATACCGGGCTCTTGCACTATGTAGGTTAACTAGCGGGCCCATTGACTATGTTGTTTAACTAGCGGGCACTTGGACGATCTAGGTTAACTAGCGGATACTTGGACTATGTAGGTTCCCTAGCGGGCACTTGGATTATGTGAGTTCCCTATTGGGCATTTGGACTATGTAGGTTACTAGCGGGCATTTGGACTATGTAGGTTACCTAACGGGCACTTGGACTATGTAGGTTCCGTATCGGGCACTTGGACAATGTTGGTTAACTAGCGGGCACTTGGATTATGTAGGTTACCTAGCGGGCACTTGGACTATCTAGGTTAACGAACGGGCACTTGGAATATTCAGGTAACCTAGCGGGCACTTGGACTGTCTAGGTTGCCTAGCGGGCACTTGGACTTCTAGGTTAACGAACGGGCACTTGCACTATGTAGGTTGCTTACCGAGCACTGGGACTATCTAGGTTACGTAACGGGCACCTTGAGTATCTAGGTTACCTTGCAGGAACTTGGACAATGTAAGTTACCTAGCAGGCACTTGGATTATCTAGGTTACCTAACGGACACTTTGACTATCTAGGTTACATAGCGGGCCCTTGGACTATGTAGGTTAACTAGCGAGCACTTGGACTCTAGGTTACCTAGCGGGCACTTGGATTATCTAGGTTAACGAACGGGCACTTGGACTATGTAGGTTACCTAGCTGCCACTTGGACTATCTAGGTTAGCTAACAGGCACTTGGACTATTTAGGTTCCCTAGCGGGCACTTGTACTATCTAGGATACCTAGCTGGCACTTGGACTATGTAGGTCAACTAGCGGGCCCTTGGACTATCTAGGTTAGCTAATGGGCCCTTGGACTATCTAGGTGTCCTAAAGGGCACTAGGACTATCTAGGTTACCGAACGGGCACTTGGACTATCAATGTTACCTAAAGGGCACTTGGACTATGTAGGCTAACTAGGGGGCCCTTGGACGATCTAGGTTACCTAGCGGGTACTTGAACTATCTAGGTTAACTAGCGGGCACTTGCACTATCTAGGTTACCTACCGGGCACTTGGAATATGTAGGTTAACTAGCGGAAACTTGCACTATGTAGGTTACCTAGCAGGCACTTGGACTATCTAGGTTAACTAGCGGGCACTTGGACTATCTAGGTTAACTAGCGTGCACTTGGACTATGTAGGTTCCTTAGCGGGCACTTGGACTATCTAGGTTCCCTAGCGGGCACTTGTACTATCTAGGTTATCTAGCTGGCACTTGGACTATGTAGGTCAACTAGCGGGCCCTTGGACTATCTAGGTTAGCTAACGGGCACTTAGATTATGTAGGTTAACTAGCGGGCAATTGGAATATGTAGGTTAACTAGCGGACACTTGCACTATGTAGGTTAACTAGCGGGCCCATGGACTATGTAGGTTTATTAGCGGGCCCTTGGACTATCTAGGTTCCCTAAAGGGCACTTGGACTCTCTAGGTTACCGAACGGGCACTTGGACTATCTAGGTTACCTAGCGGGCACTTGGACTATGTAGGCTAACTAGGGGGCCCTTGGACGATCTAGGTTACCTAGCGGGTACTTGAACTACCTAGGTTAACTAGCGCGCACTTGCACTATCTAGGTTACCTAGCGGGCACTTGGACTATGTACGTTCCCTCGCGGGCACTTGGAATATCTATATTAACTAGCGGGCACGTGGAATATGTAGTTAACTAGTGGACACTTGCACTATGTAGGTTACCTAGCAGGCACTTGGACTATCTAGATTTACTAGCGGGCACTTGGACTATCTAGGTTAACTAGCGTGCACTTGGACTATGTAGGTTCCTTAGCGGGCACTTGGACTATCTAGGTTGCCTACCGGGCACTTGGACTATGTAGGTTAACTAGCGTGCCCTTGGACTATCTAGGTTACGTAGCGGGCACTTGGTATATAGGTTAACTAGCGGGCACTTGGACTATGTACGTTAACTAGAGGACGCTTGGACTATCTAGGTTAACTAGTGGGCCTTTGGACTATGTAGATTAACTATCGGGCACTTGGACAATCTAGGTTAACTAGCGGGCCCTTGGACTATCTAGGTTACCTAGCGGGCACTTGGACTATCTAGGTTAACGAACGGGCACTTGGAATATGCAGGTAACCTAGCGGGCACTTGGACTGTCTAGGTTACCTAGCGGGCACTTGCACTTCTCGGTTAACGAACGGGCACTTGGACTATGTAGGTTGCTTAGCGGGCACTTGGATTTTGTGAGTTCCCTATCGGGCACTTGGACTATGTAGGTTACTAGCGTGCATTTGGACTATGTAGGTTACCTAACGGGCACTTGGACTATGTAGGTTCCGTATCGGGCACTTGGACAATGTTGGTTAACTAGCGGGCACTGGGACTATGTAGGTTACCTAGCGGGCACTTGGACTATCTAGGTTAGGTAACGGGCACTTGGACTATCTAGGTTCCCTAGTGGGAACTTGGACTATGGAGGTTACCTAGCGGCCACCTTGACTATCTTGGTTGCCTAGCGGGCACTTGGACTATGTAGGTTAATTAGCGGACACTTGGACAAACTAGGTTAACGAGCGGACCCTTGCACTATGTAGGTTACCTAGCGGGCACTTGGACTTTGTAGGTCAACTAGTGGGCCCTTGGACTATCTACGTTAGCTAACGGGCACTTGGACTATCTAGGTTACCTAGCGGGCACTTGGACTATACAGTTTACCTAGTAGGCACTTGGACTATGTAGGTCACCTAGTGGGCACTTGGACTATCTAGGTTAACGAACGGGCACTTGGAATATTCAGGTAACCTAGCGGGCACTTGGACTGTCTAGGTTGCCTAGCGGGCACTTGGACTTCTAGGTTAATGAACGGGCACTTGGACTATGTAGGTTGCTTACCGATCACTGGGACTATCTAGGTTAGGTAACGGGCACTTTGAGTATCTAGGTTACCTAGCGGGAACTTGGACAATGTAAGTTACCTAGCAGGCACTTGGACTATCTAGGTTACCTAACGGACACTTTGACTATCTAGGTTACATAGCGGGCACTTGGACTATGTAGGTTAACTAGCGAGCACTTGGACTCTAGGTTACCTAGCGGGCACTTGGATTATCTAGGTTACCTAGCGGGCACTTGGACTATCTAAGTTAACGAATGGGCAATTGGACTATATAGTTTACCTAGCGGACACTTGGACTATGTAGGATCCCTATCGGACATTTGGACTACTTAGGTTACCTAGCGGGCACTTGGACTATCTAGGTTAACTAGCAAGCACTTGGATTATCTAGGTCAACTAGCGGGCCCTTGTACTATGTAGTTTAACTAGCGAGCACTTGGACTATCTAGGTTAACTAGCTGACCTTGGACTACGTAGGTTAACTAGCGGGCCCTTGGACTATGTAGGTTAACTAGCGGGCACTTGGACTATCTAGGTTAACTAGAGGGCACTTGGACTATCTAGGTTAACTAGCGTGCACTTGGACTATCTAGGTTAACTAGCGGGCACTTGGATGATCAATGTTAACTAGCGGGCACTTGGACTATCTAGGTTAGCTAACCTGCACTTGAACTAAGTATGTCCCCTGGTGGTCACTTGGACAATCTAGGTTAACTAACGGGCACTAGGACTATCTAGGTTAACTAGCGGGCACTTGGACTATCTAGGTTACCTAGCTGGCACTTGGACTATGAAGGTTCCCTAGCGGGCACTTGGATTATCTAGGTTACCTAGCGGGCACTTGGACTATGTAGGTCAACTAGCGGCCCCTTGGACTATCTAGGTTAGCTAACTGGCACTTGGACTATGTAGGTTAACTAGCGGACACTTGCACGATCTAGGTTAACTAGCGGACACTTGGACTATGTAGGTCAACTAGCGGCCCCTAGGACTATCTAGGTTAACTAGAGGGCACATGGACTATCTAGGTTAACTAGCATGCACTTTAACTATCTAGGTTAACTAGCGGGCACTTGGATGATCAATGTTAACTAGCGGGCACTTGGACTATCTAGGTTAGCTAACGGGCACTTGAACTAAGTATTTCCCCTGGTGGGCACTTGGACACTCTAGGTTAACTAACGGGCACTAGGAGTATCTAGGTTAACTAGCGGGCACTTGGACTATCTAGGTTACCTAGCGGGCACTTGGACTATGTAGGTCAACTAGCGGCCCCTTAGACTATCTAGGTTAGCTAACTGGCACTTGGACTATGTAGGTTAACTAGCGGACACTTGCACGATCTAGGTTAACTAGCGGGCTCTTGCGCTATGTAGGTTAACTAGCGGGCCCATTGACTATGTTGTTTAACTAGCGGGCACTTGGACGATCTAGGTTAACTAGCGGGCACTTGGACGATCTAGGTGAACTAGCGGGCACTTGGACGATATAGGTTAACTAGCGGACACTTGGATTATCTAGATAACCTAACGGGTACTTGGACTATGTAGGTTCCCTAGCGGGGACTTGGATTATGTGAGTTCCCTATCGGGCACTTGGACTATGTTGGTTACTAGCGGGCATTTGGACTATGTAGGTTACCTAACGGGCACTTGGACTATGTAGGGTCCGTATCGGGCACTTAGAAAATGTTGGTTAACTAGCGGGCACTGGGACTATGTAGGTTACCTAGCAGGCACTTGGATTATCTAGGTTAGGTAACGGGCACTTGGACTATCTAGGTTCCCTAGTGGGAACTTGGACTATGTAGGTTACCTAGCGGCCAATTTGACTATGTAGGTTACCTAGCGGGCACATGGACTATGTAGGTTCCCTAGCGGGCATTTGGACTATATAGATAACCTAGCGGGCACTTAGACTTTGTAGGTTACCTAGCGGGCACTTAGACTTTGTAGGTTACCTAGCGGGTCCTTGGACTATGTAGGTTACCTAGCGGGCACTTGGACGATCTAGGATAACTAGCGTGTACTTGGACTATGTAGGTTAACTAGCAGGCCCTTGGACTATGTAGATTAACTAGCGGCACTTGGACTATCTACGTTAACTAGCGGACCCTTGGACTATGTAGATTCCCTAGCGGGCATTTGGACTATATAGATGACCTAGCGGGCACTTAGAATTTGTAGGTTACCTAGCGGGCAGTTGGACTTTCTAGGTTACCTAGCTGGCACTGAACTATCTACGTTACCTAGCGGGTTCTTGGAGTATGTAGGTTACCTAGCGGGCTGTTGGACTATCTAGGTTACCAAGCGGGCACTTGGATTATCTAGGTTAACTAACGGGCACTTGGACTATGTAGGTTCCCTAGCGGGCACTTGGATTATGTAGGTTCCCTATCGGGCACTTGGACTATGTAGGTTAACTAGAGGGCATTTGGACTATGTAGGTTACCTAGCGGGCACTTGGACTATGTAGGTTCCCTTTTGGGCACTTGGAGAATGTAGGTTAACTAGGGGGCACTAGGACTATGTATGTTACCTAGCGGGCCCTTGGACTATCTAGGTTACCTAGCGGGCATTTGGACTATGTAGGCTCCCTAGCGGTCATTTGGACTATATAGATTACCTAGCGGGCACTTAGATTTTGTAGGTTACCAAGCGGGCACTTGGACTATCTAGGCTTACTAACGGGCAGTTGGACTATGTAGGTTCCCTAGCGGGCCCTTGGACTATGTAAGATCCCTAGCGGGCACTTGGACCATTTGGGTTCCCTAGCGGGCATTTGGACTATCTAGGTTACCTAACGGGCACTTGGACTATGTAGGTTCCCTAGCGGGCACTTGGATTATGTAGGTTCCCTATCGGGCACTTGGACTATGTAGGTTAACTAGCGGGCATTTGGACTATGTAGGTTACCTAGCGGGCACTTGCACTATGTAGGTTCCCTATCGGGCACTTGGAGAACGTAGGTTAACTAGGGGGCACTAGGACAATGTAGGTTACCTAGCGGGCCCTTGGACTATCTAGGTTACCTAGGGGGAACCTGGACTATGTAGGTTAACTAGTGGGCACTTGGACTATGTAGGTTCCCTAGCGGGCACTTGGACTTTGTAGGTTCCCTAGCGGGCACTTGGATTATGTAGGTTCCCTAGCGGGCACTTGGACTATGTAGGTTAACTAGCGGGCACTTGGACTCTCTGGGTTACCTAGCGGGCACTTGGATTATCTAGGTTAACGAACGGGCACTTGGACTATGTAGGTTACCTAGCTGCCACTTGGACTATCTAGGTTAGCTAACAGGCACTTGGACTATTTAGGTTCCCTAGTGGGCACTTGTACTATCTAGGATACCGAGCTGGCACTTAGACTATGTAGGTCAACTAGCGGGCCCTTGGACTATCTAGGTTAGCTAACGGGCCCTTGGACTATCTAGGTGTCCTAAAGGGCACTTGGACTATCTAGGTTACCGAACAGGCACTTGGACTATCAAAGTCACCTAAAGGGCACTTGGACTATGTAGGCTAACTAGGGGGCCCTTGGACGATCTAGGTTACCTAGCGGGTACTTGAACTATCTAGGTTAACTAGGGGGCACTTGCACTATCTAGGTTACCTACCGGGCACTTGGAATATGTAGGTTAACTAGCGGACACTTGCACTATGTAGGTTACCTAGCAGGCACTTGGACTATCTAGGTTACCTAGCTGGCACTTGGACTATGAAGGTTCCCTAGCGGGCACTTGGATTATCTAGGTTACCTAGCGGGCACTTGGACTATGTAGGTCAACTAGCGGCCCCTTGGACTATCTAGGTTAGCTAACTGGCACTTGGACTATGTAGGTTAACTAGCGGACACTTGCACGATCTAGGTTAACTAGCGGACACTTGGACTATATAGGTCAACTAGCGGCCCCTAGGACTATCTAGGTTAACTAGAGGGCACTTGGACTATCTAGGTTAACTAGCATGCACTTTAACTATCTAGGTTAACTAGCGGGCACTTGGATGATCAATGTTAACTAGTGGGCACTTGGACTATCTAGGTTAGCTAACGGGCACTTGAACTAAGTATTTCCCCTGGTGGGCACTTGGACACTCTAGGTTAACTAACGGGCACTAGGAGTATCTAGGTTAACTAGCGGGCACTTGGACTATCTAGGTTACCTAGCGGGCACTTGGACTATGTAGGTCAACTAGCGGCCCCTTAGACTATCTAGGTTAGCTAACTGGCACTTGGACTATGTAGGTTAACTAGCGGACACTTGCACGATCTAGGTTAACTAGCGGGCTCTTGCGCTATGTAGGTTAACTAGCGGGCCCATTGACTATGTTGTTTAACTAGCGGGCACTTGGACGATCTAGGTTAACTAGCGGGCACTTGGACGATCTAGGTGAACTAGCGGGCACTTGGACGATATAGGTTAACTAGCGGACACTTGGATTATCTAGATAACCTAACGGGTACTTGGACTATGTAGGTTCCCTAGCGGGGACTTGGATTATGTGAGTTCCCTATCGGGCACTTGGACTATGTTGGTTACTAGCGGGCATTTGGACTATGTAGGTTACCTAACGGGCACTTGGACTATGTAGGGTCCGTATCGGGCACTTAGAAAATGTTGGTTAACTAGCGGGCACTGGGACTATGTAGGTTACCTAGCAGGCACTTGGATTATCTAGGTTAGGTAACGGGCACTTGGACTATCTAGGTTCCCTAGTGGGAACTTGGACTATGTAGGTTACCTAGCGGCCAATTTGACTATCTAGGTTACCTAGCGGGCACTTGGACTATGTAGGTTCCCTAGCGGGCATTTGGACTATATACATAACCTAGCGGGCACTTAGACTTTGTAGGTTACCTAGCGGGCACTTAGACTTTGTAGGTTACCTAGCGGGTCCTTGGACTATGTAGGTTACCTAGCGGGCACTTGGACGATCTAGGATAACTAGCGTGTACTTGGACTATGTAGGTTAACTAGCAGGCCCTTGGACTATGTAGATTAACTAGCGGCACTTGGACTATCTACGTTAACTAGCGGACCCTTGGACTATGTAGATTCCCTAGCGGGCATTTGGACTATATAGATGACCTAGCGGGCACTTAGAATTTGTAGGTTACCTAGCGGGCAGTTGGACTTTCTAGGTTACCTAGCTGGCACTGAACTATCTACGTTACCTAGCGGGTTCTTGGAGTATGTAGGTTACCTAGCGGGCTGTTGGACTATCTAGGTTACCAAGCGGGCACTTGGATTATCTAGGTTAACTAACGGGCACTTGGACTATGTAGGTTCCCTAGCGGGCACTTGGATTATGTAGGTTCCCTATCGGGCACTTGGACTATGTAGGTTAACTAGAGGGCATTTGGACTATGTAGGTTACCTAGCGGGCACTTGGACTATGTAGGTTCCCTTTCGGGCACTTGGAGAATGTAGGTTAACTAGGGGGCACTAGGACTATGTATGTTACCTAGCGGGCCCTTGGACTATCTAGGTTACCTAGCGGGCATTTGGACTATGTAGGCTCCCTAGCGGTCATTTGGACTATATAGATTACCTAGCGGGCACTTAGATTTTGTAGGTTACCAAGCGGGCACTTGGACTATCTAGGCTTACTAACGGGCAGTTGGACTATGTAGGTTCCCTAGCGGGCCCTTGGACTATGTAAGATCCCTAGCGGGCACTTGGACTATTTGGGTTCCCTAGCGGGCATTTGGACTATCTAGGTTACCTAACGGGCACTTGGACTATGTAGGTTCCCTAGCGGGCACTTGGATTATGTAGGTTCCCTATCGGGCACTTGGACTATGTAGGTTAACTAGCGGGCATTTGGACTATGTAGGTTACCTAGCGGGCACTTGCACTATGTAGGTTCCCTATCGGGCACTTGGAGAACGTAGGTTAACTAGGGGGCACTAGGACAATGTAGGTTACCTAGCGGGCCCTTGGACTATCTAGGTTACCTAGGGGGAACCTGGACTATGTAGGTTAACTAGTGGGCACTTGGACTATGTAGGTTCCCTAGCGGGCACTTGGACTTTGTAGGTTCCCTAGCGGGCACTTGGATTATGTAGGTTCCCTAGCGGGCACTTGGACTATGTAGGTTAACTAGCGGGCACTTGGACTCTCTGGGTTACCTAGCGGGCACTTGGATTATCTAGGTTAACGAACGGGCACTTGGACTATGTAGGTTACCTAGCTGCCACTTGGACTATCTAGGTTAGCTAACAGGCACTTGGACTATTTAGGTTCCCTAGTGGGCACTTGTACTATCTAGGATACCGAGCTGGCACTTAGACTATGTAGGTCAACTAGCGGGCCCTTGGACTATCTAGGTTAGCTAACGGGCCCTTGGACTATCTAGGTGTCCTAAAGGGCACTTGGACTATCTAGGTTACCGAACAGGCACTTGGACTATCAAAGTTACCTGAAGGGCACTTGGACTATGTAGGCTGACTAGGGGGCCCTTGGACGATCTAGGTTACCTAGCGGGTACTTGAACTATCTAGGTTAACTAGGGGGCACTTGCACTATCTAGGTTACCTACCGGGCACTTGGAATATGTAGGTTAACTAGCGGACACTTGCACTATGTAGGTTACCTAGCAGGCACTTGGACTATCTAGGTTACCTAGCTGGCACTTGGACTATGAAGGTTCCCTAGCGGGCACTTGGATTATCTAGGTTACCTAGCGGGCACTTGGACTATGTAGGTCAACTAGCGGCCCCTTGGACTATCTAGGTTAGCTAACTGGCACTTGGACTATGTAGGTTAACTAGCGGACACTTGCACGATCTAGGTTAACTAGCGGACACTTGGACTATATAGGTCAACTAGCGGCCCCTAGGACTATCTAGGTTAACTAGAGGGCACTTGGACTATCTAGGTTAACTAGCATGCACTTTAACTATCTAGGTTAACTAGCGGGCACTTGGATGATCAATGTTAACTAGCGGGCACTTGGACTATCTAGGTTAGCTAACGGGCACTTGAACTAAGTATTTCCCCTGGTGGGCACTTGGACACTCTAGGTTAACTAACGGGCACTAGGAGTATCTAGGTTAACTAGCGGGCACTTGGACTATCTAGGTTACCTAGCGGGCACTTGGACTATGTAGGTCAACTAGCGGCCCCTTAGACTATCTAGGTTAGCTAACTGGCACTTGGACTATGTAGGTTAACTAGCGGACACTTGCACGATCTAGGTTAACTAGCGGGCTCTTGCGCTATGTAGGTTAACTAGCGGGCCCATTGACTATGTTGTTTAACTAGCGGGCACTTGGACGATCTAGGTTAACTAGCGGGCACTTGGACGATCTAGGTGAACTAGCGGGCACTTGGACGATATAGGTTAACTAGCGGACACTTGGATTATCTAGATAACCTAACGGGTACTTGGACTATGTAGGTTCCCTAGCGGGGACTTGGATTATGTGAGTTCCCTATCGGGCACTTGGACTATGTTGGTTACTAGCGGGCATTTGGACTATGTAGGTTACCTAACGGGCACTTGGACTATGTAGGGTCCGTATCGGGCACTTAGAAAATGTTGGTTAACTAGCGGGCACTGGGACTATGTAGGTTACCTAGCAGGCACTTGGATTATCTAGGTTAGGTAACGGGCACTTGGACTATCTAGGTTCCCTAGTGGGAACTTGGACTATGTAGGTTACCTAGCGGCCAATTTGACTATCTAGGTTACCTAGCGGGCACTTGGACTATGTAGGTTCCCTAGCGGGCATTTGGACTATATACATAACCTAGCGGGCACTTAGACTTTGTAGGTTACCTAGCGGGCACTTAGACTTTGTAGGTTACCTAGCGGGTCCTTGGACTATGTAGGTTACCTAGCGGGCACTTGGACGATCTAGGATAACTAGCGTGTACTTGGACTATGTAGGTTAACTAGCAGGCCCTTGGACTATGTAGATTAACTAGCGGCACTTGGACTATCTACGTTAACTAGCGGACCCTTGGACTATGTAGATTCCCTAGCGGGCATTTGGACTATATAGATGACCTAGCGGGCACTTAGAATTTGTAGGTTACCTAGCGGGCAGTTGGACTTTCTAGGTTACCTAGCTGGCACTGAACTATCTACGTTACCTAGCGGGTTCTTGGAGTATGTAGGTTACCTAGCGGGCTGTTGGACTATCTAGGTTACCAAGCGGGCACTTGGATTATCTAGGTTAACTAACGGGCACTTGGACTATGTAGGTTCCCTAGCGGGCACTTGGATTATGTAGGTTCCCTATCGGGCACTTGGACTATGTAGGTTAACTAGAGGGCATTTGGACTATGTAGGTTACCTAGCGGGCACTTGGACTATGTAGGTTCCCTTTCGGGCACTTGGAGAATGTAGGTTAACTAGGGGGCACTAGGACTATGTATGTTACCTAGCGGGCCCTTGGACTATCTAGGTTACCTAGCGGGCATTTGGACTATGTAGGCTCCCTAGCGGTCATTTGGACTATATAGATTACCTAGCGGGCACTTAGATTTTGTAGGTTACCAAGCGGGCACTTGGACTATCTAGGCTTACTAACGGGCAGTTGGACTATGTAGGTTCCCTAGCGGGCCCTTGGACTATGTAAGATCCCTAGCGGGCACTTGGACTATTTGGGTTCCCTAGCGGGCATTTGGACTATCTAGGTTACCTAACGGGCACTTGGACTATGTAGGTTCCCTAGCGGGCACTTGGATTATGTAGGTTCCCTATCGGGCACTTGGACTATGTAGGTTAACTAGCGGGCATTTGGACTATGTAGGTTACCTAGCGGGCACTTGCACTATGTAGGTTCCCTATCGGGCACTTGGAGAATGTAGGTTAACTAGGGGGCACTAGGACAATGTAGGTTACCTAGCGGGCCCTTGGACTATCTAGGTTACCTAGGGGGAACCTGGACTATGTAGGTTAACTAGTGGGCACTTGGACTATGTAGGTTCCCTAGCGGGCACTTGGACTTTGTAGGTTCCCTAGCGGGCACTTGGATTATGTAGGTTCCCTAGCGGGCACTTGGACTATGTAGGTTAACTAGCGGGCACTTGGACTCTCTGGGTTACCTAGCGGGCACTTGGATTATCTAGGTTAACGAACGGGCACTTGGACTATGTAGGTTACCTAGCTGCCACTTGGACTATCTAGGTTAGCTAACAGGCACTTGGACTATTTAGGTTCCCTAGCGGGCACTTGTACTATCTAGGATACCGAGCTGGCACTTAGACTATGTAGGTCAACTAGCGGGCCCTTGGACTATCTAGGTTAGCTAACGGGCCCTTGGACTATCTAGGTGTCCTAAAGGGCACTTGGACTATCTAGGTTACCGAACAGGCACTTGGACTATCAAAGTTACCTAAAGGGCACTTGGACTATGTAGGCTAACTAGGGGGCCCTTGGACTATCTAGGTTACCTAGCGGGCATTTGGACTATGCAGGCTCCCTAGCGGTCATTTGGACTATATAGATTACCTAGCGGGCACTTAGATTTTGTAGGTTACCAAGTGGGCACTTGGACTATCTAGGTTAACTAACGGGCAGTTGGACTATGTAGGTTCCCTAGCGGGCCCTTGGACTATGTAAGTTCCCTAGCGGGCACTTGGACTATTTGGGTTCCCTAGCGGGCATTTGGACTATCTAGGTTACCTAACGGGCACTTGGACTATGTAGGTTCCCTAGCGGGCACTTGGATTATGTAGGTTCCCTATCGGGCACTTGGACTATGTAGGTTAACTAGCGGGCATTTGGACTATGTAGGTTACCTAGCGGGCACTTGCACTATGTAGGTTCCCTATCGGGCACTTGGAGAATGTAGGTTAACTAGGGGGCACTAGGACAATGTAGGTTACCTAGCGGGCCCTTGGACTATCTAGGTTACCTAGGGGGAACCTGGACTATGTAGGTTAACTAGTGGGCACTTGGACTATGTAGGTTGCCTAGCGGGCACTTGGACTATGTAGGTTCCCTAGCGGGCACTTGGATTATGTAGGTTCCCTATCGGGCACTTGGACTATGTAGGTTAACTAGCGGGCACTTGGACTCTCTGGGTTACCTAGCGGGCACTTGGATTATCTAGGTTAACGAACGGGCACTTGGACTATGTAGGTTACCTAGCTGCCACTTGGACTATCTAGGTTAGCTAACAGGCACTTGGACTATTTAGGTTCCCTAGCGGGCACTTGTACTATCTAGGATACCTAGCTGGCACTTGGACTATGTAGGTCAACTAGCGGCCCCTTGGACTATCTAGGTTAGCTAACTGGCACTTGGACTATGTAGGTTAACTAGCGGACACTTGCACGATCTAGGTTAAATACCGGGCTCTTGCACTATGTAGGTTAACTAGCGGGCCCATTGACTATGTTGTTTAACTAGCGGGCACTTGGACGATCTAGGTTAACTAGCGGATACTTGGACTATGTAGGTTCCCTAGCGGGCACTTGGATTATATGAGTTCCCTATTGGGCATTTGGACTATGTAGGTTACTAGCGGGCATTTGGACTATGTAGGTTACCTAACGGGCACTTGGACTATGTAGGTTCCCTATCGGGCACTTGGAGAATGTAGGTTAACTAGGGGGCACTAGGACTATGTAGGTTACCTAGTGGGCCCTTGGATTATCTAGGTTACCTAGCGGGCATTTGGACTATGCAGGCTCCCTAGCGGTCATTTGGACTATATAGATTACCTAGCGGGCACTTAGATTTTGTAGGTTACCAAGTGGGCACTTGGACTATCTAGGTTAACTAACGGGCAGTTGGACTATGTAGGTTCCCTAGCGGGCCCTTGGACTATGTAAGTTCCCTAGCGGGCACTTGGACAATTTGGGTTCCCTAGCGGGCATTTGGACTATCTAGGTTACCTAACGGGCACTTGGACTATGTAGGTTCCCTAGCGGGCACTTGGATTATGTAGGTTCCCTATCGGGCACTTGGACTATGTAGGTTAACTAGCGGGCATTTGGACTATGTAGGTTACCTAGCGGGCACTTGCACTATGTAGGTTCCCTATCGGGCACTTGGAGAATGTAGGTTAACTAGGGGGCACTAGGACAATGTAGGTTACCTAGCGGGCCCTTGGACTATCTAGGTTACCTAGGGGGAACCTGGACTATGTAGGTTAACTAGTGGGCACTTGGACTATGTAGGTTGCCTAGCGGGCACTTGGACTATGTAGGTTCCCTAGCGGGCACTTGGATTATGTAGGTTCCCTATCGGGCACTTGGACTATGTAGGTTAACTAGCGGGCACTTGGACTCTCTGGGTTACCTAGCGGGCACTTGGATTATCTAGGTTAACGAACGGGCACTTGGACTATGTAGGTTACCTAGCTGCCACTTGGACTATCTAGGTTAGCTAACAGGCACTTGGACTATTTAGGTTCCCTAGCGGGCACTTGTACTATCTAGGATACCTAGCTGGCACTTGGACTATGTAGGTCAACTAGCGGGCCCTTGGACTATCTAGGTTAGCTAATGGGCCCTTGGACTATCTAGGTGTCCTAAAGGGCACTAGGACTATCTAGGATACCGAACGGGCACTTGGACTATCAATGTTACCTAAAGGGCACTTGGACTATGTAGGCTAACTAGGGGGCCCTTGGATGATCTAGGTTACCTAGCGGGTACTTGAACTATCTAGGTTAACTAGCGGGCACTTGCACTATCTAGGTTACCTACCGGGCACTTGGAATATGTAGGTTAACTAGCGGAAACTTGCACTATGTAGGTTACCTAGCAGGCACTTGGACTATCTAGGTTAACTAGCGGGCACTTGGACTATCTAGTTTAACTAGCGTGCACTTGGACTATGTAGGTTCCTTAGCGGGCACTTGGACTATCTAGGTTCCCTAGCGGGCACTTGTACTATCTAGGTTATCTAGCTGGCACTTGGACTATGTAGGTCAACTAGCGGGCCCTTGGACTATCTAGGTTAGCTAACGGGCACTTAGATTATGTAGGTTAACTAGCGGGCAATTGGAATATGTAGGTTAACTAGCGGACACTTGCACTATGTAGGTTAACTAGCGGGCCCATGGACTATGTAGGTTTATTAGCGGGCCCTTGTACTATCTAGGTTCCCTAAAGGGCACTTGGACTATCTAGGTTACCGAACGGGCACTTGGACTATCTAGGTTACCTAGCGGGCACTTGGACTATGTAGGCTAACTAGGGGGCCCTTGGACGATCTAGGTTACCTAGCGGGTACTTGAACTACCTAGGTTAACTAGCGCGCACTTGCACTATCTAGGTTACCTAGCGGGCACTTGGACTATGTACGTTCCCTCGCGGGCACTTGGAATATCTATATTAACTAGCGGGCACGTGGAATATGTAGGTTAACTAGTGGACACTTGCACTATGTAGGTTACCTAGCAGGCACTTGGACTATCTAGATTTACTAGCGGGCACTTGGACTATCTAGGTTAACTAGCGTGCACTTGGACTATGTAGGTTCCTTAGCGGGCACTTGGACTATCTAGGTTGCCTACCGGGCACTTGGACTATGTAGGTTAACTAGCGTGCCCTTGGACTATCTAGGTTACGTAGCGGGCACTTGGTATATAGGTTAACTAGCGGGCACTTGGACTATGTACGTTAACTAGAGGACGCTTGGACTATCTAGGTTAACTCGTGGGCCTTTGGACTATGTAGATTAACTATCGGGCACTTGGACAATCTAGGTTAACTAGCGGGCCCTTGGACTATCTAGGTTACCTAGCGGGCACTTGGACTATCTAGGTTAACGAACGGGCACTTGGAATATGCAGGTAACCTAGCGGGCACTTGGACTGTCTAGGTTACCTAGCGGGCACTTGGACTTCTCGGTTAACGAACGGGCACTTGGACTATGTAGGTTGCTTAGCGGGCACTTGGATTTTGTGAGTTCCCTATCGGGCACTTGGACTATGTAGGTTACTAGCGTGCATTTGGACTATGTAGGTTACCTAACGGGCACTTGGACTATGTAGGTTCCGTATCGGGCACTTGGACAATGTTGGTTAACTAGCGGGCACTGGGACTATGTAGGTTACCTAGCGGGCACTTGGACTATCTAGGTTAGGTAACGGGCACTTGGACTATCTAGGTTCCCTAGTGGGAACTTGGACTATGGAGGTTACCTAGCGGCCACCTTGACTATCTTGGTTGCCTAGCGGGCACTTGGACTATGTAGGTTAATTAGCGGACACTTGGACAAACTAGGTTAACGAGCGGACCCTTGCACTATGTAGGTTACCTAGCGGGCACTTGGACTTTGTAGGTCAACTAGTGGGCCCTTGGACTATCTACGTTAGCTAACGGGCACTTGGACTATCTAGGTTACCTAGCGGGCACTTGGACTATACAGTTTACCTAGTAGGCACTTGGACTATGTAGGTCACCTAGTGGGCACTTGGACTATCTAGGTTAACGAACGGGCACTTGGAATATTCAGGTAACCTAGCGGGCACTTGGACTGTCTAGGTTGCCTAGCGGGCACTTGGACTTCTAGGTTAATGAACGGGCACTTGGACTATGTAGGTTGCTTACCGATCACTGGGACTATCTAGGTTAGGTAACGGGCACTTTGAGTATCTAGGTTACCTAGCGGGAACTTGGACAATGTAAGTTACCTAGCAGGCACTTGGACTATCTAGGTTACCTAACGGACACTTTGACTATCTAGGTTACATAGCGGGCACTTGGACTATGTAGGTTAACTAGCGAGCACTTGGACTCTAGGTTACCTAGCGGGCACTTGGATTATCTAGGTTACCTAGCGGGCACTTGGACTATCTAAGTTAACGAACGGGCAATTGGACTATATAGTTTACCTAGCGGACACTTGGACTATGTAGGATCCCTATCGGACATTTGGACTACTTAGGTTACCTAGCGGGCACTTGGACTATCTAGGTTAACTAGCAAGCACTTGGATTATCTAGGTCAACTAGCGGGCCCTTGTACTATGTAGTTTAACTAGCGAGCACTTGGACTATCTAGGTTAACTAGCTGACCTTGGACTACGTAGGTTAACTAGCGGGCCCTTGGACTATGTAGGTTAACTAGCGGGCACTTGGACTATCTAGGTTAACTAGAGGGCACTTGGACTATCTAGGTTAACTAGCGTGCACTTGGACTATCTAGGTTAACTAGCGGGCACTTGGATGATCAATGTTAACTAGCGGGCACTTGGACTATCTAGGTTAGCTAACCTGCACTTGAACTAAGTATGTCCCCTGGTGGTCACTTGGACAATCTAGGTTAACTAACGGGCACTAGGACTATCTAGGTTAACTAGCGGGCACTTGGACTATCTAGGTTACCTAGCTGGCACTTGGACTATGAAGGTTCCCTAGCGGGCACTTGGATTATCTAGGTTACCTAGCGGGCACTTGGACTATGTAGGTCAACTAGCGGCCCCTTGGACTATCTAGGTTAGCTAACTGGCACTTGGACTATGTAGGTTAACTAGCGGACACTTGCACGATCTAGGTTAACTAGCAGACACTTGGACTATGTAGGTCAACTAGCGGCCCCTAGGACTATCTAGGTTAACTAGAGGGCACTTGGACTATCTAGGTTAACTAGCATGCACTTTAACTATCTAGGTTAACTAGCGGGCACTTGGATGATCAATGTTAACTAGCGGGCACTTGGACTATCTAGGTTAGCTAACGGGCACTTGAACTAAGTATTTCCCCTGGTGGGCACTTGGACACTCTAGGTTAACTAACGGGCACTAGGAGTATCTAGGTTAACTAGCGGGCACTTGGACTATCTAGGTTACCTAGCGGGCACTTGGACTATGTAGGTCAACTAGCGGCCCCTTAGACTATCTAGGTTAGCTAACTGGCACTTGGACTATGTAGGTTAACTAGCGGACACTTGCACGATCTAGGTTAACTAGCGGGCTCTTGCGCTATGTAGGTTAACTAGCGGGCCCATTGACTATATTGTTTAACTAGCGGGCACTTGGACGATCTAGGTTAACTAGCGGGCACTTGGACCATCTAGGTGAACTAGCGGGCACTTGGACGATATAGGTTAACTAGCGGACACTTGGATTATCTAGATAACCTAACGGGTACTTGGACTATGTAGGTTCCCTAGCGGGGACTTGGATTATGTGAGTTCCCTATCGGGCACTTGGACTATGTTGGTTACTAGCGGGCATTTGGACTATGTAGGTTACCTAACGGGCACTTGGACTATGTAGGTTCCGTATCGGGCACTTAGAAAATGTTGGTTAACTAGCGGGCACTGGGACTATGTAGGTTACCTAGCAGGCACTTGGATTATCTAGGTTAGGTAACGGGCACTTGGACTATCTAGGTTCCCTAGTGGGAACTTGGACTATGTAGGTTACCTAGCGGCCAATTTGACTATCTAGGTTACCTAGCGGGCACTTGGACTATGTAGGTTCCCTAGCGGGCATTTGGACTATATAGATAACCTAGCGGGCACTTAGACTTTGTAGGTTACCTAGCGGGCACTTAGATTTTGTAGGTTACCTAGCGGGTCCTTGGACTATGTAGGTTACCTAGCGGGCACTTGGACGATCTAGGATAACTAGCGTGTACTTGGACTATGTAGGTTAACTAGCAGGCCCTTGGACTATGTAGATTAACTAGCGGCACTTGGACTATCTACGTTAACTAGCGGACCCTTGGACTATGTAGATTCCCTAGCGGGCATTTGGACTATATAGATGACCTAGCGGCACTTAGAATTTGTAGGTTACCTAGCGGGCAGTTGGACTTTCTAGGTTACCTAGCTGGCACTGAACTATCTACGTTACCTAGCGGGTTCTTGGAGTATGTAGGTTACCTAGCGGGCTGTTGGACTATCTAGGTTACCAAGCGGGCACTTGGATTATCTAGGTTAACTAACGGGCACTTGGACTATGTAGGTTCCCTAGCGGGCACTTGGATTATGTAGGTTCCCTATCGGGCACTTGGACTATGTAGGTTAACTAGAGGGCATTTGGACTATGTAGGTTACCTAGCGGGCACTTGGACTATGTAGGTTCCCTTTCGGGCACTTGGAGAATGTAGGTTAACTAGGGGGCACTAGGACTATGTATGTTACCTAGCGGGCCCTTGGACTATCTAGGTTACCTAGCGGGCATTTGGACTATGTAGGCTCCCGAGCGGTCATTTGGACTATATAGATTACCTAGCGGGCACTTAGATTTTGTAGGTTACCAAGCGGGCACTTGGACTATCTAGGCTTACTAACGGGCAGTTGGACTATGTAGGTTCCCTAGCGGGCCCTTGGACTATGTAAGATCCCTAGCGGGCACTTGGACTATTTGGGTTCCCTAGCGGGCATTTGGACTATCTAGGTTACCTAACGGGCACTTGGACTATGTAGGTTCCCTAGCGGGCACTTGGATTATGTAGGTTCCCTATCGGGCACTTGGACTATGTAGGTTAACTAGCGGGCATTTGGACTATGTAGGTTACCTAGCGGGCACTTGCACTATGTAGGTTCCCTATCGGGCACTTGGAGAACGTAGGTTAACTAGGGGGCACTAGGACAATGTAGGTTACCTAGCGGGCCCTTGGACTATCTAGGTTACCTAGGGGGAACCTGGACTATGTAGGTTAACTAGTGGGCACTTGGACTATGTAGGTTCCCTAGCGGGCACTTGGACTTTGTAGGTTCCCTAGCGGGCACTTGGATTATGTAGGTTCCCTATCGGGCACTTGGACTATGTAGGTTAACTAGCGGGCACTTGGACTCTCTGGGTTACCTAGCGGGCACTTGGATTATCTAGGTTAACGAACGGGCACTTGGACTATGTAGGTTACCTAGCTGCCACTTGGACTATCTAGGTTAGCTAACAGGCACTTGGACTATTTAGGTTCCCTAGTGGGCACTTGTACTATCTAGGATACCGAGCTGGCACTTAGACTATGTAGGTCAACTAGCGGGCCCTTGGACTATCTAGGTTAGCTAACGGGCCCTTGGACTATCTAGGTGTCCTAAAGGGCACTTGGACTATCTAGGTTACCGAACAGGCACTTGGACTATCAAAGTTACCTAAAGGGCACTTGGACTATGTAGGCTAACTAGGGGGCCCTTGGACGATCTAGGTTACCTAGCGGGTACTTGAACTATCTAGGTTAACTAGGGGGCACTTGCACTATTTAGGTTACCTACCGGGCACTTGGAATATGTAGGTTAACTAGCGGACACTTGCACTATGTAGGTTACCTAGCAGGCACTTGGACTATCTAGGTTACCTAGCTGGCACTTGGACTATGAAGGTTCCCTAGCGGGCACTTGGATTATCTAGGTTACCTAGCGGGCACTTGGACTATGTAGGTCAACTAGCGGCCCCTTGGACTATCTAGGTTAGCTAACTGGCACTTGGACTATGTAGGTTAACTAGCGGACACTTGCACGATCTAGGTTAACTAGCGGACACTTGGACTATATAGGTCAACTAGCGGCCCCTAGGACTATCTAGGTTAACTAGAGGGCACTTGGACTATCTAGGTTAACTAGCATGCACTTTAACTATCTAGGTTAACTAGCGGGCACTTGGATGATCAATGTTAACTAGCGGGCACTTGGACTATCTAGGTTAGCTAACGGGCACTTGAACTAAGTATTTCCCCTGGTGGGCACTTGGACACTCTAGGTTAACTAACGGGCACTAGGAGTATCTAGGTTAACTAGCGGGCACTTGGACTATCTAGGTTACCTAGCGGGCACTTGGACTATGTAGGTCAACTAGCGGCCCCTTAGACTATCTAGGTTAGCTAACTGGCACTTGGACTATGTAGGTTAACTAGCGGACACTTGCACGTTCTAGGTTAACTAGCGGGCTCTTGCGCTATGTAGGTTAAATAGCGGGCCCATTGACTATGTTGTTTAACTAGCGGGCACTTGGACGATCTAGGTTAACTAGCGGGCACTTGGACGATCTAGGTGAACTAGCGGGCACTTGGACGATATAGGTTAACTAGCGGACACTTGGATTATCTAGATAACCTAACGGGTACTTGGACTATGTAGGTTCCCTAGCGGGGACTTGGATTATGTGAGTTCCCTATCGGGCACTTGGACTATGTTGGTTACTAGCGGGCATTTGGACTATGTAGGTTACCTAACGGGCACTTGGACTATGTAGGTTCCGTATCGGGCACTTAGAAAATGTTGGTTAACTAGCGGGCACTGGAACTATGTAGGTTACCTAGCAGGCACTTGGATTATCTAGGTTAGGTAACGGGCACTTGGACTATCTAGGTTCCCTAGTGGGAACTTGGACTATGTAGGTTACCTATCGGCCAATTTGACTATCTAGGTTACCTAGCGGGCACTTGGACTATGTAGGTTCTCTAGCGGGCATTTGGACTATATACATAACCTAGCGGGCACTTAGACTTTGTAGGTTACCTAGCGGGCACTTAGACTTTGTAGGTTACCTAGCGGGTCCTTGGACTATGTAGGTTACCTAGCGGGCACTTGGACGATCTAGGATAACTAGCGTGTACTTGGACTATGTAGGTTAACTAGCAGGCCCTAGGACTATGTAGATTAACTAGCGGCACTTGGACTATCTACGTTAACTAGCGGACCCTTGGACTATGTAGATTCCCTAGCGGGCATTTGGACTATATAGATGACCTAGCGGGCACTTAGAATTTGTAGGTTACCTAGCGGGCAGTTGGACTTTCTAGGTTACCTAGCTGGCACTGAACTATCTACGTTACCTAGCGGGTTCTTGGAGTATGTAGGTTACCTAGCGGGCTGTTGGACTATCTAGGTTACCAAGCGGGCACTTGGATTATCTAGGTTAACTAACGGGCACTTGGACTATGTAGGTTCCCTAGCGGGCACTTGGATTATGTAGGTTCCCTATCGGGCACTTGGACTATGTAGGTTAACTAGAGGGCATTTGGACTATGTAGGTTACCTAGCGGGCACTTGGACTATGTAGGTTCCCTTTCGGGCACTTGGAGAATGTAGGTTAACTAGGGGGCACTAGGACTATGTATGTTACCTAGCGGGCCCTTGGACTATCTAGGTTACCTAGCGGGCATTTGGACTATGTAGGCTCCCTAGCGGTCATTTGGACTATATAGATTACCTAGCGGGCACTTAGATTTTGTAGGTTACCAAGCGGGCACTTGGACTATCTAGGCTTACTAACGGGCAGTTGGACTATGTATGTTCCCTAGCGGGCCCTTGGACTATGTAAGATCCCTAGCGGGCACTTGGACTATTTGGGTTCCCTAGCGGGCATTTGGACTATCTAGGTTACCTAACGGGCACTTGGACTATGTAGGTTCCCTAGCGGGCACTTGGATTATGTAGGTTCCCTATCGGGCACTTGGACTATGTAGGTTAACTAGCGGGCATTTGGACTATGTAGGTTACCTACCGGGCACTTGCACTATGTAGGTTCCCTATCGGGCACTTGGAGAACGTAGGTTAACTAGGGGGCACTAGGACAATCTAGGTTAACTAGCGGGCCCTTGGACTATCTAGGTTACCTAGCGGGCACTTGGACTATCTAGGTTAACGAACGGGCACTTGGACAATGCAGGTAACCTAGCGGGCACTTGGACTGTCTAGGTTACCTAGCGGGCACTTGGACTTCTCGGTTAACGAACGGGCACTTGGACTATGTAGGTTGCTTAGCGGGCACTTGGATTTTGTGAGTTCCCTATCGGGCACTTGGACTATGTAGGTTACTAGCGTGCATTTGGACTATGTAGGTTACCTAACGGGCACTTGGACTATGTAGGTTCCGTATCGGGCACTTGGACAATGTTGGTTAACTAGCGGGCACTGGGACTATGTAGGTTACCTAGCGGGCACTTGGACTATCTAGGTTAGGTAACGGGCACTTGGACTATCTAGGTTCCCTAGTGGGAACTTGGACTATGGAGGTTACCTAGCGGCCACCTTGACTATCTTGGTTGCCTAGCGGGCACTTGGACTATGTAGGTTAATTAGCGGACACTTGGACAAACTAGGTTAACGAGCGGACCCTTGCACTATGTAGGTTACCTAGCGGGCACTTGGACTTTGTAGGTCAACTAGTGGGCCCTTGGACTATCTACGTTAGCTAACGGGCACTTGGACTATCTAGGTTACCTAGCGGGCACTTGGACTATACAGTTTACCTAGTAGGCACTTGGACTATGTAGGTCACCTAGTGGGCACTTGGACTATCTAGGTTAACGAACGGGCACTTGGAATATTCAGGTAACCTAGCGGGCACTTGGACTGTCTAGGTTGCCTAGCGGGCACTTGGACTTCTAGGTTAATGAACGGGCACTTGGACTATGTAGGTTGCTTACCGATCACTGGGACTATCTAGGTTAGGTAACGGGCACTTTGAGTATCTAGGTTACCTAGCGGGAACTTGGACAATGTAAGTTACCTAGCAGGCACTTGGACTATCTAGGTTACCTAACGGACACTTTGACTATCTAGGTTACATAGCGGGCACTTGGACTATGTAGGTTAACTAGCGAGCACTTGGACTCTAGGTTACCTAGCGGGCACTTGGATTATCTAGGTTACCTAGCGGGCACTTGGACTATCTAAGTTAACGAACGGGCAATTGGACTATATAGTTTACCTAGCGGACACTTGGACTATGTAGGATCCCTATCGGACATTTGGACTACTTAGGTTACCTAGCGGGCACTTGGACTATCTAGGTTAACTAGCAAGCACTTGGATTATCTAGGTCAACTAGCGGGCCCTTGTACTATGTAGTTTAACTAGCGAGCACTTGGACTATCTAGGTTAACTGGCTGACCTTGGACTACGTAGGTTAACTAGCGGGCCCTTGGACTATGTAGGTTAACTAGCGGGCACTTGGACTATCTAGGTTAACTAGAGGGCACTTGGACTATCTAGGTTAACTAGCGTGCACTTGGACTATCTAGGTTAACTAGCGGGCACTTGGATGATCAATGTTAACTAGCGGGCACTTGGACTATCTAGGTTAGCTAACCTGCACTTGAACTAAGTATGTCCCCTGGTGGTCACTTGGACAATCTAGGTTAACTAACGGGCACTAGGACTATCTAGGTTAACTAGCGGGCACTTGGACTATCTAGGTTACCTAGCTGGCACTTGGACTATGAAGGTTCCCTAGCGGGCACTTGGATTATCTAGGTTACCTAGCGGGCACTTGGACTATGTAGGTCAACTAGCGGCCCCTTGGACTATCTAGGTTAGCTAACTGGCACTTGGACTATGTAGGTTAACTAGCGGACACTTGCACGATCTAGGTTAACTAGCAGACACTTGGACTATGTAGGTCAACTAGCGGCCCCTAGGACTATCTAGGTTAACTAGAGGGCACTTGGACTATCTAGGTTAACTAGCATGCACTTTAACTATCTAGGTTAACTAGCGGGCACTTGGATGATCAATGTTAACTAGCGGGCACTTGGACTATCTAGGTTAGCTAACGGGCACTTGAACTAAGTATTTCCCCTGGTGGGCACTTGGACACTCTAGGTTAACTAACGGGCACTAGGAGTATCTAGGTTAACTAGCGGGCACTTGGACTATCTAGGTTACCTAGCGGGCACTTGGACTATGTAGGTCAACTAGCGGCCCCTTAGACTATCTAGGTTAGCTAACTGGCACTTGGACTATGTAGGTTAACTAGCGGACACTTGCACGATCTAGGTTAACTAGCGGGCACTTGGACGATCTAGGTGAACTAGCGGGCACTTGGACGATATAGGTTAACTAGCGGACACTTGGATTATCTAGATAACCTAACGGGTACTTGGACTATGTAGGTTCCCTAGCGGGGACTTGGATTATGTGAGTTCCCTATCGGGCACTTGGACTATGTTGGTTACTAGCGGGCATTTGGACTATGTAGGTTACCTAACGGGCACTTGGACTATGTAGGTTCCGTATCGGGCACTTAGAAAATGTTGGTTAACTAGCGGGCACTGGGACTATGTAGGTTACCTAGCAGGCACTTGGATTATCTAGGTTAGGTAACGGGCACTTGGACTATCTAGGTTCCCTAGTGGGAACTTGGACTATGTAGGTTACCTAGCGGCCAATTTGACTATCTAGGTTACCTAGCGGGCACTTGGACTATGTAGGTTCTCTAGCGGGCATTTGGACTATATACATAACCTAGCGGGCACTTAGACTTTGTAGGTTACCTAGCGGGCACTTAGACTTTGTAGGTTACCTAGCGGGTCCTTGGACTATGTAGGTTACCTAGCGGGCACTTGGACGATCTAGGATAACTAGCGTGTACTTGGACTATGTAGGTTAACTAGCAGGCCCTTGGACTATGTAGATTAACTAGCGGCACTTGGACTATCTACGTTAACTAGCGGACCCTTGGACTATGTAGATTCCCTAGCGGGCATTTGGACTATATAGATGACCTAGCGGGCACTTAGAATTTGTAGGTTACCTAGCGGGCAGTTGGACTTTCTAGGTTACCTAGCTGGCACTGAACTATCTACGTTACCTAGCGGGTTCTTGGAGTATGTAGGTTACCTAGCGGGCTGTTGGACTATCTAGGTTACCAAGCGGGCACTTGGATTATCTAGGTTAACTAACGGGCACTTGGACTATGTAGGTTCCCTAGCGGGCACTTGGATTATGTAGGTTCCCTATCGGGCACTTGGACTATGTAGGTTAACTAGAGGGCATTTGGACTATGTAGGTTACCTAGCGGGCACTTGGACTATGTAGGTTCCCTTTCGGGCACTTGGAGAATGTAGGTTAACTAGGGGGCACTAGGACTATGTATGTTACCTAGCGGGCCCTTGGACTATCTAGGTTACCTAGCGGGCATTTGGACTATGTAGGCTCCCTAGCGGTCATTTGGACTATATAGATTACCTAGCGGGCACTTAGATTTTGTAGGTTACCAAGCGTGCACTTGGACTATCTAGGCTTACTAACGGGCAGTTGGACTATGTAGGTTCCCTAGCGGGCCCTTGGACTATGTAAGATCCCTAGCGGGCACTTGGACTATTTGGGTTCCCTAGCGGGCATTTGGACTATCTAGGTTACCTAACGGGCACTTGGACTATGTAGGTTCCCTAGCGGGCACTTGGATTATGTAGGTTCCCTATCGGGCACTTGGACTATGTAGGTTAACTAGCGGGCATTTGGACTATGTAGGTTACCTAGCGGGCACTTGCACTATGTAGGTTCCCTATCGGGCACTTGGAGAACGTAGGTTAACTAGGGGGCACTAGGACAATGTAGGTTACCTAGCGGGCCCTTGGACTATCTAGGTTACCTAGGGGGAACCTGGACTATGTAGGTTAACTAGTGGGCACTTGGACTATGTAGGTTCCCTAGCGGGCACTTGGACTTTGTAGGTTCCCTAGCAGGCACTTGGATTATGTAGGTTCCCTATCGGGCACTTGGACTATGTAGGTTAACTAGCGGGCACTTGGACTCTCTGGGTTACCTAGCGGGCACTTGGATTATCTAGGTTAACGAACGGGCACTTGGACTATGTAGGTTACCTAGCTGCCACTTGGACTATCTAGGTTAGCTAACAGGCACTTGGACTATTTAGGTTCCCTAGTGGGCACTTGTACTATCTAGGATACCGAGCTGGCACTTAGACTATGTAGGTCAACTAGCGGGCCCTTGGACTATCTAGGTTAGCTAACGGGCCCTTGGACTATCTAGGTGTCCTAAAGGGCACTTGGACTATCTAGGTTACCGAACAGGCACTTGGACTATCAAAGTTACCTAAAGGGCACTTGGACTATGTAGGCTAACTAGGGGGCCCTTGGACGATCTAGGTTACCTAGCGGGTACTTGAACTATCTAGGTTAACTAGGGGGCACTTGCACTATTTAGGTTACCTACCGGGCACTTGGAATATGTAGGTTAACTAGCAGACACTTGCACTATGTAGGTTACCTAGCAGGCACTTGGACTATCTAGGTTACCTAGCTGGCACTTGGACTATGAAGGTTCCCTAGCGGGCACTTGGATTATCTAGGTTACCTAGCGGGCACTTGGACTATGTAGGTCAACTAGCGGCCCCTTGGACTATCTAGGTTAGCTAACTGGCACTTGGACTATGTAGGTTAACTAGCGGACACTTGCACGATCTAGGTTAACTAGCGGACACTTGGACTATATAGGTCAACTAGCGGCCCCTAGGACTATCTAGGTTAACTAGAGGGCACTTGGACTATCTAGGTTAACTAGCATGCACTTTAACTATCTAGGTTAACTAGCGGGCACTTGGATGATCAATGTTAACTAGCGGGCACTTGGACTATCTAGGTTAGCTAACGGGCACTTGAACTAAGTATTTCCCCTGGTGGGCACTTGGACACTCTAGGTTAACTAACGGGCACTAGGAGTATCTAGGTTAACTAGCGGGCACTTGGACTATCTAGGTTACCTAGCGGGCACTTGGACTATGTAGGTCAACTAGCGGCCCCTTAGACTATCTAGGTTAGCTAACTGGCACTTGGACTATGTAGGTTAACTAGCGGACACTTGCACGTTCTAGGTTAACTAGCGGGCTCTTGCGCTATGTAGGTTAAATAGCGGGCCCATTGACTATGTTGTTTAACTAGCGGGCACTTGGACGATCTAGGTTAACTAGCGGGCACTTGGACGATCTAGGTGAACTAGCGGGCACTTGGACGATATAGGTTAACTAGCGGACACTTGGATTATCTAGATAACCTAACGGGTACTTGGACTATGTAGGTTCCCTAGCGGGGACTTGGATTATGTGAGTTCCCTATCGGGCACTTGGACTATGTTGGTTACTAGCGGGCATTTGGACTATGTAGGTTACCTAACGGGCACTTGGACTATGTAGGTTCCGTATCGGGCACTTAGAAAATGTTGGTTAACTAGCGGGCACTGGAACTATGTAGGTTACCTAGCAGGCACTTGGATTATCTAGGTTAGGTAACGGGCACTTGGACTATCTAGGTTCCCTAGTGGGAACTTGGACTATGTAGGTTACCTAGCGGCCAATTTGACTATCTAGGTTACCTAGCGGGCACTTGGACTATGTAGGTTCTCTAGCGGGCATTTGGACTATATACATAACCTAGCGGGCACTTAGACTTTGTAGGTTACCTAGCGGGCACTTAGACTTTGTAGGTTACCTAGCGGGTCCTTGGACTATGTAGGTTACCTAGCGGGCACTTGGATGATCTAGGATAACTAGCGTGTACTTGGACTATGTAGGTTAACTAGCAGGCCCTAGGACTATGTAGATTAACTAGCGGCACTTGGACTATCTACGTTAACTAGCGGACCCTTGGACTATGTAGATTCCCTAGCGGGCATTTGGACTATATAGATGACCTAGCGGGCACTTAGAATTTGTAGGTTACCTAGCGGGCAGTTGGACTTTCTAGGTTACCTAGCTGGCACTGAACTATCTACGTTACCTAGCGGGTTCTTGGAGTATGTAGGTTACCTAGCGGGCTGTTGGACTATCTAGGTTACCAAGCGGGCACTTGGATTATCTAGGTTAACTAACGGGCACTTGGACTATGTAGGTTCCCTAGCGGGCACTTGGATTATGTAGGTTCCCTATCGGGCACTTGGACTATGTAGGTTAACTAGAGGGCATTTGGACTATGTAGGTTACCTAGCGGGCACTTGGACTATGTAGGTTCCCTTTCGGGCACTTGGAGAATGTAGGTTAACTAGGGGGCACTAGGACTATGTATGTTACCTAGCGGGCCCTTGGACTATCTAGGTTACCTAGCGGGCATTTGGACTATGTAGGCTCCCTAGCGGTCATTTGGACTATATAGATTACCTAGCGGGCACTTAGATTTTGTAGGTTACCAAGCGGGCACTTGGACTATCTAGGCTTACTAACGGGCAGTTGGACTATGTATGTTCCCTAGCGGGCCCTTGGACTATGTAAGATCCCTAGCGGGCACTTGGACTATTTGGGTTCCCTAGCGGGCATTTGGACTATCTAGGTTACCTAACGGGCACTTGGACTATGTAGGTTCCCTAGCGGGCACTTGGATTATGTAGGTTCCCTATCGGGCACTTGGACTATGTAGGTTAACTAGCGGGCATTTGGACTATGTAGGTTACCTAGCGGGCACTTGCACTATGTAGGTTCCCTATCGGGCACTTGGAGAACGTAGGTTAACTAGGGGGCACTAGGACAATCTAGGTTAACTAGCGGGCCCTTGGACTATCTAGGTTACCTAGCGGGCACTTGGACTATCTAGGTTAACGAACGGGCACTTGGAATATGCAGGTAACCTAGCGGGCACTTGGACTGTCTAGGTTACCTAGCGGGCACTTGGACTTCTCGGTTAACGAACGGGCACTTGGACTATGTAGGTTGCTTAGCGGGCACTTGGATTTTGTGAGTTCCCTATCGGGCACTTGGACTATGTAGGTTAACTAGCGGGCATTTGGACTATGTAGGTTACCTAGCGGGCACTTGCACTATGTAGGTTCCCTATCGGGCACTTGGAGAACGTAGGTTAACTAGGGGGCACTAGGACAATCTAGGTTAACTAGCGGGCCCTTGGACTATCTAGGTTACCTAGCGGGCACTTGGACTATCTAGGTTAACGAACGGGCACTTGGAATATGCAGGTAACCTAGCGGGCACTTGGACTGTCTAGGTTACCTAGCGGGCACTTGGACTTCTCGGTTAACGAACGGGCACTTGGACTATGTAGGTTGCTTAGCGGGCACTTGGATTTTGTGAGTTCCCTATCGGGCACTTGGACTATGTAGGTTACTAGCGTGCATTTGGACTATGTAGGTTACCTAACGGGCACTTGGACTATGTAGGTTCCGTATCGGGCACTTGGACAATGTTGGTTAACTAGCGGGCACTGGGACTATGTAGGTTACCTAGCGGGCACTTGGACTATCTAGGTTAGGTAACGGGCACTTGGACTATCTAGGTTCCCTAGTGGGAACTTGGACTATGGAGGTTACCTAGCGGCCACCTTGACTATCTTGGTTGCCTAGCGGGCACTTGGACTATGTAGGTTAATTAGCGGACACTTGGACAAACTAGGTTAACGAGCGGACCCTTGCACTATGTAGGTTACCTAGCGGGCACTTGGACTTTGTAGGTCAACTAGTGGGCCCTTGGACTATCTACGTTAGCTAACGGGCACTTGGACTATCTAGGTTACCTAGCGGGCACTTGGACTATACAGTTTACCTAGTAGGCACTTGGACTATGTAGGTCACCTAGTGGGCACTTGGACTATCTAGGTTAACGAACGGGCACTTGGAATATTCAGGTAACCTAGCGGGCACTTGGACTGTCTAGGTTGCCTAGCGGGCACTTGGACTTCTAGGTTAATGAACGGGCACTTGGACTATGTAGGTTGCTTACCGATCACTGGGACTATCTAGGTTAGGTAACGGGCACTTTGAGTATCTAGGTTACCTAGCGGGAACTTGGACAATGTAAGTTACCTAGCAGGCACTTGGACTATCTAGGTTACCTAACGGACACTTTGACTATCTAGGTTACATAGCGGGCACTTGGACTATGTAGGTTAACTAGCGAGCACTTGGACTCTAGGTTACCTAGCGGGCACTTGGATTATCTAGGTTACCTAGCGGGCACTTGGACTATCTAAGTTAACGAACGGGCAATTGGACTATATAGTTTACCTAGCGGACACTTGGACTATGTAGGATCCCTATCGGACATTTGGACTACTTAGGTTACCTAGCGGGCACTTGGACTATCTAGGTTAACTAGCAAGCACTTGGATTATCTAGGTCAACTAGCGGGCCCTTGTACTATGTAGTTTAACTAGCGAGCACTTGGACTATCTAGGTTAACTGGCTGACCTTGGACTACGTAGGTTAACTAGCGGGCCCTTGGACTATGTAGGTTAACTAGCGGGCACTTGGACTATCTAGGTTAACTAGAGGGCACTTGGACTATCTAGGTTAACTAGCGTGCACTTGGACTATCTAGGTTAACTAGCGGGCACTTGGATGATCAATGTTAACTAGCGGGCACTTGGACTATCTAGGTTAGCTAACCTGCACTTGAACTAAGTATGTCCCCTGGTGGTCACTTGGACAATCTAGGTTAACTAACGGGCACTAGGACTATCTAGGTTAACTAGCGGGCACTTGGACTATCTAGGTTACCTAGCTGGCACTTGGACTATGAAGGTTCCCTAGCGGGCACTTGGATTATCTAGGTTACCTAGCGGGCACTTGGACTATGTAGGTCAACTAGCGGCCCCTTGGACTATCTAGGTTAGCTAACTGGCACTTGGACTATGTAGGTTAACTAGCGGACACTTGCACGATCTAGGTTAACTAGCAGACACTTGGACTATGTAGGTCAACTAGCGGCCCCTAGGACTATCTAGGTTAACTAGAGGGCACTTGGACTATCTAGGTTAACTAGCATGCACTTTAACTATCTAGGTTAACTAGCGGGCACTTGGATGATCAATGTTAACTAGCGGGCACTTGGACTATCTAGGTTAGCTAACGGGCACTTGAACTAAGTATTTCCCCTGGTGGGCACTTGGACACTCTAGGTTAACTAACGGGCACTAGGAGTATCTAGGTTAACTAGCGGGCACTTGGACTATCTAGGTTACCTAGCGGGCACTTGGACTATGTAGGTCAACTAGCGGCCCCTTAGACTATCTAGGTTAGCTAACTGGCACTTGGACTATGTAGGTTAACTAGCGGACACTTGCACGATCTAGGTTAACTAGCGGGCTCTTGCGCTATGTAGGTTAACTAGCGGGCCCATTGACTATATTGTTTAACTAGCGGGCACTTGGACGATCTAGGTTAACTAGCGGGCACTTGGACCATCTAGGTGAACTAGCGGGCACTTGGACGATATAGGTTAACTAGCGGACACTTGGATTATCTAGATAACCTAACGGGTACTTGGACTATGTAGGTTCCCTAGCGGGGACTTGGATTATGTGAGTTCCCTATCGGGCACTTGGACTATGTTGGTTACTAGCGGGCATTTGGACTATGTAGGTTACCTAACGGGCACTTGGACAATGTAGGTTCCGTATCGGCCACTTAGAAAATGTTGGTTAACTAGCGGGCACTGGGACTATGTAGGTTACCTAGCAGGCACTTGGATTATCTAGGTTAGGTAACGGGCACTTGGACTATCTAGGTTCCCTAGTGGGAACTTGGACTATGTAGGTTACCTAGCGGCCAATTTGACTATCTAGGTTACCTAGCGGGCACTTGGACTATGTAGGTTCCCTAGCGGGCATTTGGACTATATAGATAACCTAGCGGGCACTTAGACTTTGTAGGTTACCTAGCGGGCACTTAGACTTTGTAGGTTACCTAGCGGGTCCTTGGACTATGTAGGTTACCTAGCGGGCACTTGGACGATCTAGGATAACTAGCGTGTACTTGGACTATGTAGGTTAACTAGCAGGCCCTTGGACTATGTAGATTAACTAGCGGCACTTGGACTATCTACGTTAACTAGCGGACCCTTGGACTATGTAGATTCCCTAGCGGGCATTTGGACTATATAGATGACCTAGCGGGCACTCAGAATTTGTAGGTTACCCAGCGGGCAGTTGGACTTTCTAGGTTACCTAGCTGGCACTGAACTATCTACGTTACCTAGCGGGTTCTTGGAGTATGTAGGTTACCTAGCGGGCTGTTGGACTATCTAGGTTACCAAGCGGGCACTTGGATTATCTAGGTTAACTAACGGGCACTTGGACTATGTAGGTTCCCTAGCGGGCACTTGGATTATGTAGGTTCCCTATCGGGCACTTGGACTATGTAGGTTAACTAGAGGGCATTTGGACTATGTAGGTTACCTAGCGGGCACTTGGACTATGTAGGTTCCCTTTCGGGCACTTGGAGAATGTAGGTTAACTAGGGGGCACTAGGACTATGTATGTTACCTAGCGGGCCCTTGGACTATCTAGGTTACCTAGCGGGCATTTGGACTATGTAGGCTCCCTAGCGGTCATTTGGACTATATAGATTACCTAGCGGGCACTTAGATTTTGTAGGTTACCAAGCGGGCACTTGGACTATCTAGGCTTACTAACGGGCAGTTGGACTATGTATGTTCCCTAGCGGGCCCTTGGACTATGTAAGATCCCTAGCGGGCACTTAGACTATTTGGGTTCCCTAGCGGGCATTTGGACTATCTAGGTTACCTAACGGGCACTTGGACTATGTAGGTTCCCTAGCGGGCACTTGGATTATGTAGGTTCCCTATCGGGCACTTGGACTATGTAGGTTAACTAGCGGGCATTTGGACTATGTAGGTTACCTAGCGGGCACTTGCACTATGTAGGTTCCCTATCGGGCACTTGGAGAACGTAGGTTAACTAGGGGGCACTAGGACAATCTAGGTTAACTAGCGGGCCCTTGGACTATCTAGGTTACCTAGCGGGCACTTGGACTATCTAGGTTAACGAACGGGCACTTGGAATATGCAGGTAACCTAGCGGGCACTTGGACTGTCTAGGTTACCTAGCGGGCACTTGGACTTCTCGGTTAACGAACGGGCACTTGGACTATGTAGGTTGCTTAGCGGGCACTTGGATTTTGTGAGTTCCCTATCGGGCACTTGGACTATGTAGGTTAACTAGCGGGCATTTGGACTATGTAGGTTACCTAGCGGGCACTTGCACTATGTAGGTTCCCTATCGGGCACTTGGAGAACGTAGGTTAACTAGGGGGCACTAGGACAATCTAGGTTAACTAGCGGGCCCTTGGACTATCTAGGTTACCTAGCGGGCACTTGGACTATCTAGGTTAACGAACGGGCACTTGGAATATGCAGGTAACCTAGCGGGCACTTGGACTGTCTAGGTTACCTAGCGGGCACTTGGACTTCTCGGTTAACGAACGGGCACTTGGACTATGTAGGTTGCTTAGCGGGCACTTGGATTTTGTGAGTTCCCTATCGGGCACTTGGACTATGTAGGTTACTAGCGTGCATTTGGACTATGTAGGTTACCTAACGGGCACTTGGACTATGTAGGTTCCGTATCGGGCACTTGGACAATGTTGGTTAACTAGCGGGCACTGGGACTATGTAGGTTACCTAGCGGGCACTTGGACTATCTAGGTTAGGTAACGGGCACTTGGACTATCTAGGTTCCCTAGTGGGAACTTGGACTATGGAGGTTACCTAGCGGCCACCTTGACTATCTTGGTTGCCTAGCGGGCACTTGGACTATGTAGGTTAATTAGCGGACACTTGGACAAACTAGGTTAACGAGCGGACCCTTGCACTATGTAGGTTACCTAGCGGGCACTTGGACTTTGTAGGTCAACTAGTGGGCCCTTGGACTATCTACGTTAGCTAACGGGCACTTGGACTATCTAGGTTACCTAGCGGGCACTTGGACTATACAGTTTACCTAGTAGGCACTTGGACTATGTAGGTCACCTAGTGGGCACTTGGACTATCTAGGTTAACGAACGGGCACTTGGAATATTCAGGTAACCTAGCGGGCACTTGGACTGTCTAGGTTGCCTAGCGGGCACTTGGACTTCTAGGTTAATGAACGGGCACTTGGACTATGTAGGTTGCTTACCGATCACTGGGACTATCTAGGTTAGGTAACGGGCACTTTGAGTATCTAGGTTACCTAGCGGGAACTTGGACAATGTAAGTTACCTAGCAGGCACTTGGACTATCTAGGTTACCTAACGGACACTTTGACTATCTAGGTTACATAGCGGGCACTTGGACTATGTAGGTTAACTAGCGAGCACTTGGACTCTAGGTTACCTAGCGGGCACTTGGATTATCTAGGTTACCTAGCGGGCACTTGGACTATCTAAGTTAACGAACGGGCAATTGGACTATATAGTTTACCTAGCGGACACTTGGACTATGTAGGATCCCTATCGGACATTTGGACTACTTAGGTTACCTAGCGGGCACTTGGACTATCTAGGTTAACTAGCAAGCACTTGGATTATCTAGGTCAACTAGCGGGCCCTTGTACTATGTAGTTTAACTAGCGAGCACTTGGACTATCTAGGTTAACTGGCTGACCTTGGACTACGTAGGTTAACTAGCGGGCCCTTGGACTATGTAGGTTAACTAGCGGGCACTTGGACTATCTAGGTTAACTAGAGGGCACTTGGACTATCTAGGTTAACTAGCGTGCACTTGGACTATCTAGGTTAACTAGCGGGCACTTGGATGATCAATGTTAACTAGCGGGCACTTGGACTATCTAGGTTAGCTAACCTGCACTTGAACTAAGTATGTCCCCTGGTGGTCACTTGGACAATCTAGGTTAACTAACGGGCACTAGGACTATCTAGGTTAACTAGCGGGCACTTGGACTATCTAGGTTACCTAGCTGGCACTTGGACTATGAAGGTTCCCTAGCGGGCACTTGGATTATCTAGGTTACCTAGCGGGCACTTGGACTATGTAGGTCAACTAGCGGCCCCTTGGACTATCTAGGTTAGCTAACTGGCACTTGGACTATGTAGGTTAACTAGCGGACACTTGCACGATCTAGGTTAACTAGCAGACACTTGGACTATGTAGGTCAACTAGCGGCCCCTAGGACTATCTAGGTTAACTAGAGGGCACTTGGACTATCTAGGTTAACTAGCATGCACTTTAACTATCTAGGTTAACTAGCGGGCACTTGGATGATCAATGTTAACTAGCGGGCACTTGGACTATCTAGGTTAGCTAACGGGCACT
This sequence comes from Tenrec ecaudatus, assembly GCF_050624435.1. NCBI lineage: Eukaryota > Metazoa > Chordata > Mammalia > Afrosoricida > Tenrecidae > Tenrec > Tenrec ecaudatus. The sequence continues at coordinate 915,383 of NW_027459452.1, forward strand.
TGAACTAAGTATTTCCCCTGGTGGGCACTTGGACACTCTAGGTTAACTAACGGGCACTAGGAGTATCTAGGTTAACTAGCGGGCACTTGGACTATCTAGGTTACCTAGCGGGCACTTGGACTATGTAGGTCAACTAGCGGCCCCTTAGACTATCTAGGTTAGCTAACTGGCACTTGGACTATGTAGGTTAACTAGCGGACACTTGCACGATCTAGGTTAACTAGCGGGCTCTTGCGCTATGTAGGTTAACTAGCGGGCCCATTGACTATATTGTTTAACTAGCGGGCACTTGGACGATCTAGGTTAACTAGCGGGCACTTGGACCATCTAGGTGAACTAGCGGGCACTTGGACGATATAGGTTAACTAGCGGACACTTGGATTATCTAGATAACCTAACGGGTACTTGGACTATGTAGGTTCCCTAGCGGGGACTTGGATTATGTGAGTTCCCTATCGGGCACTTGGACTATGTTGGTTACTAGCGGGCATTTGGACTATGTAGGTTACCTAACGGGCACTTGGACTATGTAGGTTCCGTATCGGCCACTTAGAAAATGTTGGTTAACTAGCGGGCACTGGGACTATGTAGGTTACCTAGCAGGCACTTGGATTATCTAGGTTAGGTAACGGGCACTTGGACTATCTAGGTTCCCTAGTGGGAACTTGGACTATGTAGGTTACCTAGCGGCCAATTTGACTATCTAGGTTACCTAGCGGGCACTTGGACTATGTAGGTTCCCTAGCGGGCATTTGGACTATATAGATAACCTAGCGGGCACTTAGACTTTGTAGGTTACCTAGCGGGCACTTAGACTTTGTAGGTTACCTAGCGGGTCCTTGGACTATGTAGGTTACCTAGCGGGCACTTGGACGATCTAGGATAACTAGCGTGTACTTGGACTATGTAGGTTAACTAGCAGGCCCTTGGACTATGTAGATTAACTAGCGGCACTTGGACTATCTACGTTAACTAGCGGACCCTTGGACTATGTAGATTCCCTAGCGGGCATTTGGACTATATAGATGACCTAGCGGGCACTTAGAATTTGTAGGTTACCCAGCGGGCAGTTGGACTTTCTAGGTTACCTAGCTGGCACTGAACTATCTACGTTACCTAGCGGGTTCTTGGAGTATGTAGGTTACCTAGCGGGCTGTTGGACTATCTAGGTTACCAAGCGGGCACTTGGATTATCTAGGTTAACTAACGGGCACTTGGACTATGTAGGTTCCCTAGCGGGCACTTGGATTATGTAGGTTCCCTATCGGGCACTTGGACTATGTAGGTTAACTAGAGGGCATTTGGACTATGTAGGTTACCTAGCGGGCACTTGGACTATGTAGGTTCCCTTTCGGGCACTTGGAGAATGTAGGTTAACTAGGGGGCACTAGGACTATGTATGTTACCTAGCGGGCCCTTGGACTATCTAGGTTACCTAGCGGGCATTTGGACTATGTAGGCTCCCTAGCGGTCATTTGGACTATATAGATTACCTAGCGGGCACTTAGATTTTGTAGGTTACCAAGCGTGCACTTGGACTATCTAGGCTTACTAACGGGCAGTTGGACTATGTAGGTTCCCTAGCGGGCCCTTGGACTATGTAAGATCCCTAGCGGGCACTTGGACTATTTGGGTTCCCTAGCGGGCATTTGGACTATCTAGGTTACCTAACGGGCACTTGGACTATGTAGGTTCCCTAGCGGGCACTTGGATTATGTAGGTTCCCTATCGGGCACTTGGACTATGTAGGTTAACTAGCGGGCATTTGGACTATGTAGGTTACCTAGCGGGCACTTGCACTATGTAGGTTCCCTATCGGGCACTTGGAGAACGTAGGTTAACTAGGGGGCACTAGGACAATGTAGGTTACCTAGCGGGCCCTTGGACTATCTAGGTTACCTAGGGGGAACCTGGACTATGTAGGTTAACTAGTGGGCACTTGGACTATGTAGGTTCCCTAGCGGGCACTTGGACTTTGTAGGTTCCCTAGCAGGCACTTGGATTATGTAGGTTCCCTATCGGGCACTTGGACTATGTAGGTTAACTAGCGGGCACTTGGACTCTCTGGGTTACCTAGCGGGCACTTGGATTATCTAGGTTAACGAACGGGCACTTGGACTATGTAGGTTACCTAGCTGCCACTTGGACTATCTAGGTTAGCTAACAGGCACTTGGACTATTTAGGTTCCCTAGTGGGCACTTGTACTATCTAGGATACCGAGCTGGCACTTAGACTATGTAGGTCAACTAGCGGGCCCTTGGACTATCTAGGTTAGCTAACGGGCCCTTGGACTATCTAGGTGTCCTAAAGGGCACTTGGACTATCTAGGTTACCGAACAGGCACTTGGACTATCAAAGTTACCTAAAGGGCACTTGGACTATGTAGGCTAACTAGGGGGCCCTTGGACGATCTAGGTTACCTAGCGGGTACTTGAACTATCTAGGTTAACTAGGGGGCACTTGCACTATTTAGGTTACCTACCGGGCACTTGGAATATGTAGGTTAACTAGCAGACACTTGCACTATGTAGGTTACCTAGCAGGCACTTGGACTATCTAGGTTACCTAGCTGGCACTTGGACTATGAAGGTTCCCTAGCGGGCACTTGGATTATCTAGGTTACCTAGCGGGCACTTGGACTATGTAGGTCAACTAGCGGCCCCTTGGACTATCTAGGTTAGCTAACTGGCACTTGGACTATGTAGGTTAACTAGCGGACACTTGCACGATCTAGGTTAACTAGCGGACACTTGGACTATATAGGTCAACTAGCGGCCCCTAGGACTATCTAGGTTAACTAGAGGGCACTTGGACTATCTAGGTTAACTAGCATGCACTTTAACTATCTAGGTTAACTAGCGGGCACTTGGATGATCAATGTTAACTAGCGGGCACTTGGACTATCTAGGTTAGCTAACGGGCACTTGAACTAAGTATTTCCCCTGGTGGGCACTTGGACACTCTAGGTTAACTAACGGGCACTAGGAGTATCTAGGTTAACTAGCGGGCACTTGGACTATCTAGGTTACCTAGCGGGCACTTGGACTATGTAGGTCAACTAGCGGCCCCTTAGACTATCTAGGTTAGCTAACTGGCACTTGGACTATGTAGGTTAACTAGCGGACACTTGCACGATCTAGGTTAACTAGCGGACACTTGGACTATATAGGTCAACTAGCGGCCCCTTGGACTATCTAGGTTAACTAGAGGGCACTTGGACTATCTAGGTTAACTAGCATGCACTTTAACTATCTAGGTTAACTAGCGGGCACTTGGATGATCAATGTTAACTAGCGGCACTTGGACTATCTAGGTTAGCTAACGGGCACTTGAACTAAGTATTTCCCCTGGTGGGCACTTGGACACTCTAGGTTAACTAACGGGCACTAGGAGTATCTAGGTTAACTAGCGGGCACTTGGACTATACAGTTTACCTAGCGGACACTTGGACTATGTAGGTCAACTAGCGGCCCCTTAGACTATCTAGGTTAGCTAACTGGCACTTGGACTATGTAGGTTAACTAGCGGACACTTGCACGATCTAGGTTAACTAGCGGGCTCTTTCGCTATGTAGGTTAAATAGCGGGCCCATTGACTATGTTGTTTAACTAGCGGGCACTTGGACGATCTAGGTTAACTAGCGGGCACTTGGACGATCTAGGTGAACTAGCGGGCACTTGGACGATATAGGTTAACTAGCGGACACTTGGATTATCTAGATAACCTAACGGGTACTTGGACTATGTAGGTTCCCTAGCGGGGACTTGGATTATGTGAGTTCCCTATCGGGCACTTGGACTATGTTGGTTACTAGCGGGCATTTGGACTATGTAGGTTACCTAACGGGCACTTGGACTATGTAGGTTCCGTATCGGGCACTTAGAAAATGTTGGTTAACTAGCGGGCACTGGGACTATGTAGGTTACCTAGCAGGCACTTGGATTATCTAGGTTAGGTAACGGGCACTTGGACTATCTAGGTTCCCTAGTGGGAACTTGGACTATGTAGGTTACCTAGCGGCCAATTTGACTATCTAGGTTACCTAGCGGGCACTTGGACTATGTAGGTTCTCTAGCGGGCATTTGGACTATATACATAACCTAGCGGGCACTTAGACTTTGTAGGTTACCTAGCGGGCACTTAGACTTTGTAGGTTACCTAGCGGGTCCTTGGACTATGTAGGTTACCTAGCGGGCACTTGGACGATCTAGGATAACTAGCGTGTACTTGGACTATGTAGGTTAACTAGCAGGCCCTTGGACTATGTAGATTAACTAGCGGCACTTGGACTATCTACGTTAACTAGCGGACCCTTGGACTATGTAGATTCCCTAGCGGGCATTTGGACTATATAGATGACCTAGCGGGCACTTAGAATTTGTAGGTTACCTAGCGGGCAGTTGGACTTTCTAGGTTACCTAGCTGGCACTGAACTATCTACGTTACCTAGCGGGTTCTTGGAGTATGTAGGTTACCTAGCGGGCTGTTGGACTATCTAGGTTACCAAGCGGGCACTTGGATTATCTAGGTTAACTAACGGGCACTTGGACTATGTAGGTTCCCTAGCGGGCACTTGGATTATGTAGGTTCCCTATCGGGCACTTGGACTATGTAGGTTAACTAGAGGGCATTTGGACTATGTAGGTTACCTAGCGGGCACTTGGACTATGTAGGTTCCCTTTCGGGCACTTGGAGAATGTAGGTTAACTAGGGGGCACTAGGACTATGTATGTTACCTAGCGGGCCCTTGGACTATCTAGGTTACCTAGCGGGCATTTGGACTATGTAGGCTCCCTAGCGGTCATTTGGACTATATAGATTACCTAGCGGGCACTTAGATTTTGTAGGTTACCAAGCGGGCACTTGGACTATCTAGGCTTACTAACGGGCAGTTGGACTATGTAGGTTCCCTAGCGGGCCCTTGGACTATGTAAGATCCCTAGCGGGCACTTGGACTATTTGGGTTCCCTAGCGGGCATTTGGACTATCTAGGTTACCTAACGGGCACTTGGACTATGTAGGTTCCCTAGCGGGCACTTGGATTATGTAGGTTCCCTATCGGGCACTTGGACTATGTAGGTTAACTAGCGGGCATTTGGACTATGTAGGTTACCTAGCGGGCACTTGCACTATGTAGGTTCCCTATCGGGCACTTGGAGAACGTAGGTTAACTAGGGGGCACTAGGACAATGTAGGTTACCTAGCGGGCCCTTGGACTATCTAGGTTACCTAGGGGGAACCTGGACTATGTAGGTTAACTAGTGGGCACTTGGACTATGTAGGTTCCCTAGCGGGCACTTGGACTTTGTAGGTTCCCTAGCGGGCACTTGGATTATGTAGGTTCCCTAGCGGGCACTTGGATTATGTAGGTTCCCTATCGGGCACTTGGACTATGTAGGTTAACTAGCGGGCACTTGGACTCTCTGGGTTACCTAGCGGGCACTTGGATTATCTAGGTTAACGAACGGGCCCTTGGACTATGTAGGTTACCTAGCTGCCACTTGGACTATCTAGGTTAGCTAACAGGCACTTGGACTATTTAGGTTCCCTAGTGGGCACTTGTACTATCTAGGATACCGAGCTGGCACTTAGACTATGTAGGTCAACTAGCGGGCCCTTGGACTATCTAGGTTAGCTAACGGGCCCTTGGACTATCTAGGTGTCCTAAAGGGCACTTGGACTATCTAGGTTACCGAACAGGCACTTGGACTATCAAAGTTACCTAAAGGGCACTTGGACTATGTAGGCTAACTAGGGGGCCCTTGGACGATCTAGGTTACCTAGCGGGTACTTGAACTATCTAGGTTAACTAGGGGGCACTTGCACAATCTAGGTTACCTACCGGGCACTTGGAATATGTAGGTTAACTAGCGGACACTTGCACTATGTAGGTTACCTAGCAGGCACTTGGACTATCTAGGTTACCTAGCTGGCACTTGGACTATGAAGGTTCCCTAGCGGGCAGTTGGATTATCTAGGTTACCTAGCGGGCACTTGGACTATGTAGGTCAACTAGCAGCCCCTTGGACTATCTAGGTTAGCTAACTGGCACTTGGACTATGTAGGTTAACTAGCGGACACTTGCACGATCTAGGTTAACTAGCGGACACTTGGACTATATAGGTCAACTAGCGGCCCCTAGGACTATCTAGGTTAACTAGAGGGCACTTGGACTATCTAGGTTAACTAGCATGCACTTTAACTATCTAGGTTAACTAGCGGGCACTTGGATGATCAATGTTAACTAGCGGGCACTTGGACTATCTAGGTTAGCTAACGGGCACTTGAACTAAGTATTTCCCCTGGTGGGCACTTGGACACTCTAGGTTAACTAACGGGCACTAGGAGTATCTAGGTTAACTAGCGGGCACTTGGACTATCTAGGTTACCTAGCGGGCACTTGGACTATGTAGGTCAACTAGCGGCCCCTTAGACTATCTAGGTTAGCTAACTGGCACTTGGACAATGTAGGTTAACTAGCGGACACTTGCACGATCTAGGTTAACTAGCGGGCTCTTGCGCTATGTAGGTTAACTAGCGGGCCCATTGACTATGTTGTTTAACTAGCGGGCACTTGGACGATCTAGGTTAACTAGCGGGCACTTGGACGATCTAGGTGAACTAGCGGGCACTTGGACGATATAGGTTAACTAGCGGACACTTGGATTATCTAGATAACCTAACGGGTACTTGGACTATGTAGGTTCCCTAGCGGGGACTTGGATTATGTGAGTTCCCTATCGGGCACTTGGACTATGTTGGTTACTAGCGGGCATTTGGACTATGTAGGTTACCTAACGGGCACTTGGACTATGTAGGTTCCGTATCGGGCACTTAGAAAATGTTGGTTAACTAGCGGGCACTGGGACTATGTAGGTTACCTAGCAGGCACTTGGATTATCTAGGTTAGGTAACGGGCACTTGGACTATCTAGGTTCCCTAGTGGGAACTTGGACTATGTAGGTTACCTAGCGGCCAATTTGACTATCTAGGTTACCTAGCGGGCACTTGGACTATGTAGGTTCCCTAGCGGGCATTTGGACTATATACATAACCTAGCGGGCACTTAGACTTTGTAGGTTACCTAGCGGGCACTTAGACTTTGTAGGTTACCTAGCGGGTCCTTGGACTATGTAGGTTACCTAGCGGGCACTTGGACGATCTAGGATAACTAGCGTGTACTTGGACTATGTAGGTTAACTAGCAGGCCCTTGGACTATGTAGATTAACTAGCGGCACTTGGACTATCTACGTTAACTAGCGGACCCTTGGACTATGTAGATTCCCTAGCGGGCATTTGGACTATATAGATGACCTAGCGGGCACTTAGAATTTGTAGGTTACCTAGCGGGCAGTTGGACTTTCTAGGTTACCTAGCTGGCACTGAACTATCTACGTTACCTAGCGGGTTCTTGGAGTATGTAGGTTACCTAGCGGGCTGTTGGACTATCTAGGTTACCTAGCGGGCCCTTGGACTATCTAGGTTACCTAGCGGGCATTTGGACTATGTAGGCTCCCTAGCGGTCATTTGGACTATATAGATTACCTAGCGGGCACTTAGATTTTGTAGGTTACCAAGCGTGCACTTGGACTATCTAGGCTTACTAACGGGCAGTTGGACTATGTAGGTTCCCTAGCGGGCCCTTGGACTATGTAAGATCCCTAGCGGGCACTTGGACTATTTGGGTTCCCTAGCGGGCATTTGGACTATCTAGGTTACCTAACGGGCGCTTGGACTATGTAGGTTCCCTAGCGGGCACTTGGATTATGTAGGTTCCCTATCGGGCACTTGGACTATGTAGGTTAACTAGCGGGCATTTGGACTATGTAGGTTACCTAGCGGGCACTTGCACTATGTAGGTTCCCTATCGGGCACTTGGAGAATGTAGGTTAACTAGGGAGCACTAGGACAATGTAGGTTACCTAGCGGGCCCTTGGACTATCTAGGTTACCTAGGGGGAACCTGGACTATGTAGGTTAACTAGTGGGCACTTGGACTATGTAGGTTCCCTAGCGGGCACTTGGATTATGTAGGTTCCCTATCGGGCACTTGGACTATGTAGGTTAACTAGAGGGCATTTGGACTATGTAGGTTACCTAGCGGGCACTTGGACTATGTAGGTTCCCTTTCGGGCACTTGGAGAATGTAGGTTAACTAGGGGGCACTAGGACAATGTAGGTTACCTAGCGGGCCCTTGGACTATCTAGGTTACCTAGGGGGAACCTGGACTATGTAGGTTAACTAGTGGGCACTTGGACTATGTAGGTTCCCTAGCGGGCACTTGGACTTTGTAGGTTCCCTAGCGGGCACTTGGATTATGTAGGTTCCCTATCGGGCACTTGGACTATGTAGGTTAACTAGCGGGCACTTGGACTCTCTGGGTTACCTAGCGGGCACTTGGATTATCTAGGTTAACGAACGGGCACTTGGACTATGTAGGTTACCTAGCTGCCACTTGGACTATCTAGGTTAGCTAACAGGCACTTGGACTATTTAGGTTCCCTAGCGGGCACTTGTACTATCTAGGATACCGAGCTGGCACTTAGACTATGTAGGTCAACTAGCGGGCCCTTGGACTATCTAGGTTAGCTAACGGGCCCTTGGACTATCTAGGTGTCCTAAAGGGCACTTGGACTATCTAGGTTACCGAACAGGCACTTGGACTATCAAAGTTACCTAAAGGGCACTTGGACTATGTAGGCTAACTAGGGGGCCCTTGGACGATCTAGGTTACCTAGCGGGTACTTGAACTATCTAGGTTAACTAGGGGGCACTTGCACTATCTAGGTTACCTACCGGGCACTTGGAATATGTAGGTTAACTAGCGGACACTTGCACTATGTAGGTTACCTAGCAGGCACTTGGACTATCTAGGTTAACTAGCGGGCACTTGGACTATCTAGGTTAACTAGCGTGCACTTGGACTATGTAGGTTCCTTAGCGGGCACTTGGACTATCTAGGTTGCCTAGCGGGCACTTATCCTATGTAGGTTAACTAGCGTGTCCTTGGACTATATAGGTTACGTAGCGGGCACTTAGTATATAGTGTAACTAGCGGGCACTTGGACTATATAGGTTAACTAGCGGACACTTGCACGATCTAGGTTTACTAGCGGTCCCTTTCACTATGTAGGTTTACTAACGGGCCCATGGATTATGTAGGTTTACTCTCAGGCACTTGGACTATCTAGGTTAACAAGCGGGCACTTGGACTATGTAGTTTCCCTAGCGGGCATTTGGAGTATTTAGGTTACCTAGCGGGCACTTGAACCATGTACGTTACCTAGCGGGCACTTGGACTATCTAGATTACCTAGTAGGCACTTTGACTATCTAGGTTAACTAACGGGCACTTGGACTATGTAGGTTGCCTAGCGGGCACTTGGATTATGTAGGTAACCTATCGGGCACTTGGACTATGTAGGTTAACTAGCAGCCACTTGCACTGTCTAGGTTCCATAGCGGGCACTTAAATTATCTAGGTTAATGAACGGGCACTTGGACTATGTAGGTTACCTAGTCGCCACTTGGACTATCTAGGTTAGCTAACAGGCACATGGACTATCTAGGTTCCCTAGCGGGCACTTGTACTATCTAGGTTATCTAGCTGGCACTTGGATTATGTAGGTCAACTAGCGGGCCCTTGGACTATCTAGGTTAGCTAACGGGCACTTAGATTATGTAGGTTAACTAGCGGGCCCTTGGAATATGTAGGTTAACTAGCGGACACTTGCACTATGTAGGTTAACTAGCGGGCCCATGGACTATGTAGGTTTATTAGCGGGCCCTTGGACTATCTAGGTTCCCTAAAGGGCACTTGGACTATCTAGGTTACCGAACGGGCACTTGGACTATCTAGGTTACCTAGCGGGCACTTGGACTATGTAGGCTAACTAGGGGGCCCTTGGACGATCTAGGTTACCTCGCGGGTACTTGAACTATCTAGGTTAACTAGTGGGCACTTGGACTATGTACGTTCCCTAGCGGGCACTTGGAATATCTATGTTAACTAGCGGGCACGTGGATTATGTAGGTTAACTAGTGGACACTTGCACTATGTAGGTTACCTAGCAGGCACTTGGACTATCTAGATTTACTAGCGGGTACTTGGACTATCTAGGTTAACTAGCGTGCACTTGGACTATGTAGGATCCTTAGCGGGCACTTGGACTATCTAGGTTGCCTACCGGGCACTTGGACTATATAGGTTAACTAGCGTGCCCTTGGACTATCTAGGTTACGTAGCGGGCACTTGGTATATAGGTTAACTAGCGGGCACTTGGACTATGTACGTTAACTAGAGGACGCTTGGACTATCTAGGTTAACTAGTGGGCCCTTGGACTATGTAGATTAACTAGCGGGCACTTGGACAATCTAGGTTAACTAGCGGGCCCTTGGACTATCTAGGTTACCTAGCGGGCACTTGGACTATCTAGGTTAACGAACGGGCACTTGGAATATGCAGGTAACCTAGCGGGCACTTAGACTGTCTAGGTTACCTAGCGGGCACTTGGACTTCTCGGTTAACGAACGGGCACTTGGACTATGTAGTTTGCTTCGCGGGCACTTGGACTATCTAGGTTAGGTAACGGGCACTTTGAGTATCTAGGTTACCTAGCGGGAACTTGGACAATGTAAGTTACCTAGCGGACATTTGGACTATTTAGGTTACCTAACGGGCACTTTGACTATCTAGGTTACATAGCGGGCACTTGGACTATGTAGGTTAACTAGCGAGCACTTGGACTCAAGGTTACCTTGCGGGCACTTGGACTATCTAGGTTACCTAGCGGGCCCTTGGACTATGTAGGTTTCCTAGCGGGCACTTGGACTATCTAGGTTAACAAATGGACACTTGGACTATGTAGGTAACCTAGCGGGCACTTGGAAAGTCTAGGTTACCTAGCGGGCACTTGGACTATCTAGGTTAATGAACGGGCACTTGGACTATGTAGGATTCCTATCGGACATTTGGACTACCTAGGTTACCTAGCGGGCACTTGGACTATGTAGGTTAACTATCGGGAACTTGGGCTATTTAGGTCAACTAGCGGGCCCTTGTACTATGTAGGTTAACTAGCGAGCACTTGGACTATCTAGGTTAACTAGCGGACCTTGGACTACGTAGGTTAACTAGCGGGCCCTCGGACTATCTAGGTTAACTAGCGGGCACTTGGATGATCAATGTTAACTAGCGGACACTTGGACTATGTAGGTTAACTAGTGGGCATTTGGACTATGTAGGTTACCTAGAGGGCATTTGGACTATGTAGGTTCCCTATCGGGCACTTGGAGAATGTAGGTTAGCTGGGGTGTCGTGCCTCAACATTGTAAGCAGAGTTCACTGAAGTCCCTCAGTGAAGTTTTCTCCAGTATCCTACGTCTACGTTCCTAAAATTTACTCTGCGGTTTCTGATGACTCTGGGTTACGAACGGCCACCATTCGCCGTTCTCCTTACACTCGTGCGTCTCCATCGACCTTAAAGGAAAGGGAGGACACGCAGATGCTGGCAGCTAAATTCAGCAGAGTTTGTCTCAACACAAAAGAGACAGCTCTGTGGGGACCCGTCTTCCATGGTAAAACATTTCCTAACGAATAAGAAATCTTCCCATCGCAATGACAATATGAGAGAATTGCCACCGGTGGATTTGCCGATGTGCCTATAAACATCTTCTTCAGGCCATGAAGTAGTGAAGCACGGGAACCCAGGCGCTTCACCCTTTTTCCTAGACCAGTGAAACTTAAAGAGCCACTATTGACCTGTGTGACATGACGTTGCTGGAAGCATCAGTGTACAGAGGCATGGGAACCTCAAAGGAGTTTCTTCCGTGTGTAAATAACAACCAGGCTGAACTTCATGGCAGGGTTCCAGATTGCCAGGAATTCCACGGGCTGTATTGCTCAGAGATAGAACCTACTGCTTGGGGCACACTTAATCTGAAAAACTTGCTGGACTCACGGCTTTCCCAAAGACCCAAGATTCTCAAAGAGCGAGCGTAAGTTTGACGCAAAAACAAACTGCCGGTGGCGCCTTTGGACCTTGAAACCGGCAAGAAGCAAGATTTCCCTTAAACCACGAATCTCAGAAACATTGTGACAGTGAAGGAAAACCAGTGAGAGCAGATGTACTTCCCATAATCCAACACTTAAATTAGACCTCATACCTAAATCCTATCCTAAAAACAACCCTAATCCTAACCCTAAACTAGGTGAAAAGCTAACCCTAGGTGTAAACCTAAACAGAGATGTAACCCTAAGCCTAGATCTAACTGTATTCTCCTAACCTGAAACTTAACCCTAACCTAAGGCTCACCCTAAAGCAAGCCCTAACCATAACCGTATGTCTACCCTAAGTCTAACCCTAATCCTAACCCCAAATCTGATGTGAACATGCAGCTCCCCCTACAACTAACCTTACTCCTAACCGTCATTCTTCGCCTGAACCTAACTTAACTCTATCCCTCACCTTCAATCGAAGCCTCCATAGCACCGTTAATGTAATCCAATCCCTTAAACTAGACAGAGAGCTAAACTTAACCATAACCCAAACGGATGTAACACACAAACCGTAAGCCTGAACCCAACTCTTAACCTCGCACACTGTCTAACCCTCACACAAATATTAACCCCAACCCATATCTAAACGGTCAAGTTTACCGTAGGCCTAAATGAGACAATAGGTTCGCTCATCCTTAAGCACTAAACCCTACTCTTACCTTCCACCTCACACTGCCCCTACATTTGATCCTCAGACTTACCATAACCCGAATCCTCACACAGCCGTAACTCTAACGTGAACTCTAACTCTGTCCCTAAACATGCCCAAATGCCTGTACCTATGCCCGTCTAAAGTTAAACCTAAACCGAAATCTTCTGTGCCACCATTTTGCAGCAGTTTAAAGAAGTACACTGGGAAAGATTTTTCTGCTAGAAAGAAACTGCAGGCGGCGTGCCTGAACTGAGAATATCATGCTGCACGAGCTCTTTGGCCTCAGATGCTAGAAGTGCCATGAGTGGGAAGTATAAAGAAACGGGACTTTACTTTCTCCGTGATCATCAACCTTTGTGGATTCTCTTTGTTCTAGACGCCTGAAATAAAGACAGTTGTCCTGAGTCACCTAAACCTCCACCGAGTGAGGCGCGGGAACTTGCCGGTATCAGAGAATTCCGAAGAAGGCTGAACGTCCACAATTAAATGTTAATTGCCCAGAAAGAAGCGCCAGCCGGATCAGCCTGGGAAACAAGCTTCCATTAGACAATGAAGATGTGAGAATCTGGTACGGCCACAGTTCACGGTTTCCATAGATCCATGCAATTCCGTGTTGAATTTCTGTCCGAAAATGAAACCGCTGGAGCCTCTGTTGAGCAGGTCCTGGTGTAGCTCCCAGAGGCACAATGGTGCTCCTCTAGAATTTGGACGAAAAACGTTTTCACGGGAATAAGCAACCTTGATCAAGCCAGGTGGGTCTTGGAAAAACGAAATTGCTGCGTGTGCCTGCAATACTGACAAGCACTCACCTGTGTCACTCTATGGCGCATTCAGCACAGGAATCTGCATCGATTGAGCCAACACAAAGGAAAGTTCAGGGAGGCAGCACCCGTTTAGAAAAGCATTTGTTCTTCAAAGAGGAGGCCAATATTGTGAAACGACATACCCATGGCAAATAGTTTCCATCGGCAGTTTCATGGAGCAATATTGCGGGGAGAGAAAAGGCACCACCTGAGGGAGGCACGCTCAAAAAAACTACGTAGGGCAGGAGACGGGTCGCCCCCAGGCACTAGGGGTGTCGGGCCTCAACATTGTAAGCAGAGTTCACTGAAGTCCCTCAGTGAAGTTTTCTCCGGTGTCCTTCGTCTACGTTCCTAAAATTTACTCTGCGGTTTCTGATGACTCTGGGTTACGAACGGCCACCATTCGCCGTTCTCCTTACACTCGTGCGTCTCCATCGACCTTAAAGGAAAGGGAGGACACGCAGATGCTGGCAGCTAAATTCAGCAGAGTTTGTCTCAACACAAAAGAGACAGCTCTGTGGGGACCCGTCTTCCATGGTAAAACATTTCCTAACGAATAAGAAATCTTCCCATCGCAATGACAATATGAGAGAATTGCCACCGGTGGATTTGCCGATGTGCCTATAAACATCTTCTTCAGGCCATGAAGTAGTGAAGCACGGGAACCCAGGCGCTTCACCCTTTTTCCTAGACCAGTGAAACTTAAAGAGCCACTATTGACCTGTGTGACATGACGTTGCTGGAAGCATCAGTGTACAGAGGCATGGGAACCTCAAAGGAGTTTCTTCCGTGTGTAAATAACAACCAGGCTGAACTTCATGGCAGGGTTCCAGATTGCCAGGAATTCCACGGGCTGTATTGCTCAGAGATAGAACCTACTGCTTGGGGCACACTTAATCTGAAAAACTTGCTGGACTCACGGCTTTCCCAAAGACCCAAGATTCTCAAAGAGCGAGCGTAAGTTTGACGCAAAAACAAACTGCCGGTGGCGCCTTTGGACCTTGAAACCGGCAAGAAGCAAGATTTCCCTTAAACCACGAATCTCAGAAACATTGTGACAGTGAAGGAAAACCAGTGAGAGCAGATGTACTTCCCATAATCCAACACTTAAATTAGACCTCATACCTAAATCCTATCCTAAAAACAACCCTAATCCTAACCCTAAACTAGGTGAAAAGCTAACCCTAGGTGTAAACCTAAACAGAGATGTAACCCTAAGCCTAGGTCTAACTGTATTCTCCTAACCTGAAACTTAACCCTAACCTAAGGCTCACCCTAAAGCAAGCCCTAACCATAACCGTATGTCTACCCTAAGTCTAACCCTAATCCTAACCCCAAATCTGATGTGAACATGCAGCTCCCCCTACAACTAACCTTACTCCTAACCGTCATTCTTCGCCTGAACCTAACTTAACTCTATCCCTCACCTTCAATCGAAGCCTCCATAGCACCGTTAATGTAATCCAATCCCTTAAACTAGACAGAGAGCTAAACTTAACCATAACCCAAACGGATGTAACACACAAACCGTAAGCCTGAACCCAACTCTTAACCTCGCACACTGTCTAACCCTCACACAAATATTAACCCCAACCCATATCTAAACGGTCAAGTTTACCGTAGGCCTAAATGAGACAATAGGTTCGCTCATCCTTAAGCACTAAACCCTACTCTTACCTTCCACCTCACACTGCCCCTACATTTGATCCTCAGACTTACCATAACCCGAATCCTCACACAGCCGTAACTCTAACGTGAACTCTAACTCTGTCCCTAAACATGCCCAAATGCCTGTACCTATGCCCGTCTAAAGTTAAACCTAAACCGAAATCTTCTGTGCCACCATTTTGCAGCAGTTTAAAGAAGTACACTGGGAAAGATTTTTCTGCTAGAAAGAAACTGCAGGCGGCGTGCCTGAACTGAGAATATCATGCTGCACGAGCTCTTTGGCCTCAGATGCTAGAAGTGCCATGAGTGGGAAGTATAAAGAAACGGGACTTTACTTTCTCCGTGATCATCAACCTTTGTGGATTCTCTTTGTTCTAGACGCCTGAAATAAAGACAGTTGTCCTGAGTCACCTAAACCTCCACCGAGTGAGGCGCGGGAACTTGCCGGTATCAGAGAATTCCGAAGAAGGCTGAACGTCCACAATTAAATGTTAATTGCCCAGAAAGAAGCGCCAGCCGGATCAGCCTGGGAAACAAGCTTCCATTAGACAATGAAGATGTGAGAATCTGGTACGGCCACAGTTCACGGTTTCCATAGATCCATGCAATTCCGTGTTGAATTTCTGTCCGAAAATGAAACCGCTGGAGCCTCTGTTGAGCAGGTCCTGGTGTAGCTCCCAGAGGCACAATGGTGCTCCTCTAGAATTTGGACGAAAAACGTTTTCACGGGAATAAGCAACCTTGATCAAGCCAGGTGGGTCTTGGAAAAACGAAATTGCTGCGTGTGCCTGCAATACTGACAAGCACTCACCTGTGTCACTCTATGGCGCATTCAGCACAGGAATCTGCATCGATTGAGCCAACACAAAGGAAAGTTCAGGGAGGCAGCACCCGTTTAGAAAAGCATTTGTTCTTCAAAGAGGAGGCCAATATTGTGAAACGACATACCCATGGCAAATAGTTTTCATCGGCAGTTTCATGGAGCAATATTGCGGGGAGAGAAAAGGCACCACCTGAGGGAGGCACGCTCAAAAAAACTACGTAGGGCAGGAGACGGGTCGCCCCCAGGCACTAGGGGTGTCGGGCCTCAACATTGTAAGCAGAGTTCACTGAAGTCCCTCAGTGAAGTTTTCTCCGGTGTCCTTCGTCTACGTTCCTAAAATTTACTCTGCGGTTTCTGATGACTCTGGGTTACGAACGGCCACCATTCGCCGTTCTCCTTACACTCGTGCGTCTCCATCGACCTTAAAGGAAAGGGAGGACACGCAGATGCTGGCAGCTAAATTCAGCAGAGTTTGTCTCAACACAAAAGAGACAGCTCTGTGGGGACCCGTCTTCCATGGTAAAACATTTCCTAACGAATAAGAAATCTTCCCATCGCAATGACAATATGAGAGAATTGCCACCGGTGGATTTGCCGATGTGCCTATAAACATCTTCTTCAGGCCATGAAGTAGTGAAGCACGGGAACCCAGGCGCTTCACCCTTTTTCCTAGACCAGTGAAACTTAAAGAGCCACTATTGACCTGTGTGACATGACGTTGCTGGAAGCATCAGTGTACAGAGGCATGGGAACCTCAAAG
The DNA here is from genome assembly GCF_050624435.1 of Tenrec ecaudatus. NCBI lineage: Eukaryota > Metazoa > Chordata > Mammalia > Afrosoricida > Tenrecidae > Tenrec > Tenrec ecaudatus. Next base: position 932,149 of record NW_027459452.1, read on the forward strand.
GAGTTTCTTCCGTGTGTAAATAACAACCAGGCTGAACTTCATGGCAGGGTTCCAGATTGCCAGGAATTCCACGGGCTGTATTGCTCAGAGATAGAACCTACTGCTTGGGGCACACTTAATCTGAAAAACATGCTGGACTCACGGCTTTCCCAAAGACCCAAGATTCTCAAAGAGCGAGCGTAAGTTTGACGCAAAAACAAACTGCCGGTGGCGCCTTTGGACCTTGAAACCGGCAAGAAGCAAGATTTCCCTTAAACCACGAATCTCAGAAACATTGTGACAGTGAAGGAAAACCAGTGAGAGCAGATGTACTTCCCATAATCCAACACTTAAATTAGACCTCATACCTAAATCCTATCCTAAAAACAACCCTAATCCTAACCCTAAACTAGGTGAAAAGCTAACCCTAGGTGTAAACCTAAACAGAGATGTAACCCTAAGCCTAGGTCTAACTGTATTCTCCTAACCTGAAACTTAACCCTAACCTAAGGCTCACCCTAAAGCAAGCCCTAACCATAACCGTATGTCTACCCTAAGGCTAACCCTAATCCTAACCCCAAATCTGATGTGAACATGCAGCTCCCCCTACAACTAACCTTACTCCTAACCGTCATTCTTCGCCTGAACCTAACTTAACTCTATCCCTCACCTTCAATCGAAGCCTCCATAGCACCGTTAATGTAATCCAATCCCTTAAACTAGACAGAGAGCTAAACTTAACCATAACCCAAACGGATGTAACACACAAACCGTAAGCCTGAACCCAACTCTTAACCTCGCACACTGTCTAACCCTCACACAAATATTAACCCCAACCCATATCTAAACGGTCAAGTTTACCGTAGGCCTAAATGAGACAATAGGTTCGCTCATCCTTAAGCACTAAACCCTACTCTTACCTTCCACCTCACACTGCCCCTACATTTGATCCTCAGACTTACCATAACCCGAATCCTCACACAGCCGTAACTCTAACGTGAACTCTAACTCTGTCCCTAAACATGCCCAAATGCCTGTACCTATGCCCGTCTAAAGTTAAACCTAAACCGAAATCTTCTGTGCCACCATTTTGCAGCAGTTTAAAGAAGTACACTGGGAAAGATTTTTCTGCTAGAAAGAAACTGCAGGCGGCGTGCCTGAACTGAGAATATCATGCTGCACGAGCTCTTTGGCCTCAGATGCTAGAAGTGCCATGAGTGGGAAGTATAAAGAAACGGGACTTTACTTTCTCCGTGATCATCAACCTTTGTGGATTCTCTTTGTTCTAGACGCCTGAAATAAAGACAGTTGTCCTGAGTCACCTAAACCTCCACCGAGTGAGGCGCGGGAACTTGCCGGTATCAGAGAATTCCGAAGAAGGCTGAACGTCCACAATTAAATGTTAATTGCCCAGAAAGAAGCGCCAGCCGGATCAGCCTGGGAAACAAGCTTCCATTAGACAATGAAGATGTGAGAATCTGGTACGGCCACAGTTCACGGTTTCCATAGATCCATGCAATTCCGTGTTGAATTTCTGTCCGAAAATGAAACCGCTGGAGCCTCTGTTGAGCAGGTCCTGGTGTAGCTCCCAGAGGCACAATGGTGCTCCTCTAGAATTTGGACGAAAAACGTTTTCACGGGAATAAGCAACCTTGATCAAGCCAGGTGGGTCTTGGAAAAACGAAATTGCTGCGTGTGCCTGCAATACTGACAAGCACTCACCTGTGTCACTCTATGGCGCATTCAGCACAGGAATCTGCATCGATTGAGCCAACACAAAGGAAAGTTCAGGGAGGCAGCACCCGTTTAGAAAAGCATTTGTTCTTCAAAGAGGAGGCCAATATTGTGAAACGACATACCCATGGCAAATAGTTTTCATCGGCAGTTTCATGGAGCAATATTGCGGGGAGAGAAAAGGCACCACCTGAGGGAGGCACGCTCAAAAAAACTACGTAGGGCAGGAGACGGGTCGCCCCCAGGCACTAGGGTTGTCGGGCCTCAACATTGTAAGCAGAGTTCACTGAAGTCCCTCAGTGAAGTTTTCTCCGGTGTCCTTCGTCTACGTTCCTAAAATTTACTCTGCGGTTTCTGATGACTCTGGGTTACGAACGGCCACCATTCGCCGTTCTCCTTACACTCGTGCGTCTCCATCGACCTTAAAGGAAAGGGAGGACACGCAGATGCTGGCAGCTACATTCAGCAGAGTTTGTCTCAACACAAAAGAGACAGCTCTGTGGGGACCCGTCTTCCATGGTAAAACATTTCCTAACGAATAAGAAATCTTCCCATCGCAATGACAATTTGAGAGAATTGCCACCGGTGGATTTGCCGATGTGCCTATAAACATCTTCTTCAGGCCATGAAGTAGTGAAGCACGGGAACCCAGGCGCTTCACCCTTTTTCCTAGACCAGTGAAACTTAAAGAGCCACTATTGACCTGTGTGACATGACGTTGCTGGAAGCATCAGTGTACAGAGGCATGGGAACCTCAAAGGAGTTTCTTCCGTGTGTAAATAACAACCAGGCTGAACTTCATGTCAGGGTTCCAGATTGCCAGGAATTCCACGGGCTGTATTGCTCAGAGATAGAACCTACTGCTTGGGGCACACTTAATCTGAAAAACTTGCTGGACTCACGGCTTTCCCAAAGACCCAAGATTCTCAAAGAGCGAGCGTAAGTTTGACGCAAAAACAAACTGCCGGTGGCGCCTTTGGACCTTGAAACCGGCAAGAAGCAAGATTTCCCTTAAACCACGAATCTCAGAAACATTGTGACAGTGAAGGAAAACCAGTGAGAGCAGATGTACTTCCCATAATCCAACACTTAAATTAGACCTCATACCTAAATCCTATCCTAAAAACAACCCTAATCCTAACCCTAAACTAGGTGAAAAGCTAACCCTAGGTGTAAACCTAAACAGAGATGTAACCCTAAGCCTAGGTCTAACTGTATTCTCCTAACCTGAAACTTAACCCTAACCTAAGGCTCACCCTAAAGCAAGCCCTAACCATAACCGTATGTCTACCCTAAGGCTAACCCTAATCCTAACCCCAAATCTGATGTGAACATGCAGCTCCCCCTACAACTAACCTTACTCCTAACCGTCATTCTTCGCCTGAACCTAACTTAACTCTATCCCTCACCTTCAATCGAAGCCTCCACAGCACCGTTAATGTAATCCAATCCCTTAAACTAGACAGAGAGCTAAACTTAACCATAACCCAAACGGATGTAACACACAAACCGTAAGCCTGAACCCAACTCTTAACCTCGCACACTGTCTAACCCTCACACAAATATTAACCCCAACCCATATCTAAACGGTCAAGTTTACCGTAGGCCTAAATGAGACAATAGGTTCGCTCATCCTTAAGCACTAAACCCTACTCTTACCTTCCACCTCACACTGCCCCTACATTTGATCCTCAGACTTACCATAACCCGAATCCTCACACAGCCGTAACTCTAACGTGAACTCTAACTCTGTCCCTAAACATGCCCAAATGCCTGTACCTATGCCCGTCTAAAGTTAAACCTAAACCGAAATCTTCTGTGCCACCATTTTGCAGCAGTTTAAAGAAGTACACTGGGAAAGATTTTTCTGCTAGAAAGAAACTGCAGGCGGCGTGCCTGAACTGAGAATATCATGCTGCACGAGCTCTTTGGCCTCAGATGCTAGAAGTGCCATGAGTGGGAAGTATAAAGAAACGGGACTTTACTTTCTCCGTGATCATCAACCTTTGTGGATTCTCTTTGTTCTAGACGCCTGAAATAAAGACAGTTGTCCTGAGTCACCTAAACCTCCACCGAGTGAGGCGCGGGAACTTGCCGGTATCAGAGAATTCCGAAGAAGGCTGAACGTCCACAATTAAATGTTAATTGCCCAGAAAGAAGCGCCAGCCGGATCAGCCTGGGAAACAAGCTTCCATTAGACAATGAAGATGTGAGAATCTGGTACGGCCACAGTTCACGGTTTCCATAGATCCATGCAATTCCGTGTTGAATTTCTGTCCGAAAATGAAACCGCTGGAGCCTCTGTTGAGCAGGTCCTGGTGTAGCTCCCAGAGGCACAATGGTGCTCCTCTAGAATTTGGACGAAAAACGTTTTCACGGGAATAAGCAACCTTGATCAAGCCAGGTGGGTCTTGGAAAAACGAAATTGCTGCGTGTGCCTGCAATACTGACAAGCACTCACCTGTGTCACTCTATGGCGCATTCAGCACAGGAATCTGCATCGATTGAGCCAACACAAAGGAAAGTTCAGGGAGGCAGCACCCGTTTAGAAAAGCATTTGTTCTTCAAAGAGGAGGCCAATATTGTGAAACGACATACCCATGGCAAAGAGTTTTCATCGGCAGTTTCATGGAGCAATATTGCGGGGAGAGAAAAGGCACCACCTGAGGGAGGCACGCTCAAAAAAACTACGTAGGGCAGGAGACGGGTCGCCCCCAGGCACTAGGGTTGTCGGGCCTCAACATTGTAAGCAGAGTTCACTGAAGTCCCTCAGTGAAGTTTTCTCCGGTGTCCTTCGTCTACGTTCCTAAAATTTACTCTGCGGTTTCTGATGACTCTGGGTTACGAACGGCCACCATTCGCCGTTCTTACACTCGTGCGTCTCCATCGACCTTAAAGGAAAGGGAGGACACGCAGATGCTGGCAGCTAAATTCAGCAGAGTTTGTCTCAACACAAAAGAGACAGCTCTGTGGGGACCCGTCTTCCATGGTAAAACATTTCCTAACGAATAAGAAATCTTCCCATCGCAATGACAATTTGAGAGAATTGCCACCGGTGGATTTGCCGATGTGCCTATAAACATCTTCTTCAGGCCATGAAGTAGTGAAGCACGGGAACCCAGGCGCTTCACCCTTTTTCCTAGACCAGTGAAACTTAAAGAGCCACTATTGACCTGTGTGACATGACGTTGCTGGAAGCATCAGTGTACAGAGGCATGGGAACCTCAAAGGAGTTTCTTCCGTGTGTAAATAACAACCAGGCTGAACTTCATGTCAGGGTTCCAGATTGCCAGGAATTCCACGGGCTGTATTGCTCAGAGATAGAACCTACTGCTTGGGGCACACTTAATCTGAAAAACTTGCTGGACTCACGGCTTTCCCAAAGACCCAAGATTCTCAAAGAGCGAGCGTAAGTTTGACGCAAAAACAAACTGCCGGTGGCGCCTTTGGACCTTGAAACCGGCAAGAAGCAAGATTTCCCTTAAACCACGAATCTCAGAAACATTGTGACAGTGAAGGAAAACCAGTGAGAGCAGATGTACTTCCCATAATCCAACACTTAAATTAGACCTCATACCTAAATCCTATCCTAAAAACAACCCTAATCCTAACCCTAAACTAGGTGAAAAGCTAACCCTAGGTGTAAACCTAAACAGAGATGTAACCCTAAGCCTAGGTCTAACTGTATTCTCCTAACCTGAAACTTAACCCTAACCTAAGGCTCACCCTAAAGCAAGCCCTAACCATAACCGTATGTCTACCCTAAGGCTAACCCTAATCCTAACCCCAAATCTGATGTGAACATGCAGCTCCCCCTACAACTAACCTTACTCCTAACCGTCATTCTTCGCCTGAACCTAACTTAACTCTATCCCTCACCTTCAATCGAAGCCTCCATAGCACCGTTAATGTAATCCAATCCCTTAAACTAGACAGAGAGCTAAACTTAACCATAACCCAAACGGATGTAACACACAAACCGTAAGCCTGAACCCAACTCTTAACCTCGCACACTGTCTAACCCTCACACAAATATTAACCCCAACCCATATCTAAACGGTCAAGTTTACCGTAGGCCTAAATGAGACAATAGGTTCGCTCATCCTTAAGCACTAAACCCTACTCTTACCTTCCACCTCACACTGCCCCTACATTTGATCCTCAGACTTACCATAACCCGAATCCTCACACAGCCGTAACTCTAACGTGAACTCTAACTCTGTCCCTAAACATGCCCAAATGCCTGTACCTATGCCCGTCTAAAGTTAAACCTAAACCGAAATCTTCTGTGCCACCATTTTGCAGCAGTTTAAAGAAGTACACTGGGAAAGATTTTTCTGCTAGAAAGAAACTGCAGGCGGCGTGCCTGAACTGAGAATATCATGCTGCACGAGCTCTTTGGCCTCAGATGCTAGAAGTGCCATGAGTGGGAAGTATAAAGAAACGGGACTTTACTTTCTCCGTGATCATCAACCTTTGTGGATTCTCTTTGTTCTAGACGCCTGAAATAAAGACAGTTGTCCTGAGTCACCTAAACCTCCACCGAGTGAGGCGCGGGAACTTGCCGGTATCAGAGAATTCCGAAGAAGGCTGAACGTCCACAATTAAATGTTAATTGCCCAGAAAGAAGCGCCAGCCGGATCAGCCTGGGAAACAAGGTTCCATTAGACAATGAAGATGTGAGAATCTGGTACGGCCACAGTTCACGGTTTCCATAGATCCATGCAATTCCGTGTTGAATTTCTGTCCGAAAATGAAACCGCTGGAGCCTCTGTTGAGCAGGTCCTGGTGTAGCTCCCAGAGGCACAATGGTGCTCCTCTAGAATTTGGACGAAAAACGTTTTCACGGGAATAAGCAACCTTGATCAAGCCAGGTGGGTCTTGGAAAAACGAAATTGCTGCGTGTGCCTGCAATACTGACAAGCACTCACCTGTGTCACTCTATGGCGCATTCAGCACAGGAATCTGCATCGATTGAGCCAACACAAAGGAAAGTTCAGGGAGGCAGCACCCGTTTAGAAAAGCATTTGTTCTTCAAAGAGGAGGCCAATATTGTGAAACGACATACCCATGGCAAATAGTTTTCATCGGCAGTTTCATGGAGCAATATTGCGGGGAGAGAAAAGGCACCACCTGAGGGAGGCACGCTCAAAAAAACTACGTAGGGCAGGAGACGGGTCGCCCCCAGGCACTAGGGGTGTCGGGCCTCAACATTGTAAGCAGAGTTCACTGAAGTCCCTCAGTGAAGTTTTCTCCGGTGTCCTTCGTCTACGTTCCTAAAATTTACTCTGCGGTTTCTGATGACTCTGGGTTACGAACGGCCACCATTCGCCGTTCTCCTTACACTCGTGCGTCTCCATCGACCTTAAAGGAAAGGGAGGACACGCAGATGCTGGCAGCTAAATTCAGCAGAGTTTGTCTCAACACAAAAGAGACAGCTCTGTGGGGACCCGTCTTCCATGGTAAAACATTTCCTAACGAATAAGAAATCTTCCCATCGCAATGACAATATGAGAGAATTGCCACCGGTGGATTTGCCGATGTGCCTATAAACATCTTCTTCAGGCCATGAAGTAGTGAAGCACGGGAACCCAGGCGCTTCACCCTTTTTCCTAGACCAGTGAAACTTAAAGAGCCACTATTGACCTGTGTGACATGACGTTGCTGGAAGAATCAGTGTACAGAGGCATGGGAACCTCAAAGGAGTTTCTTCCGTGTGTAAATAACAACCAGGCTGAACTTCATGGCAGGGTTCCAGATTGCCAGGAATTCCACGGGCTGTATTGCTCAGAGATAGAACCTACTGCTTGGGGCATACTTAATCTGAAAAACTTGCTGGACTCACGGCTTTCCCAAAGACCCAAGATTCTCAAAGAGCGAGCGTAAGTTTGACGCAAAAACAAACTGCCGGTGGCGCCTTTGGACCTTGAAACCGGCAAGAAGCAAGATTTCCCTTAAACCACGAATCTCAGAAACATTGTGACAGTGAAGGAAAACCAGTGAGAGCAGATGTACTTCCCATAATCCAACACTTAAATTAGACCTCATACCTAAATCCTATCCTAAAAACAACCCTAATCCTAACCCTAAACTAGGTGAAAAGCTAACCCTAGGTGTAAACCTAAACAGAGATGTAACCCTAAGCCTAGGTCTAACTGTATTCTCCTAACCTGAAACTTAACCCTAACCTAAGGCTCACCCTAAAGCAAGCCCTAACCATAACCGTATGTCTACCCTAAGGCTAACCCTAATCCTAACCCCAAATCTGATGTGAACATGCAGCTCCCCCTACAACTAACCTTACTCCTAACCGTCATTCTTCGCCTGAACCTAACTTAACTCTATCCCTCACCTTCAATCGAAGCCTCCATAGCACCGTTAATGTAATCCAATCCCTTAAACTAGACAGAGAGCTAAACTTAACCATAACCCAAACGGATGTAACACACAAACCGTAAGCCTGAACCCAACTCTTAACCTCGCACACTGTCTAACCCTCACACAAATATTAACCCCAACCCATATCTAAACGGTCAAGTTTACCGTAGGCCTAAATGAGACAATAGGTTCGCTCATCCTTAAGCACTAAACCCTACTCTTACCTTCCACCTCACACTGCCCCTACATTTGATCCTCAGACTTACCATAACCCGAATCCTCACACAGCCGTAACTCTAACGTGAACTCTAACTCTGTCCCTAAACATGCCCAAATGCCTGTACCTATGCCCGTCTAAAGTTAAACCTAAACCGAAATCTTCTGTGCCACCATTTTGCAGCAGTTTAAAGAAGTACACTGGGAAAGATTTTTCTGCTAGAAAGAAACAGCAGGCGGCGTGCCTGAACTGAGAATATCATGCTGCACGAGCTCTTTGGCCTCAGATGCTAGAAGTGCCATGAGTGGGAAGTATAAAGAAACGGGACTTTACTTTCTCCGTGATCATCAACCTTTGTGGATTCTCTTTGTTCTAGACGCCTGAAATAAAGACAGTTGTCCTGAGTCACCTAAACCTCCACCGAGTGAGGCGCGGGAACTTGCCGGTATCAGAGAATTCCGAAGAAGGCTGAACGTCCACAATTAAATGTTAATTGCCCAGAAAGAAGCGCCAGCCGGATCAGCCTGGGAAACAAGGTTCCATTAGACAATGAAGATGTGAGAATCTGGTACGGCCACAGTTCACGGTTTCCATAGATCCATGCAATTCCGTGTTGAATTTCTGTCCGAAAATGAAACCGCTGGAGCCTCTGTTGAGCAGGTCCTGGTGTAGCTCCCAGAGGCACAATGGTGCTCCTCTAGAATTTGGACGAAAAACGTTTTCACGGGAATAAGCAACCTTGATCAAGCCAGGTGGGTCTTCGAAAAACGAAATTGCTGCGTGTGCCTGCAATACTGACAAGCACTCACCTGTGTCACTCTATGGCGCATTCAGCACAGGAATCTGCATCGATTGAGCCAACACAAAGGAAAGTTCAGGGAGGCAGCACCCGTTTAGAAAAGCATTTGTTCTTCAAAGAGGAGGCCAATATTGTGAAACGACATACCCATGGCAAAGAGTTTTCATCGGCAGTTTCATGGAGCAATATTGCGGGGAGAGAAAAGGCACCACCTGAGGGAGGCACGCTCAAAAAAACTACGTAGGGCAGGAGACGGGTCGCCCCCAGGCACTAGGGGTGTCGGGCCTCAACATTGTAAGCAGAGTTCACTGAAGTCCCTCAGTGAAGTTTTCTCCGGTGTCCTTCGTCTACGTTCCTAAAATTTACTCTGCGGTTTCTGATGACTCTGGGTTACGAACGGCCACCATTCGCCGTTCTCCTTACACTCGTGCGTCTCCATCGACCTTAAAGGAAAGGGAGGACACGCAGATGCTGGCAGCTAAATTCAGCAGAGTTTGTCTCAACACAAAAGAGACAGCTCTGTGGGGACCCGTCTTCCATGGCAAAACATTTCCTAACGAATAAGAAATCTTCCCATCGCAATGACAATATGAGAGAATTGCCACCGGTGGATTTGCCGATGTGCCTATAAACATCTTCTTCAGGCCATGAAGTAGTGAAGCACGGGAACCCAGGCGCTTCACCCTTTTTCCTAGACCAGTGAAACTTAAAGAGCCACTATTGACCTGTGTGACATGACGTTGCTGGAAGCATCAGTGTACAGAGGCATGGGAACCTCAAAGGAGTTTCTTCCGTGTGTAAATAACAACCAGGCTGAACTTCATGGCAGGGTTCCAGATTGCCAGGAATTCCACGGGCTGTATTGCTCAGAGATAGAACCTACTGCTTGGGGCACACTTAATCTGAAAAACTTGCTGGACTCACGGCTTTCCCAAAGACCCAAGATTCTCAAAGAGCGAGCGTAAGTTTGACGCAAAAACAAACTGCCGGTGGCGCCTTTGGACCTTGAAACCGGCAAGAAGCAAGATTTCCCTTAAACCATGAATCTCAGAAACATTGTGACAGTGAAGGAAAACCAGTGAGAGCAGATGTACTTCCCATAATCCATCACTTAAATTAGACCTCATACCTAAATCCTATCCTAAAAACAACCCTAATCCTAACCCTAAACTAGGTGAAAAGCTAACCCTAGGTGTAAACCTAAACAGAGATGTAACCCTAAGCCTAGGTCTAATTGTATTCTCCTAACCTGAAACTTAACCCTAACCTAAGGCTCACCCTAAAGCAAGCCCTAACCATAACCGTGGGTCTACCCTAAGTCTAACCCTAATCCTAACCCCAAATCTGATGTGAACATGCAGCTCCCCCTACAACTAACCTTACTCCTAACCGTCATTCTTCGCCTGAACCTAACTTAACTCTATCCCTCACCTTCAATCGAAGCCTCCACAGCACCGTTAATGTAATCCAATCCCTTAAACTAGACAGAGAGCTAAACTTAACCATAACCCAAACGGATGTAACACACAAACCGTAAGCCTGAACCCAACTCTTAACCTCGCACACTGTCTAACCCTCACACAAATATTAACCCCAACCCATATCTAAACAGTCAAGTTTACCGTAGGCCTAAATGAGACAATAGGTTCGCTCATCCTTAAGCACTAAACCCTACTCTTACCTTCCACCTCACACTGCCCCTACATTTGATCCTCAGACTTACCATAACCCGAATCCTCACACAGCCGTAACTCTAACGTGAACTCTAACTCTGTCCCTAAACATGCCCAAATGCCTGTACCTATGCCCGTCTAAAGTTAAACCTAAACCGAAATCTTCTGTGCCACCATTTTGCAGCAGTTTAAAGAAGTACACTGGGAAAGATTTTTCTGCTAGAAAGAAACAGCAGGCGGCGTGCCTGAACTGAGAATATCATGCTGCACGAGCTCTTTGGCCTCAGATGCTACAAGTGCCATGAGTGGGAAGTATAAAGAAACGGGACTTTACTTTCTCCGTGATCATCAACCTTTGTGGATTCTCTTTGTTCTAGACGCCTGAAATAAAGACAGTTGTCCTGAGTCACCTAAACCTCCACCGAGTGAGGTGCGGGAACTTGCCGGTATCAGAGAATTCCGAAGAAGGCTGAACGTCCACAATTAAATGTTAATTGCCCAGAAAGAAGCGCCAGCCGGATCAGCCTGGGAAACAAGGTTCCATTAGACAATGAAGATGTGAGAATCTGGTACGGCCACAGTTCACGGTTTCCATAGATCCATGCAATTCCGTGTTGAATTTCTGTCCGAAAATGAAACCGCTGGAGCCTCTGTTGAGCAGGTCCTGGTGTAGCTCCAGAGGCACAATGGTGCTCCTCTAGAATTTGGACGAAAAACGTTTTCACGGGAATAAGCAACCTTGATCAAGCCAGGTGGGTCTTGGAAAAACGAAATTGCTGCGTGTGCCTGCAATACTGACAAGCACTCACCTGTGTCACTCTATGGCGCATTCAGCACAGGAATCTGCATCGATTGAGCCAACACAAAGGAAAGTTCAGGGAGGCAGCACCCGTTTAGAAAAGCATTTGTTCTTCAAAGAGGAGGCCAATATTGTGAAACGACATACCCATGGCAAAGAGTTTTCATCGGCAGTTTCATGGAGCAATATTGCGGGGAGAGAAAAGGCACCACCTAGGGAGGCACGCTCAAAAAAACTACGTAGGGCAGGAGACGGGTCGCCCCCAGGCACTAGGGTTGTCGGGCCTCAACATTGTAAGCAGAGTTCACTGAAGTCCCTCAGTGAAGTTTTCTCCGGTGTCCTTCGTCTACGTTCCTAAAATTTACTCTGCGGTTTCTGATGACTCTGGGTTACGAACGGCCACCATTCGCCGTTCTCCTTACACTCGTGCGTCTCCATCGACCTTAAAGGAAAGGGAGGACACGCAGATGCTGGCAGCTAAATTCAGCAGAGTTTGTCTCAACACAAAAGAGACAGCTCTGTGGGGACCCGTCTTCCATGGCAAAACATTTCCTAACGAATAAGAAATCTTCCCATCGCAATGACAATATGAGAGAATTGCCACCGGTGGATTTGCCGATGTGCCTATAAACATCTTCTTCAGGCCATGAAGTAGTGAAGCACGGGAACCCAGGCGCTTCACCCTTTTTCCTAGACCAGTGAAACTTAAAGAGCCACTATTGACCTGTGTGACATGACGTTGCTGGAAGCATCAGTGTACAGAGGCATGGGAACCTCAAAGGAGTTTCTTCCGTGTGTAAATAACAACCAGGCTGAACTTCATGGCAGGGTTCCAGATTGCCAGGAATTCCACGGGCTGTATTGCTCAGAGATAGAACCTACTGCTTGGGGCACACTTAATCTGAAAAACTTGCTGGACTCACGGCTTTCCCAAAGACCCAAGATTCTCAAAGAGCGAGCGTAAGTTTGACGCAAAAACAAACTGCCGGTGGAGCCTTTGGACCTTGAAACCGGCAAGAAGCAAGATTTCCCTTAAACCATGAATCTCAGAAACATTGTGACAGTGAAGGAAAACCAGTGAGAGCAGATGTACTTCCCATAATCCATCACTTAAATTAGACCTCATACCTAAATCCTATCCTAAAAACAACCCTAATCCTAACCCTAAACTAGGTGAAAAGCTAACCCTAGGTGTAAACCTAAACAGAGACGTAACCCTAAGCCTAGGTCTAATTGTATTCTCCTAACCTGAAACTTAACCCTAACCTAAGGCTCACCCTAAAGCAAGCCCTAACCATAACCGTGGGTCTACCCTAAGTCTAACCCTAATCCTAACCCCAAATCTGATGTGAACATGCAGCTCCCCCTACAACTAACCTTACTCCTAACCGTCATTCTTCGCCTGAACCTAACAACTCTATCCCTCACCTTCAATCGAAGCCTCCACAGCACCGTTAATGTAATCCAATCCCTTAAACTAGACAGAGAGCTAAACTTAACCATAACCCAAACGGATGTAACACACAAACCGTAAGCCTGAACCCAACTCTTAACCTCGCACACTGTCTAACCCTCACACAAATATTAACCCCAACCCATATCTAAACAGTCAAGTTTACCGTAGGCCTAAATGAGACAATAGGTTCGCTCATCCTTAAGCACTAAACCCTACTCTTACCTTCCACCTCACACTGCCCCTACATTTGATCCTCAGACTTACCATAACCCGAATCCTCACACAGCCGTAACTCTAACGTGAACTCTAACTCTGTCCCTAAACATGCCCAAATGCCTGTACCTATGCCCATCTAAAGTTAAACCTAAACCGAAATCTTCTGTGCCACCATTTTGCAGCAGTTTAAAGAAGTACACTGGGAAAGATTTTTCTGCTAGAAAGAAACAGCAGGCGGCGTGCCTGAACTGAGAATATCATGCTGCACGAGCTCTTTGGCCTCAGATGCTACAAGTGCCATGAGTGGGAAGTATAAAGAAACGGGACTTTACTTTCTCCGTGATCATCAACCTTTGTGGATTCTCTTTGTTCTAGACGCCTGAAATAAAGACAGTTGTCCTGAGTCACCTAAACCTCCACCGAGTGAGGTGCGGGAACTTGCCGGTATCAGAGAATTCCGAAGAAGGCTGAACGTCCACAATTAAATGTTAATTGCCCAGAAAGAAGCGCCAGCCGGATCAGCCTGGGAAACAAGCTTCCATTAGACAATGAAGATGTGAGAATCTGGTAGGCCACAGTTCACGGTTTCCATAGATCCATGCAATTCCGTGTTGAATTTCTGTCCGAAAATGAAACCGCTGGAGCCTCTGTTGAGCAGGTCCTGGTGTAGCTCCCAGAGGCACAATGGTGCTCCTCTAGAATTTGGACGAAAAACGTTTTCACGGGAATAAGCAACCTTGATCAAGCCAGGTGGGTCTTGGAAAAACGAAATTGCTGCGTGTGCCTGCAATACTGACAAGCACTCACCTGTGTCACTCTATGGCGCATTCAGCACAGGAATCTGCATCGATTGAGCCAACACAAAGGAAAGTTCAGGGAGGCAGCACCCGTTTAGAAAAGCATTTGTTCTTCAAAGAGGAGGCCAATATTGTGAAACGACATACCCATGGCAAAGAGTTTTCATCGGCAGTTTCATGGAGCAATATTGCGGGGAGAGAAAAGGCACCACCTAGGGAGGCACGCTCAAAAAAACTACGTAGGGCAGGAGACGGGTCGCCCCCAGGCACTAGGGTTGTCGGGCCTCAACATTGTAAGCAGAGTTCACTGAAGTCCCTCAGTGAAGTTTTCTCCGGTGTCCTTCGTCTACGTTCCTAAAATTTACTCTGCGGTTTCTGATGACTCTGGGTTACGAACGGCCACCATTCGCCGTTCTCCTTACACTCGTGCGTCTCCATCGACCTTAAAGGAAAGGGAGGACACGCAGATGCTGGCAGCTAAATTCAGCAGAGTTTGTCTCAACACAAAAGAGACAGCTCTGTGGGGACCCGTCTTCCATGGCAAAACATTTCCTAACGAATAAGAAATCTTCCCATCGCAATGACAATATGAGAGAATTGCCACCGGTGGATTTGCCGATGTGCCTATAAACATCTTCTTCAGGCCATGAAGTAGTGAAGCACGGGAACCCAGGCGCTTCACCCTTTTTCCTAGACCAGTGAAACTTAAAGAGCCACTATTGACCTGTGTGACATGACGTTGCTGGAAGCATCAGTGTACAGAGGCATGGGAACCTCAAAGGAGTTTCTTCCGTGTGTAAATAACAACCAGGCTGAACTTCATGGCAGGGTTCCAGATTGCCAGGAATTCCACGGGCTGTATTGCTCAGAGATAGAACCTACTGCTTGGGGCACACTTAATCTGAAAAACTTGCTGGACTCACGGCTTTCCCAAAGACCCAAGATTCTCAAAGAGCGAGCGTAAGTTTGACGCAAAAACAAACTGCCGGTGGAGCCTTTGGACCTTGAAACCGGCAAGAAGCAAGATTTCCCTTAAACCATGAATCTCAGAAACATTGTGACAGTGAAGGAAAACCAGTGAGAGCAGATGTACTTCCCATAATCCATCACTTAAATTAGACCTCATACCTAAATCCTATCCTAAAAACAACCCTAATCCTAACCCTAAACTAGGTGAAAAGCTAACCCTAGGTGTAAACCTAAACAGAGACGTAACCCTAAGCCTAGGTCTAATTGTATTCTCCTAACCTGAAACTTAACCCTAACCTAAGGCTCACCCTAAAGCAAGCCCTAACCATAACCGTGGGTCTACCCTAAGTCTAACCCTAATCCTAACCCCAAATCTGATGTGAACATGCAGCTCCCCCTACAACTAACCTTACTCCTAACCGTCATTCTTCGCCTGAACCTAACAACTCTATCCCTCACCTTCAATCGAAGCCTCCACAGCACCGTTAATGTAATCCAATCCCTTAAACTAGACAGAGAGCTAAACTTAACCATAACCCAAACGGATGTAACACACAAACCGTAAGCCTGAACCCAACTCTTAACCTCGCACACTGTCTAACCCTCACACAAATATTAACCCCAACCCATATCTAAACAGTCAAGTTTACCGTAGGCCTAAATGAGACAATAGGTTCGCTCATCCTTAAGCACTAAACCCTACTCTTACCTTCCACCTCACACTGCCCCTACATTTGATCCTCAGACTTACCATAACCCGAATCCTCACACAGCCGTAACTCTAACGTGAACTCTAACTCTGTCCCTAAACATGCCCAAATGCCTGTACCTATGCCCATCTAAAGTTAAACCTAAACCGAAATCTTCTGTGCCACCATTTTGCAGCAGTTTAAAGAAGTACACTGGGAAAGATTTTTCTGCTAGAAAGAAACAGCAGGCGGCGTGCCTGAACTGAGAATATCATGCTGCACGAGCTCTTTGGCCTCAGATGCTACAAGTGCCATGAGTGGGAAGTATAAAGAAACGGGACTTTACTTTCTCCGTGATCATCAACCTTTGTGGATTCTCTTTGTTCTAGACGCCTGAAATAAAGACAGTTGTCCTGAGTCACCTAAACCTCCACCGAGTGAGGTGCGGGAACTTGCCGGTATCAGAGAATTCCGAAGAAGGCTGAACGTCCACAATTAAATGTTAATTGCCCAGAAAGAAGCGCCAGCCGGATCAGCCTGGGAAACAAGCTTCCATTAGACAATGAAGATGTGAGAATCTGGTAGGCCACAGTTCACGGTTTCCATAGATCCATGCAATTCCGTGTTGAATTTCTGTCCGAAAATGAAACCGCTGGAGCCTCTGTTGAGCAGGTCCTGGTGTAGCTCCCAGAGGCACAATGGTGCTCCTCTAGAATTTGGACGAAAAACGTTTTCACGGGAATAAGCAACCTTGATCAAGCCAGGTGGGTCTTGGAAAAACGAAATTGCTGCGTGTGCCTGCAATACTGACAAGCACTCACCTGTGTCACTCTATGGCGCATTCAGCACAGGAATCTGCATCGATTGAGCCAACACAAAGGAAAGTTCAGGGAGGCAGCACCCGTTTAGAAAAGCATTTGTTCTTCAAAGAGGAGGCCAATATTGTGAAACGACATACCCATGGCAAAGAGTTTTCATCGGCAGTTTCATGGAGCAATATTGCGGGGAGAGAAAAGGCACCACCTAGGGAGGCACGCTCAAAAAAACTACGTAGGGCAGGAGACGGGTCGCCCCCAGGCACTAGGGTTGTCGGGCCTCAACATTGTAAGCAGAGTTCACTGAAGTCCCTCAGTGAAGTTTTCTCCGGTGTCCTTCGTCTACGTTCCTAAAATTTACTCTGCGGTTTCTGATGACTCTGGGTTACGAACGGCCACCATTCGCCGTTCTCCTTACACTCGTGCGTCTCCATCGACCTTAAAGGAAAGGGAGGACACGCAGATGCTGGCAGCTAAATTCAGCAGAGTTTGTCTCAACACAAAAGAGACAGCTCTGTGGGGACCCGTCTTCCATGGCAAAACATTTCCTAACGAATAAGAAATCTTCCCATCGCAATGACAATATGAGAGAATTGCCACCGGTGGATTTGCCGATGTGCCTATAAACATCTTCTTCAGGCCATGAAGTAGTGAAGCACGGGAACCCAGGCGCTTCACCCTTTTTCCTAGACCAGTGAAACTTAAAGAGCCACTATTGACCTGTGTGACATGACGTTGCTGGAAGCATCAGTGTACAGAGGCATGGGAACCTCAAAGGAGTTTCTTCCGTGTGTAAATAACAACCAGGCTGAACTTCATGGCAGGGTTCCAGATTCCCAGGAATTCCACGGGCTGTATTGCTCAGAGATAGAACCTACTGCTTGGGGCACACTTAATCTGAAAAACTTGCTGGACTCACGGCTTTCCCAAAGACCCAAGATTCTCAAAGAGCGAGCGTAAGTTTGACGCAAAAACAAACTGCCGGTGGCGCCTTTGGACCTTGAAACCGGCAAGAAGCAAGATTTCCCTTAAACCATGAATCTCAGAAACATTGTGACAGTGAAGGAAAACCAGTGAGAGCAGATGTACTTCCCATAATCCATCACTTAAATTAGACCTCATACCTAAATCCTATCCTAAAAACAACCCTAATCCTAACCCTAAACTAGGTGAAAAGCTAACCCTAGGTGTAAACCTAAACAGAGACGTAACCCTAAGCCTAGGTCTAATTGTATTCTCCTAACCTGAAACTTAACCCTAACCTAAGGCTCACCCTAAAGCAAGCCCTAACCATAACCGTGGGTCTACCCTAAGTCTAACCCTAATCCTAACCCCAAATCTGATGTGAACATGCAGCTCCCCCTACAACTAACCTTACTCCTAACCGTCATTCTTCGCCTGAACCTAACTTAACTCTATCCCTCACCTTCAATCGAAGCCTCCACAGCACCGTTAATGTAATCCAATCCCTTAAACTAGACAGAGAGCTAAACTTAACCATAACCCAAACGGATGTAACACACAAACCGTAAGCCTGAACCCAACTCTTAACCTCGCACACTGTCTAACCCTCACACAAATATTAACCCCAACCCATATCTAAACAGTCAAGTTTACCGTAGGCCTAAATGAGACAATAGGTTCGCTCATCCTTAAGCACTAAACCCTACTCTTACCTTCCACCTCACACTGCCCCTACATTTGATCCTCAGACTTACCATAACCCGAATCCTCACACAGCCGTAACTCTAACGTGAACTCTAACTCTGTCCCTAAACATGCCCAAATGCCTGTACCTATGCCCGTCTAAAGTTAAACCTAAACCGAAATCTTCTGTGCCACCATTTTGCAGCAGTTTAAAGAAGTACACTGGGAAAGATTTTTCTGCTAGAAAGAAACAGCAGGCGGCGTGCCTGAACTGAGAATATCATGCTGCACGAGCTCTTTGGCCTCAGATGCTACAAGTGCCATGAGTGGGAAGTATAAAGAAACGGGACTTTACTTTCTCCGTGATCATCAACCTTTGTGGATTCTCTTTGTTCTAGACGCCTGAAATAAAGACAGTTGTCCTGAGTCACCTAAACCTCCACCGAGTGAGGTGCGGGAACTTGCCGGTATCAGAGAATTCCGAAGAAGGCTGAACGTCCACAATTAAATGTTAATTGCCCAGAAAGAAGCGCCAGCCGGATCAGCCTGGGAAACAAGCTTCCATTAGACAATGAAGATGTGAGAATCTGGTAGGCCACAGTTCACGGTTTCCATAGATCCATGCAATTCCGTGTTGAATTTCTGTCCGAAAATGAAACCGCTGGAGCCTCTGTTGAGCAGGTCCTGGTGTAGCTCCCAGAGGCACAATGGTGCTCCTCTAGAATTTGGACGAAAAACGTTTTCACGGGAATAAGCAACCTTGATCAAGCCAGGTGGGTCTTCGAAAAACGAAATTGCTGCGTGTGCCTGCAATACTGACAAGCACTCACCTGTGTCACTCTATGGCGCATTCAGCACAGGAATCTGCATCGATTGAGCCAACACAAAGGAAAGTTCAGGGAGGCAGCACCCGTTTAGAAAAGCATTTGTTCTTCAAAGAGGAGGCCAATATTGTGAAACGACATACCCATGGCAAAGAGTTTTCATCGGCAGTTTCATGGAGCAATATTGCGGGGAGAGAAAAGGCACCACCTGAGGGAGGCACGCTCAAAAAAACTACGTAGGGCAGGAGACGGGTCGCCCCCAGGCACTAGGGGTGTCGGGCCTCAACATTGTAAGCAGAGTTCACTGAAGTCCCTCAGTGAAGTTTTCTCCGGTGTCCTTCGTCTACGTTCCTAAAATTTACTCTGCGGTTTCTGATGACTCTGGGTTACGAACGGCCACCATTCGCCGTTCTCCTTACACTCGTGCGTCTCCATCGACCTTAAAGGAAAGGGAGGACACGCAGATGCTGGCAGCTAAATTCAGCAGAGTTTGTCTCAACACAAAAGAGACAGCTCTGTGGGGACCCGTCTTCCATGGCAAAACATTTCCTAACGAATAAGAAATCTTCCCATCGCAATGACAATATGAGAGAATTGCCACCGGTGGATTTGCCGATGTGCCTATAAACATCTTCTTCAGGCCATGAAGTAGTGAAGCACGGGAACCCAGGCGCTTCACCCTTTTTCCTAGACCAGTGAAACTTAAAGAGCCACTATTGACCTGTGTGACATGACGTTGCTGGAAGCATCAGTGTACAGAGGCATGGGAACCTCAAAGGAGTTTCTTCCGTGTGTAAATAACAACCAGGCTGAACTTCATGGCAGGGTTCCAGATTGCCAGGAATTCCACGGGCTGTATTGCTCAGAGATAGAACCTACTGCTTGGGGCACACTTAATCTGAAAAACTTGCTGGACTCACGGCTTTCCCAAAGACCCAAGATTCTCAAAGAGCGAGCGTAAGTTTGACGCAAAAACAAACTGCCGGTGGCGCCTTTGGACCTTGAAACCGGCAAGAAGCAAGATTTCCCTTAAACCATGAATCTCAGAAACATTGTGACAGTGAAGGAAAACCAGTGAGAGCAGATGTACTTCCCATAATCCATCACTTAAATTAGACCTCATACCTAAATCCTATCCTAAAAACAACCCTAATCCTAACCCTAAACTAGGTGAAAAGCTAACCCTAGGTGTAAACCTAAACAGAGATGTAACCCTAAGCCTAGGTCTAATTGTATTCTCCTAACCTGAAACTTAACCCTAACCTAAGGCTCACCCTAAAGCAAGCCCTAACCATAACCGTGGGTCTACCCTAAGTCTAACCCTAATCCTAACCCCAAATCTGATGTGAACATGCAGCTCCCCCTACAACTAACCTTACTCCTAACCGTCATTCTTCGCCTGAACCTAACTTAACTCTATCCCTCACCTTCAATCGAAGCCTCCACAGCACCGTTAATGTAATCCAATCCCTTAAACTAGACAGAGAGCTAAACTTAACCATAACCCAAACGGATGTAACACACAAACCGTAAGCCTGAACCCAACTCTTAACCTCGCACACTGTCTAACCCTCACACAAATATTAACCCCAACCCATATCTAAACAGTCAAGTTTACCGTAGGCCTAAATGAGACAATAGGTTCGCTCATCCTTAAGCACTAAACCCTACTCTTACCTTCCACCTCACACTGCCCCTACATTTGATCCTCAGACTTACCATAACCCGAATCCTCACACAGCCGTAAC